>NW_022196912.1:100270128-100304750 GCF_008632895.1 Mastomys coucha
CACACAACAGGGAGAGCACACAGACATGGGAGAGCACACAGCAGGGAGAGCACACAGCAGGGAGAGCATATCGATACATGTGTACTGTATATGAGCTCAGTCCTTCTGTAGGTCTGGGTGGAGAATAAATGTACAGGAAATGCACCTCTGACTGAGTTCATCAGATCCACATATTTGAAATAGGGAAGCAAACTCCTGCAGTCTTCCAGTGGTTTTCAGACTAGGTGATCTCAGCTTAATTTTTCAAACATACAATGCATCTTTCCTCACAGTCATGGTGTCAAGAACTCTTGTAGGTGTGTCAACTGCACAGGAGTCTTAAACCCCCTCTAGCTGCAGACAGATGCTTACCAGTAATGAGCTGCTCCAAACGAATGCGCTCATGGGCAGCATGCTGGTCCACCAGGACTAACAGGTTTCCACCTACAAAATCATCCAGAATTACTGAAGTTTCCACATCAAGATTAAAAGAATCATAAAGTATGGAAGGTGATGAAGACTGATTATGTAATCCATTTAATGACATATACATAAGATATACAATTGTGCTTTGTTATTTTTGAGACAGGGTCTCACTATATAGCTTTAACAGGCCTTGAACTCACAGTAATCCACTTGCCTGTGCCTACCATGTGTTGGGATTAAAGGTGTGTGCTACCACAGCCAAATCAATTGTACTCTATATAAAAAAAACAAAACCCTGAAATTATCAATAATTTACCAAATTTGTCCCTGGTGAAAAGCTCTGTAACTTATCGACATTTAGAAAAGATTAAATTTTGAAATATTCATGGTGAGTTGGCTTTATTAAGTCAACTTTACAATGAAGAATCATTAGAAAATGCACTGCATGCATTATAATCAGAGGGTTTTGATTTGCAAGCTACTCTGAAACTCAAGAAAAATGTACTTGTAACTTTAGATCAGAGGGCAGAACAGTTTTTCTACCAACAGGCAGAAAGGAAATCTTTTATGCTTTTTAGGCCACAGGAATGCTGTCATGACTACTCAACCACTTGTTCTGAGACAAAGCAGCCACAGACTATCTGTGCCACTATAGCTGTGTTCCAATAAAACTTTATTTATGGACACTGAAGTAACTGCATAGAATGTGGCTGTGTCAAGAAGTCTTTTTGTTTTTTTCCTAGCCATGTAAGGATGTAAAAATCATTATTTCCCTGGCTGCAGAAAAACGGACCCAGACTGTGGCTGTAGCTGTTTTAGCTTTCCTGGGTGAACCTGTCACCTGGGAACATGGGCAAGAAGTCAACAACGGGGCAGAAGCTTCTGTAATTCTAACTAACACCCAGATGATTTTGTCTACTGGTCCCACTTTTAGGAACTAGAGATACTCAGAAGTTAAGAACACCTGTAGCTCTTCCAGAAGATTCGGGTTTGATTTCCAACACCTACATGAGCGCTCACAACTGTCTATAACTCCTGTTCCAGCAAATTTGAAGCCTTCATTTGGTATCTACATGTACTGTACACATGTGACACACATGTATACATGCAGAAAAAAACATTCATACATATCAAATTAAGTAAAATAAAATAAAATTTAATTAAAAATATTTTAAATTATGTGTAGTTATGTGCATGTGTGTGTCTGTGTCTGTGCACATGACTGCACATGGGAGCAGGTGCCCACAGAAGCCACCTGCTTTCTATGAGGTAGAGCCTCAGGTAGCTGTGAGCCACCTGATGTGGGTGTTGGTGGAATTCTCCCCTCCCCCAGCCCCTGAGACAGGGTTTCTCTGTATAGCCCTGGCTGTCCTGGAACTCACTCTGTAGACCAGGCTGGCCTCAAACTTAGAAATCCACCTGTCTATGCCTCTCAAGTGCTGGGATTAAAGGCATGCACTACTACCCCCAGCCAGAATTCTTGAGTATGCACTGCTAGCCACTGAACCATGTCTCCACCCATCACAGGTCTTTTAAGAGCAGGGCTTCAGACTTACAAGTACAAGCAAAGAGGCAAAGGGTTTGGAAGTTAAACCTACAGGGGAATCTCACAGACAGAACAATTCTCCATGACAATACTACCTTTTATATGCTGTATTTGTATTATTTTTGGCTAGAAGATTAAAGTTTATTGTTATTAATCATATTGAAATAAAAACACTTCTCTTGAATTTGATCAAAATAGAAAGTGTCTTTTTCCTATTTCTATTAAAAAAGTGAAGCATTTTCTATGGCACTGACAGTTTTAATTGTCAACTGAGAAAAGTCTCAATCTGTCCAGGGCAGGCTGGCCTGTGGACCCGATGTAGAGGTCGGTGTTCGTTCAGCTGCCTAAAAGTATGGGGCACCATGCCCCAGGTTTGTGGCCCCAACTGGACAAGCAGATCAGTCGGTTTGCCTACACTCATTTCTCTTCTCTAGACTGTGGATGGGATGCAACCAGCTTCTTCAAATTCCTGCCTGACTTCTTTCCAGTGATGGAATGTAATCTGGGGTTGTGAGCTACAATAAACTCTTCCCTAGGTTGCTTTTTGTCAGTGTGTTTTTTCAGCTACAGAAATGAAACTAGGGGAGATACCATCAAACTCACGGCATCAAACTCACAGCAGAATGCCCAAGATTTAAAGAAAAAGGAAACAGGAGATGCATGGTATTTCAGGCTGGCTGCAGACTTACACAGTTGACAATGACCTTGCCTTCAACTACACAGCAAGCTGTAGTTGCATGATAGGTATTTGTTCTAGCAATTGAGCAATACTTCTCACCCCACAAACTTTCTGGTGTGAGTGCCTGTATGTGTGTGTGTGTGCCTGTGTTTACAAGCCAGGGGTCAATCTCAGATGTTGTTCCTTAGGACACCCCCATCTTTCTTGGAAAGGGTTTCTCACTAGCTCATCAAGTCCATTAGGCTCACTGGCTGGTCAGCCCCGGGGACTCACCTGTCTCTCTACCTCTGGGATTAAAAATGCATGATAGCACACTCATCTTTTTTTTAAAAATTTCTCTTATTAATAATCATTTTGAAGTTAGCAAACAGAGGAGTTTATTTCATGATGGCAGCTACATAAATATGTGTCATGTTTTGTTTTGTTTTTTGACAAAGGGTTTCTCTGTGTAGTTCGGCCTGTATTGAAACTCACTTTATAGACCAGGCCACCCTTGAACTCACGTAGATCTGCCTGCCTCTGCCTCCTAAGCACTGGGATTAAAGGCCTGTGCCACCACCACCTAACTTTAAATATGTTTTAAATTTTTTGTGACATATATTAGGATGCATTTAAAATTGAAGAATAGAAAGGAGATGTGGATTTGGGGTTTTCGTTTTCTTATTTCCTTATCCATATTCTAACATAGTATCTTAAAATTTTTTGATGTGGATTCTGGGCCTTGAATTAAGTTCTCCTTCTTGGGAGGCAAACACTCCACTAACTAAGACTCCCCAGTTCCATAGCCAACTTCTGACAACAGTGATAACACAGGAGCACCCCAAGCTAACTATCAACTTTCTTTGAGGCTAGGAAGAGCAACCTCTGTTTCTGATGAACACAGGGCAAAACAACAGAATAAGCCACACCCTTCAAGGGAGTGGCCTCAACATCAACACAAACTACCCAACTCAGAAACACTGTGAAAACAGGCCTGTAGCAACAGAAGAACAGTTTATCTTTCCATTGTCTATACAATGTTATGAGCTTTTCATTTCTTGAATGAAGCAGAATATACAGAAGACAATTTACTCACACAGACACCTTCTTTTTGACATCACAACAGGACAGAATAGAAGTTCTATGAGATGTTTTCATGTTACATTCTTAGCACATAAAGTAGAATTTTAAATAATGGGTACTTGATAACTATTTACATAATAAATTTATTCTTTAGAATGGATAACTTAATAAGCATATTTCAATATAGGCAGAAATATGCATTAGTTATTGGTTTCACTGAAATTTAGAGCAATAACGTATGTGTCCAATTAAAATATGTCAATAACAGGCAGGTGGTGGTGGCGTATGCCTTTAATCCCAGCATTTGGGAGGCAGAGGTAGGTGGATTTCTGAGTTCGAGGCCAGTCTGGTCTACAGAGTGAGTTCTAGGACAGCCAAGGCTACACAGAGAAACCCTGTCTCAAAAAACCAAAAAAGAAAAAAAAAAAAGTCAATATCAATTGGGAGTAGTGACACATGTCCTTAACTCTGGCACTCAGGAGGCACATGATCTTGTAAGTTCAAAGCCAACCTGGTCTTCCAGGAGACCAGGAGAACTCTCCATGGAGAGTTCCAGGCCAGCCAGTGCTACACGGTAAAAACCTGTCTCAAAAAACAAAAACAAAAATAAAACAAACAAGCAAATATAAAAATTAAAATATGTCAACTTAGGAATAGGTTGCATATTTATGACTAGAAATAAAAACACTGACATTTGGTTCATAGGAATATATTTAACTTTGTTTCTGACAGGGTCTTATAGCCCAGGCTGGCCTTGAACTTGCTATTTAGCTGAGGAGGATGCTACCACTGCCATCCTCGTTCTGGACTTAGAGAGCATGCTCAGTCTCATGCAGTACTGGGGACTGAACTCAGGGGTTCATCCATGCCAGGAAGCATGCTACCAACAGAGCTACATCCTCAGCCTCAAGAGAATTCTCTCGGCCGGGCGGCGGTAGCTCACGCCTTTAATCCCAGCATCTGGGAGGCAGAGGCAGGCGGATTTCTGAGTTCGAGGCCAGCCTGGTCTACAGAGTGAGTTCTAGGACAGCCAAGGTTATACAGAGAAACCCTGTTTTGGGGGAAAAAAATCTTTAGGAGTTGGTGAGATGGCTCAGCGGTAAGAGCACTGACTGCTCTTCTGAAGGTTGTGAGTTCAAATCCCAGCAACCACATGGTGGCTCACAACCACCCATAATGAAATCTGATAACCTCTTCTGTGTACTCATTTATAATAATAAATAAATCTTTAAAAAAAATAAAGAGAATTCTCTCAGGGCTAGTGAGATGGGTCAATGCTTAAGACTGCTCTTCAGGAGGTCATGAGTTCAAATCCCAGGAACCATATTATGGCTCAACAACCATCCCTAATGAGAAACAAATAAAGAGCCTATGGGCCAGATTGAGCGGGGGGGTCGGGGGCCGCAGCAAAAGGAAGAAAGGGAAGGGGGAAAAATAGAAAAGAAAAAAGAAAAAAAAAAGAGAATTCTCTCATCCTGGTTTTGCTCCTGAAAAGAATCTGGTTAGGCAGTGGTAGCATACATCTTTGATCCCAGTACTTGGGGGCCAGAGGCAATAAAATCTCTGTGAGTTGGAAGCCATTCTGGTTTACAGAGCAAGTTCCAGCACTATACAGAGAAACCCTAACTCAAAATTCACCCCTCCAAAAGAATCTGAAAAGTACTCTTTGGTAGCAAATCCAATAACACATATAAACTGTGGAGAGAAGTGTAACTAGTGGCCTTTTTCCTTTCTTTGAAGACACAGTTTCTGTGCTTACACTCATCCTGGGTGCCACTGGCTGAGATTCTGGTATCTCAGAACTCACAGAATTTCAAGTAATCAAAACTTCAGAGCTAGAGAGAAGATGCAGCAGCTCAGACACTTGCTGCCAAGCCTGAAGACCTGAGTTCAATCCCAGGACCCAAACGGGAGTGGGACAGAACCAACTCCTGTACCAAACCTGACCAGACTCTGTTTTTATCTATATCTATAAATCTATGCTAAAGTTTAGCTTATAAGTTAGGTACAGCAATAAATTAGCAATAACTAATAATAAAACCGAGCAGGCCAGGGGTGTAGCTCAGTGATGCGTATATACCATGCCAGCCCTGTAAACATAAATACGTAATAAATACACTCACAACAATATGCTGGAATGGTTAACCTGGTAAAGTATGCAGGGGCTGAGTAACAGGCAGCTAGGAAAGACAGCAGGAACACACTGGGCACAGGAGTGATCTGCAGCTTGGGTGGACCACAGTGAGACGACAGGACATTTCATCATACTACTCAGAGTAGGGTGAAACCTAAAACTTGTACGGTGCCTGTTTCTGGAATTTTCCACTTAATATTCTGACCTTGGTTGACTGTGGGTAACTGAAACTGAAGGGAGTAAGACCACAGAACAAGCAGACAACTGTAATTGCACTCAAAATTCTCATGAAAAGGAAACCTCCCCCTCTCTCTGCTGGTCACTCCCTTCCAGGGCTCAGATTTCCTCACAGCAGTGATGCCCTCCGCCCTATCTCTTCAGTCAGACATCTCTCGGTGCCAAGGCACAGTCACAAAACTGAACAGTGCCCAGTACAGGGGCAGCTGTGTGAGGTCCTAGAGGCAGCACAACAGCCTTCATCATCTCTGATTCTCTAGCCATTCCTTCTTTTCTGCCAGTGCCTTTCTAGTCAGTTGTTACATGTTAGACTTATTCTAGACTCTAGGTGATAAAACTTATGCCACCAATAACCACCTCTAAGCTGTCAACTCAAATTTACATCACCTGGTGAGAACACTTGAGTCTATACCTGCACCAGCCAAACACATTCTTGCCATCTCCTCTTTAACATTCATTTCAAGAGAATTTAGATTGACTTGTGATTTTTATCCTCCCGGCCTGCTCCAACTCTAATCTGGTCTTGCAACGTCATCCACTTGGCCATAGTGGTCAGAAAACTTGGCATTATCTTTGATATTCCTCTCCCATAACAATCCATCAACAACTCCGTTGATTTTATCTCCTGCTTTCTCACTGCATCCACATTTTTTGTCTCTTTGTTTTGTTTTATTTGAGATGAGGTCACACATGGTAGCCCAGGCTATACTATCTAGTCTTGCATCTCCTGCCTTGGTCTTCTAAGTGCTGGACTGTCTGTCCACACACAATGCACACTCAGTCCTAATGCTTTCACTTCTTCTCTGTCCTTATCCCAGGGACCCATTATTTCTTAGATGCTGCAATATCTCCTTAACTGTCTCTGTGGAGTCCTGAACTCCACACAAACTCACTCCATTCTCCATACTGCAACTAGTACAGTCCTAAAACACAACATGATATAACATTGTTTTCAGCTAGTGCTGGGACACGGCAAAGCTTGAAGCTGACATTTCCTATCTGGCTGCTACTCCCTTCACAGCTTTATCTCCAGGCTTCCACCCTGCTTCCACCAGACACAGAGGGAATTACTAGCTATTTACTTACTTGACATGTTCAAAATTCCCAACATCAGTTCTTATACCACCTTTTACTTCTCCATTAAGAGCTACTGTTAAATATTTATGTACTTGTGTGATTATCTGTTATCTATTTTTTCTTATCATTGTACTCCCAGGGCCTGGTAAAGTCCCTAGCCAACAACAGGCATCAAATAATATTTGTTGAATGATCTTTGTAGGAACTATTGTCTCATTAAAGCAAGTCATGAACTGACTGTTTACTTTTCTTTAACTTTATGTGCACGCATGTTTAGCCTATGTTCTGTGCACCACAAGCATATCTGGTGCTCAAGAAGGAAGACAGCGCCAGATCCCCTAGGCCTGGTGTTACAAACAGCTGTAAGCTGCTGAGAATCGAACCCAGGTTCTCTGTTAGAGAAGCCAGTGCTCTTCACAGCCAAGCCATCTCTTCAGACTCCCGATTCTGTGTAAACACTCCTGATCAACCTAGCAAAACACATTATGTAAATTTATATAAACTTATTACTATAGATGAAAACACTGTACAAGGAGCTGGGGGGATGGGTCAACGGCTAAAAGCACTCGCCTTGCAAGCACAAGGACTTGAGTGAGAGCCTTCGAATTCATGTAAAATGCCTGGTATGGTGGTGCATGCTTGTAAGCTCAAAGCGGCAGAGGTGGAGACAAGATGCCTGGGGCTCACTGGCCAGCCAGGGCTGCCTAACTGGTGACTTCCAGGCAAATTAGAAGCCCTGTCTGAAAGGAGGTGGATGGCATCCCTGAACATGACACCCACGATTATTCTTTAATCTTCATGTACAGATGAGCACCTGTGTATACAGACATAAGAGTCATTAAGGGGTGGGGGGCAGGGAACACATCGAGAGAATACTTGTTGTGCAAGCATGAAGATGTGAGTTTGGATCCCTAGCATCTACACAAAAACCTGAATGTGGTGGACTATACCTGCAGCTGCAGCAATGGGGAAGGCTGGGCCAGGTAGATGAGGCAGGTGTATTACCAATGGGCAGCCAGTCTAGCAGAAACAGTAGGCCTCAGGTTTATAAGAAACTTGTCTCAAAAAGTTGGGTGCAAAGTAATGTAGGAAGGTACCTTAAGTCACCTCTGGCCTCCACATGTATCTCTCTCTCCCCCTCCTTCCCTCCCTCCCTCCCTCCCTTCCTTCTCCCTCCTTCCCTCCTTCCCTCCCTCCCTCTCTCTCTCACACACACACACATTAAAAAGTCTACATCGGGGGCTGCTCTTCCGAAGGTCATGAGTTCAAATCCCGGCAACCACATGGTGGGTCACAACCACTCGTAATGAGATCTAACGCCCTCTTCTGGTATGTCTGAAGACAGCTACAGTGTACTTATTTATAATAATAAATAAATTTTTTAAAAAAAACTTATAATAAAAAAAAGTCTACATCATAAGATATTTTAAAGGAGTAGAAAATGAAATTCTCCCTTTGCCCACCTTCATTTTTCACTTCCGAGGCAATTATTATTAGTAGTTCTTACTACTACTAAGAGTAAACTACTCGACCGGGCAGTGGTGGCGCATGCCTTTAATCCCAGCACTTGGGAGGCAGAGGCAAGCAGATTTCTGAGTTCAAGGCCAGCCTGGTCTACAGAGTGAGTTCCAGGACAGCCAGAGCTATACAGAGAAACCCTGTCTCAAAAAGAGTAAACTACTCTTACTAGTTTAATGGCCAGGTGTGGTGTGGTATAAGCCTGTGCCATCCCAGCAATCAGGCTGAGGCATTAGGAACACCATGCGTGTGAGACAATCCTAGACTACATCTCAAAAGACTAAAAACTTACTGTGCATCTTATTTACGTGTGTGTCAATGTACTCACAGCTCATGTACTTTAAAATGTGCTTCAGGTTCTCACTTTAGGTCAGTTTCCCTTTATCTGTTTTTTATCCCATACAAGTTGTTGTACCCCACAAATACTCTAAAAGGCTATCAGCCAGATGGCTCATCAGTGAAGCAGAACACCATGCTCACCTGCTTGGCCACTCTTGTCCATCCTTGTGCTCATTAAGCAGGCAATAAACTTGTTATCCACTTGCTGGAGAACCTGCCATTCATGGAGATAAGTCATGTGACACTAACCAAAAATTAGCAAATGCTTAACAGTATAAAAAGGTAAGACAATACTCAACAAGCTACCACCACAGCCAAGACCCAGCGGAGGAGCCAGTGAGAAGGCTCCACAGTGAAGGCTCCACAGTGACGGTGCTTTGGAATTCACAACGACTTGCAAGTTGCTTGCTCTCTGACCTCCACATGTGCTCTACAGCACATAGGTGGCCTTGCTCCCAATAAGCACAACAAAGACTTGTTTTAAACCTGGCTGTGAAGAAGGTCTTAGGAAGGAGGAAGGACAGTTGCTGCCAGGGTCACAGTACACTTCTTCAGTAGTTCCAGCAGAGACCCTAATACATACGACCAAAGACTGCTAACAAACAGACTCCTAAAGGCAGTGTCTCAATGTGTAGCCCTGCCTGGCTTGGAATTCTCTGTGTAGACCAGACTGGCCTCCATCTCAGAGACCCTTCTGTCTGGGATTAAAGGTGTGTGCCATCATGCACAACCTAAAATACAAATTCTCAACTGTGAAAAGCAAGGAGAGCCATCCTGGAAGAGTCAGTCTAATAGTTCTGGTGAACACCACCAACAGCTACACTCTGTGGGGGCTCCTCTCTGTCCAGGATCATGCTCCCCAAAGGCCTCTTTCTGAATAACCGGGTCCCTGCTGCAATCCCAAGTCAACATCTGGGTAGGTGTTTGCTTAGTGTTGCATAACCTTCAAGCAGAACACACACACACATATGTATATATGTATGCATGTATTCATGTTCCAACTTTGAAAGCAAGGAGACTGAGGCAGTCAAAGCAGTGTACAGAGAACAGAGCAGAAAAGGACAAGAGTCATGGGTCCTTTTGTTAATGAACTTCCCAGTCTCTGGCTTCCTTAGCCTTTGCAGCCTCACAGTGAGAGGGTCACTTAAAAGTGAATATTTTTGCAGTTAACAACAATGTTGATTTATAAATAATTTTTTTGGTGTTCTTCATATTGTTATAAAATATAAAATTGAAATATAATTCTCTGCAGAAATGTCTTTGATATTACCAGCCTGAACTATGATCCATCCCCTGAAAACCTGCTCACACTATTAAAGGTATTCTTCTTAGCTATTAAAATTAATCTGGATTTTTTTCCCTAAAGATAAAAATTCAAGGTTCTAGCTGGGAAATGGTGGCATTAGGGGCCAGCCTGGTCTACAGAGCAAGTTTCAGGACAGCCAGAGCTACACAGACAAACCCTGGCTTGAAACATAAAACAAAAATATATTTAAAAGTAAAATTAATAATAATGATGATGATGATGAGGTTCCAGTCAGATTATAAGCAAAGAAGCCCATGTCTGATGCCTAGTCTTGGTTGTCAAACTGACTACATCTGGAATTAACCAAACCCAAGAAGCTGGTACACCTGTAAGGGTTTTTTTCTTAATTAAATAATTTTTGACTCACTTCTAATCCAGATCTTTTGAAAGATCCACCTTTAATCTGGGCTACATCTTCTGCTGGCATAGGACACAGAAAGAGCAATTTTGCTGCCCTCACTCCTGAGGCAAGTCCGTCTTTTTGCTGGCACTAGGCCAACTTCTTCAGGATTCTGTTGTAAACTGAGACATCCAGCCTTGTGAACCCAACGACCACTGGATTCTTGAACGTTCCATTGCTTGACAGCCACTGTTGGCCTAGCTGGAACACAGCCTAGAAGCCATTCTATGCATAATATGTACAAATGTGCACATATGTTCCCCCCTTCTCTCTACACACACACACACACATACACACACACACACACACACATATGTATATATGTATGCATGTATTCATTCTACCAGTTCTGTTCCTCTAATGAGGCCTGACTAATACAACAAGTCTTGGCCAATACAGTTTGTCTCATTTAAAGGAAAAAAAAAATCTATGAGCTGGATGTAGTGGTTCACACCTTTAGTCCTAGCACTCAGGAGGCAAACTAGCACTCAAGAGTTCAAGACCAGGCTGGCCTACAGAGTCAGTTCCAGGACATCCAAAGCTACACAGAGAAACCATGTCTTGAAAAACAACAAAAACAAAAAATTAAATTTCATGAAGTTAGTGTATGTTAAGCATTTCATTGCTTTCAGTGTTCGCTTTTACCTGTACTGAGTGAATCATCTCTTTGGTGAATCGATAGGGATATAGTACGTTGTGAATTTTAACGGCTAAGCTCTCAGCCTGGCCACTGCTGACATCAACAGCAACCTAGAAAGACCCAGTAAAGACAAAACTTTAGTTTTAATTCTGTGCAGCTGTTTTACCAATGATTTCAAAGTCCATTAGATCCCTCATGGGGGGGGGGGGGTTGGAATATATCAATCGGTGGTACAGCACTGCCTAGCACATGCAGGCCCTAGGATCAATTCCTAGCACTGCAAAAAATAAAACCAAACAAATTCTCAGATATCCTACTAGGGATAGGATGAATGTAGGAAAGCTACAGATCCAAAGGGCTCTAAAAATAAATTGTCTTAACAATTTTTTTGTGACCACTGACAAAACCCAGCATTATTTCAGAACAATCTGTCTATGCTCCATGATTAAGTCCTTCCGGGCATCTTAAGTGACGGATCAGTAGTCAACCGCTTGTCTGTTACCAACACTCATTACCACTCTGGGTACACGCCGTGACAACACACCAAAGAAAGAACACTGCCAGAACATACAGCCCTGCTCCTGCAGATGACATGATATTTTGTAGAATGTAACAACTTACTACCACCCTGTAAGACAGGACAAACACATTCGCTCTTGACGCTGAATATACATGTTTAAGCCAAAATTCCTGACCTTTCCAAAATGCTGACTTCTCCTCTCTACATTAAACACTAATACCCAAGTCATTCATCTGGAAATCTGCCTACTTTCCATTCATAATTATAAATTCATATACTCAGGCGTGCCCATACCCAGCTTAAATGAAGTTCAAATTTAAAAATAGGCGATGAAAAAGTACTGCAGACCTACCTCTGGGTATCGGGCAAACACTGGATTGTTCCATTCTGAAAACAAAGACTGAAGGGGTTCACTGACTGCAGCAGCAGCAGCATCCACAGCATCTAGAACAAAGGGGGACAGCTGCCATCAAGGCCAGAGAGAGGGAATGTCTCCGTGTACTGAGCTATAGTCTCAAGACCAAAGATTACCCCTATACTTCTTTGGTTTTGGAGACAGGGTCTTACTATGTAGCTCTGGCTGACCTAGAACTCACTATGTAGACCAGGCTGACCTCAAACCTACAAAGACTCAACTACCTCTGCCCCTTGAGTGCTGAGATTAAAGGTGTGTGTGCTCCCACAACCAGCCTTGATGCTACTTTTAAAACTAGTATTATGACTAGTATTATGTATCTTCTGAGATAGTTTTTCTCCAAATTGTCTATAACAATGTATCAGGGGCCTAGGGAGATGGCTCAGAGGTTAAGAGGGCCTGCTGCTCTTGCAGAGAACCCAGGTCTGGTTCCTAGAACCCACGTGGTGGCTCACAACCATCTGTAACTCCAATTCCAGAGAATCTGCCTTTCTCTGGCCAACGGCACTGCATGCACATGGTACACAGACATGCATGCAGGCAAAAACACCCATACACACAAAACAAAACTAAGTAAGTCTTTTTTTAAAAAGGAAGAATATTTCCAAGTATGTGTCCAGAAAAAACTATAGTTCAAATTTTCTTGTTACCTTTGGTAAAAATATACTTAATCTATTTAAGAAACAACAACAAAATAATAGATTGCTTTAGCTTATTTTCAAAGAATTTTACAAATATCAAACTACTGAAATACGGAGAAATTTAATCTTTAAAAATAAAAAACATTTCCCCAGTCACAGACACCATAGAGTATGCATAATCACCCCGCACAAACCTCCAGTCTGGAAAAGCAATTTCTGATCTAAATGCATGTGCTGAATTACTTAGCTCCGCTGTTAAACAGAGCCGTGGGGAATTCCTGGCTCCTGAGGCACAGCTGGTGCAGATCAAGATTCAGAATGCAACACTGCTTTGTCCTCCGCCCTGAGTGGTTGGTGTGTATTAGCTAAGTGTCTCCACAGCCTCTGCAATTACTCACCTCCGTTGTGTCTCAGCGTGGTCCTCTCTTCCTGAGCTCTTGGGAGGAAAGGAAGAACAAGATCGCTTCTAAACGGATGACACCTGTACTGAACCCCTAAGCAAAAAAGGAAAACCTACAAGTTTGAACTCAACATACAAGTTAACTATTAAAGAATATATAAAATCCCTTTCTCTACAAACTAACCAAAGACATAAGGCAGACTACTAAACACTACACAGAAAATCAGGAGTTTCAATGAAACTATCTGCTAACTTACATTAATGCCTCATTTCTTTATTCATGAATGAGATTCTTGATAGCTGAAGGGAGGCAGCTGTGGGGGTGGGAGGCACATTAGGCAATGTCTTGAGTCATTTTTCATGGTCATATTTTGGGTAAAAGGTGCAGCTACTGGAATCCAGCAGATAAAGGGGGAGGGGGAGGTATAGTTACTCAGGAATGCCTTGTGAGACATACAGTTGTACTTAAATGGTCCCCACAACTGCTGCAGCCTTACCGAATTCCCAACTCATTGTCCCTTATCCACACCTACGTCTCTACTGTAAGCATGACTTCACCGTGTTACATAGCTATCCCTAATAGAGTGAAAGGCTGAGAAGTCAGAGCCCACCTCCCTCAGTGTAACAAGCAACAAATGCTAAATGAATCTGCAAAAAGATGGATGAGTGGGTGAGAGGTGCAGACACGGCAGTCTGGGGAGCTACTGTCTAGTTCTAACCATCTTTCTGAAGAAAGAGCAGATTTGAGTCTCAGAAACAAAGAGACAGTTTATTGAAAAGTGGGGGAACATGGGGCCTGGAGAGATGGCTCAGTGTTAAGAGCACCAGCTGCACTCCCAGAAGATCTGGGTTCAATTCCCAGCTCCCATATAGTGGCTCACAGCCATCTGTAACTCTAGTTCCATGAGATTTGATGCCCTCTTCTGTACTCCATGGGCATGAGGCACGGACATGGTGTACAGACATACATGTAACCAAAAATACTCAAACACATAAAATAAAAAAAATTTTTTAAAAAAGGAGGGGTGGACACAGAACTATTACTTGAAAAGGCGAGCTTGTTGGACAAAACTAAAGCAAGGCAGTAGCTAGGAGAAGGCTGTGTAAGTCGTAATAAGAGACACTGATCTGGGGCCGAGTGGTAAAGTGGGTAATATGCAGAAGGCCCTGCACTGGAAAAAGAAAAGCATTTTTTAAAGGTTTATTTACTTATTTATTTTATGTGAGTACACTGTAGCTGTCTTCAGACATACCAGAAGAGGGCATCAGATCTCATTATGGATGGTTGTGAGCTACCATGTGGTTGCTGGGATCTGAACTCAGGACCTCTGGAAGAGCAGTCAGTGCTCTTACCCGCTGAGCTATCTCTCCAGCCCCCAGAAAAAGAAATTTTTAAAGAAAAAAATCCTGTAGGTTAAAGATATGACATTATTCTAAATTTACCTTTATATAGTAAAACCTGGGTTTCAAGTAGCCCAGCCGGCCTTGAGATGTACCGGAGAATGACCTCCAATTTCTGATCCTCCTGCCTCCACCTCCCAAGCGTTAAAGATTAATAAGCTTTAATGAGTCCCTCAGTAATTTATTTCATATTTACATTTTTTTTTTTTGAGACAGGGTTTCTCTGTGTAACCCTGGCTGTCCTGGAACTCAGTCTGTAGACCAGGTTGGCCTTGAATTCAGAAATACTGCCTCTGCACTCCCCAAGTGCTGGGATTAAAGGCGTGCGCAGCCACCGCCACCACCACCACCACTACCCCCACCCGGCACATGTTTACATATTTATGTGTGGGTCCACCAAGTCCTGATGTCCCACATTTCCATGTGAATGGAGGGTGTGTGGTGGCACCTTTTCAATGAACTTGTTTTGATACCAAAATTATTTTTTATTTGGAACTTGATTTAACAGGATTCTCAAAAGTTCACAAGATATGGTAATCCAGATGGTTAAGTGGATTGAAGAAGTTTCAACATCTAAATCTACTTAACCGGAGATGTTTATGTTGAATGTGGCAGCTAAGATGCCCCCCCACCCCACAGTTGAATGTGATCCAGTTATTTGTTGGCACTGTATCAGAAGCAGCTCCATTTCAGGAAGATGAGGTGCCGCTGTCTTAGATGCTCCTCTCTGATAAGTGCTCAGCACATACAAACCAGTACACATGACCTAGACTGAAAAGCACATAAAGATGCCTTCAGAGCAACTGGAGAGTCTCAAGAACAACTCTGAAAGTAAAGGGGTTTTCTCCTCCTATTAAAGTCTCTACAAATTACAATAGTGATTTTTTTTTCCATAAGGAAAAACATTGAACACTAAAGGATTTATTTAACCTCAAGTAAATTAGAGCCTGCAACCAGAAATATTTATCCTAAGAAGACATTATAATTTGCAATTATATTCATACAATTTACATTCTTTTACAGCATTTGAGACTTTTAACAGGGATGCATATTTAATGTTTACCCTACTGGTGAAAGCCGAGATTATAGCCAGATGGGAATCAGTTTTACCGGCTCCCAACATCTGGCTCTAACACACTGCCAAAACAATGTCACTTTTAATGTTGCTAGAAACCTGAGAATCCAAAGCCCTAGACCAGGCTCTGGTGTTGCCTTGCGGTGTGACCTGAGAGCCACATTATTATCGGCTTCTTACATCAGAAATATAGCAAATGGATTGATATACACATTATAGTAAAGTACACTTGAAAAATATAGTTACGAAGGCATCTATCTATCTAGCCTACATTTCACAAAATGTTGGCCAAATCCTACATTCTAGAGGAAACTCATAAAACCACACTGTGCTGACCTACAGATCTTATTGGAAACTTATAAGTAAAGGTTTTTCCAACCTTAGGCTGGTAGCCACAAATGGAAGTGGTCATGTCTCTAGAGAGACATGCTCATTTAAAGAGACTTGTTTCTACAAGTATATTTGGGAAAAAAGGGAAAACAGGGTAGATAAAAACTGTGGGTCTTTTAGCCATTAACACTGTACCATTTTACTAAAATGAAATTTCCTACTCTTTTACACACACAAACATCTCAGACACATGTAAATACATTTACATCTCTTATTGGTCTTTACTAAATTCTTATATTTAAATATTGTTAAACCCAGTGAATCTCCATGAGTGATTTATGCGAATCACTCATAAATCCAATGAAACTACTGTGTTATTCCTTAAGCACAGTAGAGGTCTTAAAAATTTGCCTTCAGAAGTTGAGTGTTAGCTGGGCGGTGGTGGCGCACGCCTTTAATCCCAGCGCTTGGGAGGCAGAGGCAGGTGGATTTCTGAGTTCAAGGCCAGCCTGGTCTACAGAGTGAGTTCCAGAACAGCCAGGGCTACACAGAGAAACCCTGTCTCAAAAAAAAAAAAAAAAAAAAAAAAAAAAAAAAAAAAAGAAGTTGAGTGTTGTGGTACATACCTTTAGTTCTATAGGATCTAGAAGCAGGAGCTATCATGAGTTCAAGACCAATCTGGCTACAAAGAGGATTTGAGGCCAGCCTGGACTACATAGCAAGACCCATCTCATTATTCCTCGGCCCCAAAAAAAACAACTCCCAAAACAAAACAATAAAACACAGCCTTCCAATGCTATCTGCTGAGGTCATCTCTATGAACAATAATTATATTGCTCTTTGGCCACTATCCTCTTTTCCAAAAACATATCATGCCAATGAATACTGCATACTTACCATTCCCAAGCAGGACATCCACAGCCACAGTTGTCAGATCTTTAGTACAAGCAGTATGAATGTCGTCAGTAGGAGCAACGAATGTGCTAAGTCCCGTCTTTCTGTTGATGTAAACCATTCTTCCCAGGGTTACATCAAAATGCTGCTGCCAATCCATACAGTACGTATTTGATTCTTCGTTTTTGGAACAAGATCTTGCCTTAGAGTCATCACTCTGGGAACAGACCCCACCTTGGCTGCTAGTGCTCTCTTCTACCTGACTCATTATATCTCCTACCTGGCTCATAGTATCTTCTACCTGGCTCATTATTATCCTACCGACAGAGTCAGGGTTTTCGACAGGTTGCTCTGAAGCTCTGATAAGAACATCTGAATCTTTGCTGATTTTAGAATCATTACAGGGTAACAGGAAAGAAGTTTCTGGTTTCTCTGTGTCATCCATTACATTGTTAGAATGTAGTACACTGTTTTTATTGATGGAATCATGCTCTGTGGCAGAATCTGACGTTGGAAGCACATTACTCTCTATTTTTTCAAGTTTACTTTTTAATAGTTCACAAAAATCTAAGTCTATCCTAGTGCACTGGCTATTATCTTTCCAACTGGGATCTGCATCTGGAAGTTCAGTAATATGACCGGTCATCTCCATGGTTTGCATCTCTTTTTTAGAATCTTTTAGTCTGGATAATTTAGAAGCCAGTGATTCAGTGGACTTCTCAACATCAGGTTTTCTGTCACAGTGAGATAATTCTGCCAGAGTAATAGGACTTTCTCTCAAGTGAGGCATCTGTTCTAAGATATCTTCTTTGGAAAATGAAATTTTCTCTGACAGGATGGGACTTAATGGCTGACAAGTATCACTGTGCTCCACAGTAGCCATCTCCCAACCATCAGACATGTCTAAGTGGCTCTGGTCTTTCAGAAGAACATCAGGATCATTGTGAGGATCAAGATGGGTCCTGACTTGAGTGTTATCCTCTTCTGCAACTAGAGGATTGTTAACCTTCCCATACTGCCTCTTAAACTTCTCTAAAGACCCTACTTGTGAATGCAAGCTTAGCTTCCTACGGACTATGTGTTTGAAGGAACCCATTTCATCTACTTCCTTACAACCATCAGAAACATATCTACACCATGGAAAGGAGGAGGTATCAGGCAACAGGCGATCTGTGTGTGATTCTTTACAGCTTTCCTGAAAAAGAGCCAAGTTGTCGTCTGCTGCTGCAGGTTTGTTCTCTGTCCCACAGCCTGTATTTGTTCTGCGAAATCTTTTGTTGGGCGGTTGAGTGGATTCTTTACTTACAGTGCTTGTTAAATCATTGCTGTCTGGAGTCAAAATTGCATGGTGTGTTCTGTTTCCAAATGTTTCTTGGGCACTTACAGGACCAGGTCGAGCATAATTTTTTAATGAATGTTCTGTTTCAGTTGATTTAGCGTGCTCACTTTGTACCACATGAGTTATAAAGCCAGTGGAGCATAATTTAACTTGTCCATAACTAAAAACATTTACTCTTCCCCGACTACTGGGCTCCCTTTTCCTTCTCTCCTTCTTCCTCTGAGTACCCTGTACTCTTAATAATGTTGTCTCAAAAGGCAGAGCTTGGCACCTTACTTTAGGAGCATCTTTAAATTTCTCCAGTTGACTCTGAATTTCACTCTTTTGGGGAATGTTGGCAGCCATGACAGTAGCAGTACCACTTACTGTCTGCATTTCTAGATCGGCCTCACTCTCCTCAAGAAGATGAAGTGTTTGAATGGGGCTTGAAAACATTTTTGGACTGGTTTCATGTGGCCTTTCTGAAGTCCTATTTTCCAACAAAGATTTTTTCCATTTCTCATTTTCTCCAGAGCGTGATGTTTTGGCTCCCTCTTCTTCTGACACTCTTGATTCTAAGTCAACACAGTTGGCGCTGTGTAGCACAGGCTCTCCTGTTTTACTATAGTCCAGGCCATCCCATTTGTAAGTGTGCAGCGAGTCCGCTGTCTTTTTCCTGACAGTTTCTGTACCGTCAGAATTTGGTGTGCTTTTGTCTTCTAGAGTAGCTATTCTTTTCACAGCTTTTGACTGCAAATTAAACATTTCATAGGAATCCAAAATATTACTACATGCCTCCTGGAAACTGCGCTGGTCACACTTCTCCTGAGTAGACACATGTGTCTGAAGAGTTGTACCAAACAAAGTAAAGCCATTGTCTTCATTAAATTCCTTGATATCCTCACCTGATAATTCTACAAATAATTTTTCTTGCTTTAGAAACATTTTCACTCCTTCCTGAATACCAATCAACACAGTATCCCAGTTCTGAAACTCAATCAGAGTTTTGGCTGGCTCTATGCAGACATCATACTCACAGAACCGGCACTGCACATTGATTACATATATCCCGTGGAGGTCTGAGGCAGAGCGGTGTCGAGGACTTGAATTCATTTGCCTGGCAGAGCCATTCTTTGGCCTGCATATAATACTTTCTTTTCTTAATAGAAAGTCAATTAGTTTATGCAACTTTGTTCTTAAAACTAATCTTCTATTCACAAACAAAAACTGCATATTCTTATTGTAGTGTGCTTCAGAGCTGATGTAGCCACTAAACTCAAATTCCTTATATTTAAAATGTATTTCTCTTAACTTCTGGGACTTGCCCAATCCATAAATTTGACAAAATCGAGAACATGTGTCTTTGGTTTTAGGGAGCTGAAGGACCATGGAACCAGAAACATCATTCCTCAGAGAGAAAGAAATGGAGGGGTGCATAAGTGAGAGAGCTTCTATCCTCTGCCTGACTTTCTCAAACTCTAGTCTAGGATCCATGCTTTTCCTCCGCACAGGAATCTGGTAAAACAGGTTATAGACCGTTACTGTAGTCCCCACACTTGGTCTGGTCAAATCAGCCTCTCGGGCGGCGAGGGCTTTTCCGTTCTGAAACGTTTTCACAAAGGTTTTCAATGTTGCGCTTTTCTTGGATGAAATTTCCACAGCACTAGCCATGTTGGCTATACTTGCCAAGGCCTCTCCTCGGAAACCGTAAAATGTTGGGTTCTCCAAGTCCCGTAGCGAGTTGCATTTACTAGTAAAATACCGGTTTCCCACCTTCTCTATGTCATCCCCCGCCATCCCAAGTCCGTTGTCTATCACTTGAACTTGGAAGGTTTCCATATTCACTCTGATGGCCACACATGTTGCTTCAGCATCAATACTGTTAAGGATAAGTTCCTCAACACACTGGCCTAAGCTGCTGATGGCTAAACCGGAACGCAACTTGGTTTGTACTTCATCGGATAGACACCTGATCATGGCAGGGAGACATGTGGAGAGAGTGGCAGACACTGGCTTCCTGCTCTGACTGGAAATAACCACCTATGGAAAACAAAACAAAACACAACACATACTCCATCACACCTCAGTTACATCACATCACCCATTTCTCTCGACTATTAGAAAGAACTACCGTTTGAGGTAAATAAAGTATTAAATCAAAACACAAAAGAGAAGTATACTTCTGTTTTCTAGACAGCACACAAAAATCATGCACTGGTATAATGGGGTTCAATTCCAAAGAAGCATTCATAATTTCATAATTTTCACTGTCCCTAAAATGAATGCCCTAAAGTGAAATTATAATTACACTGGATGCTGACCCATAAAGACACTATTCAAATTTCTAAGCACTTCACTAAAAACAGATGCCTAAATTAAACGCAGCTAAGAAACATTAGCTAGAAATTATTAAAAAAAGTCCAAACTAGTTTCATAACATTTATACTTTACACAATAACCACGGATTTTAGAAAACCTTTTGATGTTCTAAGACACCGTAAGTAAGAAGGTAAAACAATGGAACTAAGTCAAAATCAAACCTCTCAGGGAGACACAGTAAGCCATTACTTTCTCATGATTACTTTCTCAGGAAGGGGGGGGATGGGAAAAGGTAAAACTTTGATATTTAAGTCCTGCTCCAGTGTTGCTTGATAGTTTGCTGAGAGGCCCTTATTACGGACATTCTTTTATACTGACTCTGTCGGTCTTTTCTATCCCCAGAACATAGTTTGGCGATAACAAGTGACGATAGGGGGTGGTCGGACCTGATTCCAAGTTTTCTTATATAAGGTCGTTAAAGGTCTCATTCTTAAGCGACAACACTGTGGCCGATGACAGGGCTGGTTTTTTAAAGCCTGGGAAAGCCGGGGCTACGACTGCTCTCTAAGACAACGCACTTAGCAGCTGTTGGCAAACGGGGTGAATGTGTAACGAGCAGTTCTGGGGTCTAGGTAGTCTGGCATCCCCCGCAAGCCGGGCCGCGCCTGCGCAGTCCACCCGCCCCGCCGCTCCGGGGGAGCCGGGGCCCCACCAGACAGGCCCGCGGCAGTCACCACTGCTCCTGTCAAGTTAGACAAGCTCTCGGGACCATATTTCATCACGTGCTTTCCCCCTTCACCTCGAATCTCCTCCATCAACTCTCACCGACCAACCACCTCCACCGCGGAACGCACGCTCCGGAGCATGCGCTTCCGGGACGCCGCGAGACGGCGTCTGCACGACGTCTCAGTGCGCAGGCGCCATCCCTTCACCTGGCTAGTTCCAATTAGTTCTCGCATCTTGTTCTCTTTCGGCACTGGGTGAGAGGCTGTTTCTAGTAAATTTTACTTTGTTCCCTTTCTCGCTCTCGTCTCCTTTGCATGTTCTGATATTTAGTTCACATATATCTTTCTTGTTTCCTTAGTCTTCCTTCGCTAGATTGTAAACTATGTGAAAGTTTGGTTTTGTTTACTGCTGTGTCCTGGTGGCAAGTAGATATTCAGGGAATGAATGCAGACCCAGGTGCTGGAATTAAAGGTGTGCGCCACCACGGCCCAGCAATGCAGAACATTCTTAAAGTTAATGCTTTACAGAGCTGGAAAAGGCTGAGAAGCCTCTCTCACCCCTCTCTCTCCCTCCCTCTCTCTCTCTTTTAAAAAAACATGATTTCTCTGTGTAACAGCCCTGGAACTCACTTTATAAACAGGCTGGGCTGGAACTCAACGGAAATCCACCTGCCTCTGCCACCCATACACTGGGACTAAAGGTGTGTTCCCCCCCCCACCACGACAGCCCAGCCCAGCTCTCTTAATTTGCAAATCAAGACATCAGGAACCCTCCCTCCCTCTTTCTCTACACCACTGCTTTTTCCTAACTGAAAGAGCACAGTGAGAATATTTCGAGAATTATTAATCCTCAGTTCTGTCTTGTTTCATTGAAACATCCTCTCTGACACTTTTTAAAAAAGATTATGTATTTTGTGCGTATGGGTTTTTGTCTGCCTGTACATCTGCACACCACAAGGCGGCATTGGATCCCTTGGTCTTAAGAGTCATAGACTGTGTGCTGGGAATTGAACTCAGGACTTCTGGAAAAGCTGCCAGTGCTCTTAATTGCTGAGCCATCTCCACAGGGCACCCATTCCTCTTCCCTTTAAAGGAACTTATGACAAATTTTAACATAAGTATTTGTTTGTTTAATTACTAACCAAACCAAATCAGACTTCTGGAGTCAATGAAGCAAACGTCTGATTATTGCTCAGTTTGCCAGGGCTTCATGACAAAAGCCCACAGGCTGGGTGGCTTAAGTAGCCGGGGCTTTCGTTTGTTTTATTTGTTCTCTTTCCAGTTCTGGGACAAGTCAGAGATTAAGGCCAGGATTCTTTCTTGGGTGTGGCTCTCTGGTTGTCACGAGGTCTTTGGTGCATACACACTTCTGAGTCAGCAGTCCAACGGAATTGGTCCTTGGGTAAGGATTTTGGTATACAAATGAGGGGATGAGAAATCCAGCCCATAACTACTTTATCTGAATTTCTAACCCTTGGAAAAGGAATGGCAGTAGATGTTCTAAAAGATTGAAAACCAAAAGTAATGAGTGCAACCCATCATCTGAACAGGCCACAACCCAACCTGGTGACATTTGCTCTTATTACACATGAAGTGTCCTGTGTAAACAATTTAAAGAAATGACAAAGTTACTTCTCTTCCAGACCTCTTTAAACGACCTCGAAACCTTCCTCTCCCAATAATGAATTCATCATGTTGCCCAAATGTTCACTAATGATTAAAAGAAAAAAAAAAACAATGTAAGCATAAGGTTCTAATGTGTTTTTATTGGTTAGAATTGTACACATTTGTATTTCACCATACATGTAGCCACTCAAACATGCAACCAAAATAACTTACTAACAAATTCTAATATTGAGCACAGAATAGTTCTATTTTTTATCTATCAATTAAAAAGGAGTGATATCATTTTGAAAAAAAAATAAAATTTGTGTCATTATTTTACAATTTGGAAGTCCGAATAATCCAAGTTTGAGATGACTTTCTCGTTGTTGAAGTTTGCCCGGTCGATGTGGGACTTGGGACTCCCTCTTGTCTCCAGCCACTCCTGCATGAAGCGCACCTTGGAGACTGGGCCTTGCAGCTGTCCTTGCACCGTGCCCCGATTGGTGTTCTGAACCCAGCCCACCAAACCTAGCTTTTTACCCTCAGCCTAAGGGAAGGAAAGAGAGAAAGAGAGGTACGGTGAGATTGCACAGATCAAAGTGAGACACAATCTGTGGCCAGCATCCTGGCCTGGAGTCAAACCACCGAAACTAATTTGACATTGTCCAGAAAAACCAAAACAGACACCAAAGAGGATCTCATGGCTGATATTTAGCCACTTGATTATTCCATTTCCCTTTATTTTTTTATTCTATAAAACTCAGCATTTGAACTCTTTAGCATTTTCTGTTGCATGGTAATTGTGGTTAAACACTAGAGTGACCCCCCCAAAGATGCCTTCAGAGTGATTTCCTAATGCTTACAGCTTGTAAGCTGTTTTTTTTCTTTAAGACAGTCTCATTATGTAGCCTTGGCGGGCTTAGATAGTATTCATCATGTAGACCAGGTTAGCCTTGATCTTCTAGCCATCGTCCTGCCTCTGCCTTCTGAGTGCTGGGATTATGAGAGTGCAGCATCATGCCTAGTCAAATAAAGTGAGGTGGTAAAGACCCCGAGTTTTAGTTTGGTTTTGCAGTACTGGAGATTCACCCTGGGTCCCGTGCATGTTTCCGAGGCAGGTGAACACTCTAGCTCTAAACTATACCGGCAGCCCTCATTTTCTCGTCTTCTAACCTGCAATCGAGTGGGTGGGTTACACAGAAAACGCTTCAAGTTACTTGACCCTCCCCTTTGCCTTTAGCGAGGACCACACCTAAACAAATCCAGATGAAGGGATCCATTGTATCTTTAAAGATCATTGCACAGCATTTCACAATTTCCTGGGCAACACAAGCATTGTTTTTACTGTGGAGGAACTCTAACCCAACATGTTTACATTGCACCCAAAGCCCACTTTCTGTCACACTTGGTAGAGAAGGGAGGCAGCTGTGAGGCCTCTCAACACTCAGGGTTCACGAGGCCCCACAGCTATCAGGTTTCCATTTGTCTTTCTTGTTAGATCACGGGCCTGCCCTGGAAGCCCCGGCCGCTTTAAGAGAACACAATGGTGGCCTGGAGAAAATCAGGCCACATCCCTGTCGCGCAGCTCTCTCTGGACCAACAGTTAAGAAGCCATGCTGTGTGTACAGCCTCATAACTCGTAGGCCCTAACATACGGTCCTATCCAGTACCTGGTTCCTCAATACTCTATCTTATAGGCTAGCCTAAGCTAAATCCCTTACTGACAAACTCTAATATTGAAAGAACATAAAAGTCAGCTATTTCCCTTTGGGGGATTTCAATGAAGGCTCCATCTCTTCTGGGCCTTCTGTCTACCCCTATCATGACTGTGGTAGGGGCCTCCCTTTCCCTTTTTTTTTAAAAAAAAAAAAAAGTATTTTTACTACTGTATTGATTTGGATAAGCTTAGCCCAGGAGAGTGGCATGATTAGGAGGTGTGGCCTTGTTGGAGTAGGTGTGGCCAAGCTGGAGGAAGTGTGTCACTGTGGAGGTGGGGCTTCGAGGTGATATAATATACACACATATATGCTCAAGCTCTGCCCAGTATGAGACACAGTAGTTTCCTACTGCCTTTGGATGAAATGTAGAGCATTTTTCTCTCTGTGCTTGAAATTGTCATTCTCCTAATGCTTAACTTCAAAGAGTTTTTGTTATTTTGAAATGTTTAAAATATATTTACTGAGTCAGGCAGTGGTGGCGCACACCTTTAATCCCAGCACTTGGGAGGCAGAGGCAAGTGGATTTCTGAGTTCGAGGCCACCCTGGTCTACAGAGTGAGTTCCAGGGCAGCCAGGACAGCCAGGACTACACCGAGAAACCCTGTCTCGAAAAACCAAAAAACAAACAAACAAACAAACAACCTTACTGATAAAATAGTTTCTCTCCTAGAAACATTGATAATCTTTTTTATGTAAACTAAACAATGTACACAGATAAATAATGAGTTTTAAATATTCTCCCACTATGTCAGGTGGTATCATATAAGGGTTTTTGAATATATTTCTTTTTCTTTTTCTTTTTTTTTCAAGACAGGGTTTCTCTGTGTAGCCCTGGCTGTCCTGGAACTCACTCTGTAGACCAAGTTGGCCTCGAACTCAGAAATCCACCTGCCTCTGCCTCCCAAGTACTCAGATTAAAGGAGTGTACCACCACTGCCCAGCTTGAATATATTCCTTAATGATTTATTTTTAATATGTTATACTCTTTTACTATGCTTAATTCCCAAACAATTAGTATTCAACATTAGATATAGGATCCGCAGTTATGGATAGTATTAAATATTCATTAACGATATGTTTAGGGTATGAAAGGATGTGAATATAAAAGCTGAACAAATTTTTATGTATTATTTGATTCTCAAAATACTCAATATTATTAATGCTTGATGTATAAAATGCATTTAAATAAAAAAAAATTAAGGAAAAAAATGTAGGGCTCTCAGCTCCTTCTCCAACACTGTGTCTGCCTGGATGCTGCCATGCTCCTGCCATGATGATAATGGACTGGACATCTGAAACTGTAAGCCAGCCCCAATTAAATGTTGTCCTTGGTCATGTCCTTGGTCATGGTGTCTGTTCACAGCAATGCAAACCCTAGCTAAGATATATAGAGAGGGTGTGTGTGGTATGTGACTGTGTGAGTGCTGGTACCCACGGAGTCCAGAAGAGTGCAGTGTCAGGTGAACTGAAGCTAGAATTAGAGTTGGTTATGAACAATGTGTGTTCTGAGAACTAAACTCCCACCCTTTGGGAGAACAGAATGGGCTGCTGAGCCGTCTACCCAAGCCCCTAAGTTAACTTTTTTTTAAAGGATTTTATGTATTCTATAAATATGATGCGTACACTGTAGCTGTCTTCAGACACACCTGAAGAGGGCATCAGATCCCATTTCAGATGGTTGTGAGCCACCATGTGGTTGCTGGGAATTGAACTCAGGACCACTGGAAGAGCACTCAGCACTCTTAACCGCCGAACTATCACTCCAGCCCAAGTTAACTTTCTTAATGATGCTCTTCCTTTTTAATTATACTTACACTTATAGGGGTGGGGCACGCATACCATAGCAAAAGTATGGGGGTCAGAGGACTGCTTGCAGAAGCCTGTCCCTTCCTTCCATCATGTGTCCTGGGGATTGAGCTCAGTCTACCAGTCTTGGTGGCACGCACCTTTACCCATTGCGCTACCTTCCCATTCTTCTCCAAGTTTTAGATGGAAGCCTTTAAGCCCTGCCATGTTGCCTGATCTGATGAATTAATGCTCTCCTACTGCAAGGCTCTCCCAATAAAGCTCAGCTCTAAAGGAGAATCTCATGCCAGCCATCTTTTCAAACCTCTTCCTAGCATTTCCTTTCTCACATCTAATAAGTAATCACAGTGACTTTAAAATTGAGTATGTGGGGGCTGGAGAGATGGCTCAGTGGTTAAGAACCTGGTTGTTCTTCCAGAGTTGAGTTCATTCCTGCATTCCGAGGAAAGTATCCCATCCAGCCAGCTGTGTAATGGCACCCCTGTGCTTTAGCGTAAGCTGGTGGAGCCAGCAGCCTCCAGCTGTAAAATCACCATAGATGGCAAGCAGCTATCAGCATGACTGTGCAGTTCTGAGCAGGAGGTTCTACCAGTGAAATAAATCTCTGATTTGAAATGTGATTGACCTGGACTCCTGTGAACAAGACACTCCAATTTTTGACCCATTGGAGGATGGGAATTTCCCACAGGTTTTATTTGTGTGCTAAATTCTACTCTTGTTTTTAAATGATATCATAATTCTGCTTGCTGATTCACATTCAGATCTGAATATCCAAGTGCTAGAGAACACTGTCCTCTGGGCTTAGCAGTTGTGATTACTGGAGAAGCCCCTCATATTAGACCCGACAGCATTCCATCCTCTGGGAGGGAGGGTCACAAAGCAGTTCTTAAGGGGCTCTCAGCACAGCTCACTAGCTGGCATAAAAGGCAACTACATTCTAATCCCCCCTGACATTAGATACGGTGTTAAGGATGAGGGTGGGTAGGAATGGCATGCTGTTGCTGCCTGTTAGTTGTTCGTGTTTAATCAAAATCGAAACTTGCTGGTTTACCAAGCTATTCTTGGGTGGAATCATTTGTTTGGTCTGTTCTTGGTACCCTATCTAGGGTGAACAGACATTTATTCATGCCTCCCCAGGAAACATTAACAAAATAATGAATAAAGTGAAATTCCAATAGGCTTCTTTGAAAGGAAATTCCTATATGCTAACATCATATCATAAACCATTTTCCATGGCCAGCAAGATGGCACAGCAGGAAGAGCTACTTGCCACCAAGCCTGGTGACCTGAATTTGATCCCCAGGACACATAGTGGAAGGAGAGAAGTGACTCCCACAAATTGTCCTCTGACATCTACATGCATGTATACACACACACACACACACACACACACACATCTACATGCATGTATACATACAAACACACACAGAAATACAATAAAAACATTTCTGCTTACACAGTCCATATATATTGTGTGTGTGTGTGTATGTATATATATAATGTTTCATTTTCATTTTTTCTTTCAAGGTCGGGTCTCACTATTGTACCCAGGCTGGCCTTGAGCTCACTTTAGTGCCCACACCCTCCTCCTCCTGCCTGTGAGAATGCACACCACTATACCAAACTTTCTAAGAATGATTTAAGAAATCTAATCACTAGTTCTTGTTTTCAACCTAAAAAGAAAGTCTCTCAAATGAATAACTAGGACTCTGTTTTAGTACGCTAGGGAAAGAACCACCTGATAGGCCAGTCCGGCTGGCCGAAGAACTTGCATGGGGCCTGGCAGCCTAAGTAGGTCCAAGTCCCCCAAACCCGTGGACAGGGAGAACTGACCAGGAGAGAAGGTACAGTAGACGGAAGTGTGCACATGAGCTGCTGGGCAGTTGAGGGAACAAAGCCTGTAGAGGTTGGTGCTGCTCAGGCCTCTGGAGTCTGGTTCTCTAAGGATCCCATGGCTATCCAGGAAAGCAGTGACCATGTGAGCTAAGGAGAGGCATCTGGCAGAGCCTAGCTTGCTAATTTTTTTCCTGTCCCCAAATGCCAAACAAACATGCAACTCCTGCTCCCAAAAAAACTCCCCAAAGTGATTAAAACATGAAAAACCTTAGGGAAAAAATATAGACATGACTCTTCATGACCTTAGATCACTAAAAGGATGAATCACAATACAAGTACAGCTCCTACCTCTACTCCCCCGAACCCTCCACCCCCCAAAAAAATGCAAAATTGGGAATTCAAAAGTAAATCCCTCTGCTGGGCATGGTGGCTCACGTCTGTCTGTAATCCCAGCATTTGGGAGGAACACCATGAGTCTGAAGCCAGCCTGGGCTACACAGAGAAGCTTTCTCAAACAAACAAACAAAACCTTCGATGCCTGAAAGAACCCTATCAAGAAAAAGGACCTCTCCAAAATGGAAGAAACGTTGGCGTGAGACATTTGCTAAGAGACTAATATCCAGGCGGAGGCTGGAGAGATGCTCACTGGTGAAGAACACTTGCTCTTGCAGAAGACCCAGGTTCATTCCCAGAACCCACATTAAGTGGCTCACAACTGCTTGAAAACCCCAGCCCCAGAGGATCTTCACCATCTCCTGGCCTCTGTAGGCACCCACACATACTCTGCCGTATACTCCCACAGACACACAGATGTACGCATAAATACAAGTTTTTAAAAAGACAAAGAGTGCTGAGCATGGTAGCACACACCTGTAAGGCCAGCGCTCAGGAGAAAGAAGCATGTGGATAACTCTTAGGTCCCAGGCCAGCCAGGGCTAGAGAGACCTTATCTCAAACTCAGAAAAAAACAAAAGGTAAGAGACAGAGACTAAGTATCTGGAGTAGATAAAGAGGTGTTAGTACATATGTAAAAAAAGAAAAATAACTCAATTTACGGGATAAGAATTTGAATAGAAAGTTCTCCAAATCATATCTCTTACATGCCAATAAGCACATAGAGCTCATCACTATTCATTAGGTAAAGGCAAATCAAAACCACCCTGAGACTGTACAACATGTTGTTCAGCCATAAAAAGGAAAGACGTAGTTCTGACTCAGGATGAGTGGATGAATCTTGAGGATAGGGTGCTAGTGAAGTAAGGCAGTCACAAAAGGACAACTATGTTAGGAGTCTACCCATGAGCTAGCTAGAGTGGTCAAATTTAGAGAGATCCAGCAAGATGGCACATGGCTTAGGGGGCTTGCCACCAAGCTGGATGACCCCTGGAATCTACATGACAGAAGGAGAGAACTGACTCCCGTATGTGGTCCTTGGATTTCGACATACTCATGCATACATTGGTAGCAGGATCATGACCACCAGGGTCGGGTAGAGGGGAAGACACAAGCTGGTGGCTAGAGCTTCAGCTTTTGAGATAAAGAAAAAGGTGTATATGTGGGGTGTGTTCTTCGAATGTTCCTTGGTGATAAGACAAGAATGTCTGAATGTACTTAAGGTTACTGAATTGTGTGTTTTCAAATGGTTAAAATAGTAAGGTTTTCAGTACAGATATTCCACCATAATTTAAGAAAAACGTGTTACTCCAGATAATTTGGAATATCATCTTCCAAATGGAATGATATCTGATAATAGTTATCTTTCTGTTATTTATTTGTACTTTTCTTCTACAGTGCCTGAGGAACGTTACTTGTACAACTTTAGTTGTTTTTAATACTTTATACCTGAACTAAAAGAATGAAAATTCTCAAGAAGACACACTATGTCACATCCATCAGGGTGGCTATAGTGAGCAGAAAGACGACTCTGCTGAAGGCAGAAGAGAAATTGAGATTGCCCTTGTGCGTTGGAGAAATTAGTGATGGGGAAACAGAGGTTGAGGACATCAAGTTTGTTGTTAGCTTGTAGAGTGCTTGCTTAGCATGCCAATGTCCCTGGGTTTGAGTCCCATGATGGGAAAAAAAAATTGAGGTGTTGGAAGTTGGAAGAATAAACTTGTCGTAGGTCTGATGGGCGATTACTTAACTTACTCTGTGATCGGTCCACCTAACGCCACCTCTTTGTCTTGATGGCAGCTTTTTATAAAAGTGACCTAGCTTGGTGACAGTACAACGGGGGTGGGCTAGCGGTCTTCTCCATCCAGTGTCCCTTCCCGCTCTCCCAGTTCCCATTTGTCAGAACCAGGCCTCCTGTCCATCACTTAGTGATGCGCCCCGACACTTAAGCCTATAGGCCACATACCTGAGTGTATTTGCGGAAAAACACCCCTTGCACCTTTCCAAAAATTTCGTAATCCACTGAGACCAAGGTGTCCCCTTCTGCCATGCTCAAACCTGTCAGAGACAGCAAGATGAGATAACATCCTAAGAAAGGGCTGCACCCCTACTCCAACACCACCATGGGGGCCCTCTCTGGAACCTCAGGGTCCCGGAAGTGCTAGGAGTAAGTGGGTGGGTGGGTAAACGCAAGCCCCTGGTCCCGGGCCTTCACCTGCTCACCCCGCTACCCTTGCTGCCCTGAAGCCGCCATCCATCCTGTCCCCATGCGGCCCGCAATCCCCTCCACTGACACTTGGATGATCCGAGCGGCGGACACTCAAGTTTCCGGGGCTTCCCCACTAGCAGCTGGACAGCCCCGAAGACCTTCAGATCAACCGCCCGCTGCACGCTAACCGCCGTTTCCGGAAGTTTAGAGCTCGGCTTCTCCAAAGCTGTCCTGCACGCCCATCACCGCGACCTAACCAATCAGAGATGGCCCCTGGGCCAAGGGCCCGCCTAAGGGTGGGGTCTCAGTACAAGTGGGTCAGGTTTTGAAGAGAGCCTAGAATTGATTTTTTTTTAAGCCGAGAGTCCGGTTTTGCATACCATGACCAACCTGTACCCCACTTCCATCACTAAATGTACTCCTCTTGTCATTTCCCCGTGGGTATATAAAGGCATAGACAAAACACTAAATAAACTACGACAAAACTCATAAACTAAGTCCCAATACCCTACTAGGTGCCTAGGGTTGTTAGCATAGTCATTGGCTGTAGAATCTGGTCTGCTTCTTTTATTTTTATTTTTTTTCTTCTTTCAGTTTTCTTCCAATTCTGGGTCATGCATAATTTGGACTTGGTAGCAAGGGGCAATAAATGCACAGGACATCACGATGAAGTCATTCTATCTGGGGTTTTGGAAGCTTCTACCCAGAGTCTACTTTACTAAGACTATGCTTAAAATTGATAAATAAATAATAAAGCATGGGCAAGTCATTCATGGCTCAGGAATCTCAATGGACTCAATAAATCTAAGCAAAATAACCAAATTGCATGCATTTGCTTTTAGAAAAAGAGAATTACGCCAGGCAGTGGTGGTGCACGCTTTTAATCCCAGCACTTGGGAGGCAGAGGCAGGAGGATTTCTGAGTTTGAGGCCAGCCTGGTCTACAGAGTGAGTTCCAGGACAGCCAGGGCTATACAGAGAGACCATGTCTCAAAAAACAGAACAAAAACAAAAAAGAAAAAAAAAAAGAAAAAGAATTACTAAGGGTTTTTTTAGGTGAGGTTTGCTAAAATAAGATTTGATTTGGTATGCATTGGAATTCAGTTACTCTTAGGATCAAGAATGTGTGTGAAGCGAATTGTGTGTGTGGCGTTTATTCTTGAATTGCTTGTCTGTATCATATCACTTCATAACACTGGGCCCCATGTGTTAATATGTTGAGTTGGCAGACTTGGCAAGATGAGATAGTTTTCAATGGTAGCTATGGAAATCTATCATTACACCAGTTCCCCTGTTACAAAGTCATAAAACCTCCCTGCTGGGAGGAGCAGGAGCGGGACTGAATGGTGTCCTTGGCAATATTTGAAAACAACACTAAACATTGTATTTGACTGATGCAATTTCTCCAAAATTCAATTAAAGTAAGTTTCCCTATAGATTCCAAACCAATTGAGTAGTGAAATGGATGGAACACCATATGGTCTACAAGACGGATGATATATAATCGTTGCCCTCAAAGAGTTCTTTATCATAGCTGTGAGTGCACAGAATGGACGAGATCATGTGCATCATGGTAATTCATTTTGCTAACTCTGAGAGCTCACCATGAGCCAGCCCAGCATTCTAACAGAGAGGGAAAGTGCTGTGAAGAAGCAGAGAGATTAATTCTGACTGGAAGTCCTGAGGCAGAGCTTGTGGAGGAGACAGCACTCTTCCAACGTTACAGAATCACAATGAGAATGTGAAGGAGCCAGGATTTAGGTTCAGGCAGCCAGTTCAAAGTTGAATCCTAAGAAAACTTTCACTCAACCGGGTGGTGGTGGCACACGCCTTTAATCCCAGCACTTGGGAGGCAGAGGCAGGCAGATTTCTGAGTTTGAGGCCAGCCTGGTCTACAGGACAGCCAAGGCTACACAGAGAAACCCTGCCTCAAAAAAAAAAAAAAAAAAAAAAAAAAAAAAAAAAAAAAAAAGAATACTTTCACTCTCCAGTTTTGGTCTCCAGTTTTGGGTGAGGTAGTACCAATAGGCAAGAAGGCAAAAATTACTGTGATGAAACCAAGGGCTCTCAAACGCCATCCGCACATTAAGACCTTAGGGGAACCTTTTGAATATATGCCCACATTTTATCCCTAAGATACTGCTTCCTGCTCACAACTATGGCTGAGACCTGCTGAGCTTGACCCGATTTGTAAAGGGGAGGCAGAAATGTAGGGATATTCTCCACCTAATGTGGGAGATAGAAAATGGTGACGTCACAGATCTCAGTTCCTCAAGATGTCAGTAGGGAAGAGAAGGATTTAGTAGTTAGCTGTTGAGGATCGATCTGTTGCCATGTCTTGGAATACTTAATACTGGCGCCCAAGGCCTGATTGCCCCCAGGGATGAGGAGATCCTCAATACACCAAGTGATGCTATGTAACCTCATTCCTTAATTTAAAATGATTGGTTGATTAAAGATGCCTTCAGTCTATAGCGGGGCAGAAGAGAAGTGGGTGGAACTGAAGTGTACTTTTTTACTTGTGATCTCTCTCTCCCTTATCTGCTTACCCTGCACTCGAGTGTGTGTGTGTGTGTGTGTGTGTGTGTGTGTGTGTGTGTGTGTTGTTATTTCTTGGTAATGGAATCTAGGCCCTTGTGCATTCTAAGTATACATTCTACCCCCTATTTATTTTTATATATTTGAACACATTGTCACTGTCTTCAGACACACCAGGAGAGGGCATGGGTTCCCATTACAGATGGTTGTGAGCCACCATGTGGTTGCTGGGAATTAAACTCAGAACCTCTGGAAGAGCAGTCAGTGTTCTTAACCCCTGAACCATCTCTCCAGACCCCCACTGTGGTTCTACCACTGATTGATAAGCCTAGGTCCTGCTGATGGTGAGGCAGATAAAGCCACTCCAACGATAAACACAGACAGAACAAGAGAGGATACCACTTATTATGAGAAAAACAGCAGATGTAGACTCAACAGAATTTGCAGGTCGTTTGGAAGAGATGGCAAAGGAAGAAGATAAAGGGAGCTTTGAGGCAAGAGGGCATGAACTAGTGAGGGAAACAGCAGACAGAGAATGGGGAGATGATCAATGTCTGTCACACTGAATTTGGGGCTCCTAAGGAGCTGTCATGAGGAAAGAAGAGAAGTGGGGAAGAAAAGGAGTAGATGGAGAGCGACTATTGCTAAGCAGGGCCTATTTTAGACATGACTAAAACCCCAAATTTCAGATCTAATAGAAATCATAAGGAAGAAACTGCCTAGAACTACATATACATTAAAAAATAGGTGTGTTCAGGGGAATAAGTTCTAAACTTAGAAGGCCAACAAGGGAATAAGTATATTCCAATATACTTACTGCATAAATGCCAGAAGATATAAATGCCAAAAACCTCAAATAGATGGAACAAGACTAGAAAAAGAAGCCAAGAAGACACAAGAGTAGTCAGAAGGGTCTTAAGGGAGTGAATGATCAAAATTGCCAAGTGAATAGGCTCCAGAAATAGAAGCTCTCCTGAGAAGGACACTAGTAGCTGTGTAGTTAACAAGAAAGGGCAAAAAGCCGGACGGTGGTGGCGCACACTTTTAATCCCAGCACTTGGGAGGCAGAGGCAGGCGGATTTCTGAGTTTCAGGACAGCCAGGGCTATACAGAGAAACCCTGTCTTGAAAAACCAAA
>NW_022196912.1:100304868-100327595 GCF_008632895.1 Mastomys coucha
GGGGGGGGGCAAAAGCCAGACCACAGGGGCCTGGACAAGGAGGAAAGATAAGAAAAAGGTGTGTGTGTCTAGGTGTATAGAGTTTGTTATCAGTTGAGGTATGCTGGGCATGGTACACATCTCTAATTCCAGCTCTTTGAAGGCAGAGGCAAGTGGATCGCTTTGAGTTCAAGGCTAGTCTGGAATACATAGCAAGCTCTAGATCAACCATTTTGAGACTTTGTCTCAAACAATACAAAACAAACACAAACACAAACAAAAAAGCCAACCAAACCAAAAGAAAGGGGGTGGGGTGGGAGGTGGGTGAGGAACGAGAGAGGAGAGGGAAAGAAAGAAAAAGAAATTGAGGTGTCAGGTTAGGTAGCTCTTGAGTGCCATGACTTCAGGCCTAGGGGTTCCATTGCCATCTTCTGGCTTTTCCAGGCACTGTACACACACAGGGCATATATTCACATCTCTCTCTCTCTCTCTCTCTCTCTCTCTCTCTCTCTCTCTCTCTCTCTCTCTCTCTCTCTCTCTCTCTCTGTGTGTGTGTGTGTGTGTGTGTGTGTGTGTGTGCGCGCGCGCGCGCGCGCACAGGCCAATACAGCCTAGGATTAAGTAGGTAGGAGGACTAACTAGTGCTAACCGTATACTAAATTGGGAGCCTGTCTCAAAACAAACAGCAAACAAAACAGAAGAGAATTGAGTGGGATCCTAACACAGAGGAGACAGACCCAGGGAAAGGAAACTTGTCTTGCACGAGGAAGTTATGCATACTTTAAAACTAGAGATTCAGAAGGAAGAGTACTAAAACTAGTTAAACTAGTTAACCGTAGAAGCCGACTAAGGCAGGGTCCGGGGGCTGAGATTCATGGGTCCTGGTCGGTGGGAAACCTCTGCAATGTGGAGAAGTCAGAAGAGCCAACTGGGATGAAAAGAATGACTGACAATCTGCCCTAGAGAGCCCACCGAGGAATTTCTTTGTAGCACATGAAAGCTGATATCTGATCTGTTGTATTAACGAGACTGTTGTCTGCTTTATTTCCCACGTGCACGAATCTTCTGCGTAGTTACAAGAAAAACTGAGTTATCTGTTCCAAAAAGCTTATCCAAATGAACTGAAGCACGAAGAAGACAAATAAACTCTCTTCTGTTGTCAAAAAGTTACAGAGGGTCATTTAATGTTGAAATCGAGTTATGTTCGTTACTGTTGAGCTCGTTGTTAACTTTATTATTGTTGCATTTGGCTGAGTCATTCCTGGGCCCTAAGTAGTAACGGTCACGTGAGAGTAAAACATTATCATAGCAAAATGATTAGATTGGCCGTAGAAACTACCCTGGGACTATAACACGTAGCTAAATAAAAGTAAAGCTAATAGCAAGCGCCAAAGCACTGCGAGGGAAGACAGCCCGGAGCATGTAGCCTGGAGCTCGGAGCCCTACCTGGGGCCTGAGCGCAGTAGCCGAGCGCGCTCAGAAGGGTGATCAGCAGTCCCACTCCCGCTAGCCGGACAGACCCCCGAATGCTGGGGCGGGAAGACTCCGCAGCCCATCTAGGGGCTCCACCCTTCTCCAGACAAGGGCACACCCTAAGGTCTGGGAGCATCATTCTCCGAGAAATCCAAGCTCTTCTCTGATGTAGCCCCAGAAAAACTTCTCCAACCTCTCCCCAAGGGCATCGCTGATCTGAGCAGCGGAGTTGGCTGCACCTGGCATCAAGTGACCCGACTGCACCCCTTCTCCGCCTCCCTTCCCTCCTCCCCTCCCACCTCCCTCTCCCCACCTCCCTCTACCCCAATCTGCCCCCGCTGCTTTCGGACTGCTTGTGGACTGCGCCTGCGCACATCTGGAGCTAAAAGTTCTTTACCAGAGGCGGCGCTCTGGTCTCCAGGCAACGGGATAACAGAGGTGGACAGAGAGCGCCTGCGTGGACGGCGGTTGGGTTTAGTCAGGTGGGGAAAACTAGGTCTTGGGGATTTTCCCTGAGCTGGAGCGGCCCCCGAGCGCCTCAGGTACGCCGAAAGGGGAGACATCGAGGGGTTAGAGAGTGAGAGGTTATCCCTAGAGGCCGGGTCCCAGTAAGGGCTCCCGTTTGAGCCTGTGGGACAGAACATGACTTCGGAGTTCGGGATCCAAAGCGGGCTGGGGCGCTCAGGTGTCTGTCATTCCCTCTCCCAACACACACTCTTTACAAGCCTGGTAGGGTTTGAGCCATTGCGCATCTTTGAATGAGGGTTTGACAGCCAGGCACCTGCTTCAGGCCCGGGAGGCCCCGTGCTCTTTGTAGTTTGCAGCAGGGGGAAAGTCCTGGGAGTGCCAGGCCCTGTCGCCAGGCCACTGTTCTCACCCTGTAAAACTGTGGGACTGGACTCAGAACGGCCTCTTCAGTTTACTAGAACCGGGGCTGGTAAGAGCGGGTTGCCTGTTTTGTGTCACAGACGACCTTCCGTCTAAAGCTTTTCCCCACCCAACGGCGTGTGGCAGGTAATATACGAGCCTGGAGGAAAGTCAGTAGCAGAACACCTGTGTCACGTTCATTCTTTGGTCTTCCGGGCTTTGCAATATCTGGCCTGGCACGTAATCATCCCTCCCTAAATGCTTATTGAAAGAACATCCTGGCAGATCCAACACCACAGTCCCGAGAAACATTTAAAGGGAACGTGGGTAGGGCAAATGTACAAACAGTTTACTCTAGCAGCCGGGAGTGGACCTCAGACAAATTCTTCACATGTATCTGGTTTAAATCTCCCCTAGGCTTCGGTCCAGGCACTGAATGGCTGGTCTCCAGTTGGCTCCACATCTGCCTGTGGGCGTTATGTTCCCACATAATAAAACAGAAGCTCCTGGGCTCCACTCATCTAAGCACGACCCTTATGAACAAAGTGATTCTTCCCAGCGGTCCTCGATGGGACATTTGAGGAATAGTTTCCAGCAGAAACTTTGGAGCAACACAGAGCGGGAGCAAGAGGATGAGGTCTCCACTCACCCCAAAAGGAACGTCTGCCCAAAAGTCCGGAGGCACTCCTGTCCCAACAGTGCAGGAATCAGCCCGCAAGGCTCTGGGAACAATGCCCAGGGCCAAGGGAAGGGTTTGTTCTACTTGTCTAGCCCGACACCCCGGTATCCCAAAGCAAATGACCAGGACTTCATTCCCTTTAGGAGGAAACGAGTTGGAGTGGATCGGGCGTACCCACTGAAGCCCATGGTCCACCGGAAGTCACATAGTACAAGTGATGCGGGCACAGACGGGGACCAGAATGGCTACCCAAGACTCCTTGACTCAAGTGAGTTCTCAGACAATGGTTTTGGTTTAAGGAGCTGGGTGAATTCATCGCTTCTTGCCTCTGTGCAGGCAGAGAAGGTCATGGTAGAGCTCCATAGGTCCGAGTGGACACAGATCCAAAGGCTAGAAGCTGCGGGGGAGAGTTTACAGAAGGAAATCCGAAGGAAGGAGATTCTCCTACGGGAAAAGCTGAAGAAGACAGAGGAGGGTCTTCGAAGGATTCAGAAGGAAAAGAAACAGGCCATTTTCCAAGAAGACAGGGAGTTACAAAGGATGGTACCACCTAGGAGGAGGGTTAGAGACGGTGACCATAACACTACACACAATCCCTGCTTGTCCCCAGAGTTCAGGTCTGAGGTATTCAGTGGAAACAGAGGAGAGGATCAAACTTGTGATCAGGCTCAGGAAAACTCTAGTCCACTCCCACTTTCTGATTATGAAATCCAGAAGCTCAAGAGGGAAAGACTGATGGCAAGTAACAGTAAAATCCGCGACCAAGTCTCGGGATCCTCAGCAGACACAGTCTTTCAACCTGCAGAGGAGCTGGGCAATGCACTGCAGGCATCGCGTTTGTCCAGAACACCAGGCTCCTCAGGGTCCAGCTCTTCCACAGAAGAGCCAGAGCTGGCCAAGTGCAGCCACTGTGGACGCTCGTTTCTTTCCCGAAGGCTGCAGAGACACTCCATCGTCTGTAGCAAGATGCAAGGGTCCAAAAGAAAAGTGTTTGACTCCTCCAGGGCCCGGGCGAAGGGCACAGAGCTAGAGCAGTACTTGAATTGGAGGGGGCCAGCCACAGCCAAGGTAATAAAAGCCTAGATTTGACTCTGAGTGGGGGTGCATGAAATGGCCTGCTATATCCTCACCGGTTTGCTTGTAGGAACTGGGATCGTGTAGGACGGAGGGGGAGAATCAGGATCTCTGTTTGCCAGTCTCTCTAGTGCAGGCTTTCCTTAGGAGCCTCCCAATTTTGTGAGAATCTTATTGTCTATGGGAATGTCATTACATCCATTAAAAAACCAAGGCCTAGGCTTCCCCTAAAACTGAAACGAGTACACACACACACCACACATTAAATAGCTTAAGTAGATTTTTATCTTTCAGTGAAGTCCTCAGAGACCAGTAGGTAGTAGATCTACAGTCGACTGCTAATCAATAGCCCTTGCTCTTGAGTGAGTTACTATCTTAACACCTTTATTAGGTGGGGCCAATAGACAAATCTTACTTGAACTGACTCCAAAATCTAGACTTCAAAGTATAAACTATATGTCCTTTTGATTATTATAAAAACGAACTTGTGTTTGCTGCAGAAAACAAACAAACAAACAAACTACATTTAGGCCGGGCAATGGTGGTTCATGCCTTTAATCCCAGCACTTGGGAGGCAGAGGCAGGTGGATTTCTGAGTTTGAGGCCAGCCTGGTCTACTGAGTGAATTCCAGGACAGCCAGGAATATAGAGAGAAACACTGTCTCAAAAAACCAAGACAAACAAACAAACAAACAAAAAACTCATAAAACAAAAAAACTTCATTTAAAAACTTGCATTTTTAAAAAAACTATAAAATGCATATTTTCTTGATTTATTGGGGAATCCCTTGCTTTTTCCATCTGTTACTATTCTCAGTAGCCTCTTTCAGAATTAGTTCCACTTTGATGTCCTTTCTTTTTTTTTAAAGATTTATTTTATTTATTTTATGTGTATGAGTACATGAGTACACTGTAGCTGTACAGATGGCCGTGAGCTATCATGTGTGTGGCTGCTGGGAATTGAATTCAGGACTTCTGCCGGCCCCGCTTGCCTCGCCCCACTCACTCTGGCCCCACTCTCTCCAGCGTAATTCACTGTAGCTGTCTTCCGAAACCCCAGAAGTGGCTTCAGATCTCATTACGGGTGGTTGTGAGCCACCATGTGGTTGCTGGGATCCAAACTCAGGACCTTCAGAAGAGCAGTCAGTGCTCTTACTCACTGAGCCATCTTGCCAGCCCGATGTCCTTTCTTAGTAAATTCAAGAAACACATGTAAGTTTGGATCCTCCACCCCCTAATTAGAATATTAATATCACAGAGATAAAGTACTTTTTGTTTGTTTGTTTTTTTGAGACAGGTTTCTCTGTGTAGCCCTGGCTGTCCTGGAACTCACTCTGTAGACCAGGCTGGCCTCGAACTCAGAAATCTGCCTGCCTCTGCCTCCCAAGTGCTGGGATTAAAGGCGTGTGCCACCACTGCCTGGCAAAGTACTTTTTTTTTTTAATATCTCAAAAACATCCCTCACTTTATAAAAGAACCCAAGTGGAAATCATAAGGCTGTCATGGCACCTGGCTGATACAGCACAGGCTGTTAGCCCAGTTACTTAGTTATGGGCTAATTTAGAGCCACCTGAAGATGGCTGCCCTATAACCAACCTTCAAGGGTATGCCAGCTATGCCACTTGGTTTGTAAAATAAGAGTTTCTCAACATTATTTTAGAATGTATTAGAAAAATATATGAAGTCTGTGATTTCTGTGGGGTCATGAATTTAAAGGAAAATATTAAAGAGTAAGATGGTCAGGGTTGGGACTAACCCATGTGAGACAACCTCAAAGGCTCCATGTAACTCTAACAGTCTGGGAAAAAAAAAAAACAGAATCTATTTCTGTTGTCACTTCTTCCCGAAAGAAATGTATCCTTGTGGGCTTCCTTTTCCTACCTCTTCTCTCTCCTCCCCTCCCTTCTCTCCCCTCTCTTTCCCTCCTCAATGGCTAGCCTGGAACTCACTATATAGACCAGGTTGGCCTCAAACTCACAGAGATCTACCTGTCTCAGCTTTTCAAGTGCTGGGATTAGAGGCATGGGTCACCACACCCAGTTCCCAATTCTCTCTTCTCAAGATGTCACAGTTTTTTGTTTGTTTGTTTGTTTGTTATTTTTTTTTTTGGTTTTTCAAGACAGGGTTTCTCTGTATAGTCCTAGCTGTCCTGGGACTCACTCTATAGACCATGCTGGCCTCAAACTCGGAGATCTGCCTGCCTCTGCCTCCCAAGTGCTGGGATTAAAGACATGCGCCACCACTGCTTGGCTCAGGACATTACAATTTAAATGTCCCCTGCTAGAACCTTTTGAAAAAGCACATTGGTTTGAGGGATGCATGAGGGTAACTTATAATTACAGTGTTTTCTCTCAGTTCAGTTTGAGAGATCACCACAAGAATGTCTCTCCCTCGTTCAGAGATGATCTCTCTAGAATCCAGCTTCCAACAAGAAGTTGGCATGTTGCTCTGATATAATGACAGGATGGCCAGTTACTATTCTTTCCACTTTGGTCAACCCAGCAATTCACTGGGGATTCCTTCTGGCCTATCATAATAATTGACTTGGGGCCTTCATCGAAACTATTCGGTGGTTCTTAAGTTCCTAAATATAGTAACAGTGGAGCTGCAGAATGCCCCGAGCTCTAAGCAGACCCATTTGAGGTCCTGGGCTGCACTGGGGACACAAGGCACAAAGGACTTGAGTTGAGCTGCCCTCCATCCTGGGAGTGTCTCAAGTCACTCTCCAGAGTTCTGTGCCTTTGAGAGCTGAGGGCTGAAGGCCCTTGTCATTCTTGTCGTCTACTTGGAGGACCTTTAAGTCCGTTAATTTCCACAGACTGTCAGCACGTGAGGCAGGAGCCCACACACGTCTTTTAGCTTAATGTATTAAGGAATATTTCAGTATGATACAGAATGGAAACACAGCTACTGTATGGCTGAAAGTCCTTCTGGCTGACTTCTTTTAAGGTTCCTGGCTGCCATCTCTAACAGCAGTTCTTTTGTCTTTGGTTTCAGTGAGATATGCCTGGTCATCCTGCTCTTCCCTGCAATAGCTTTCCTCATTCTTACCTTTTACCAACAGGGCTTTTAAAATTTTTTTTTTAAATTATTTTTAAAGATTTATTTATTTTATGCTTGGACGCTCTATCTGCATGTATAACTTCGTGCCAGAAAAGGGCATCTGATCCTGTTATAGATGTTTGTGAGCCACTGTTGAGTAGCTCTGGATTGAACTCAGGTCCTCTGGAAGAGCAGACAGTGCTCTTAACTGCTGAGCCATCTCTCCAGCCTCCTTTTAAATTCTCTTAAAGATCAATATTTATTTAATGTGTGTGCAAGCACCCATGTTGAAATCAGAGGACAACCTGTGAGATCTGGTTCTCTTATTTACGCCCCCTTACAGCTCTTGGGATAAACTTGGGTCATTGGGCATGAGGTGACAGGCATGCTCACCCACAGAGCCATCTTGCTGGCTCTAATTTTATTTTAAATAGTTTGTTACACACATTTTAAACCCATGTGGCACTAAATGATCTACAATGCAGTCTTACTTCGTCCTTCTCAGGCCCTCTCTTGAGTCCGCAGCTGTGTGAGATGTCTTCTGGCATGCACTTCTGGGTTTCTAAATAATATACTCATTTCCTTGACCCGCCAACCTTCCATGTTCTCGGATGTCTGCTTGCAGAACCTCATCCCCTTGCCTTCTATGTTATTATGCCCCCTTCCACTCAGCTGACCACAGTTCTGATTTAAAACAGTGGGGTTTACAGTACAGGACCCCACCGTAAGTTCTATGTCTCTACTGAGGAGCAAATGCTCCTGCCTACATGTACTTGGTATAAATTACTGGCTTAGTTTTCATCTCATTCATTTTCCATGAATCTATACTTAAAAATTTCCCTAACCAACTAGATGTTAGGCATTTGTTAATGTTTTTTGTAAGTGCCCAGATACCCTAAAAAAAAAAAAGATTTATTTATTTTATATATGTAAGTACACTGTTGTTGTCTTTCAACACACCGGAATATGGCGTTGGATCCCATTACAGATAGTCATGAGCCATCATGTGATTGCTGGGAATTGAACTCAGGACCTTTGGAAGAGCAGTCAGTGCTATAACCACTAAGCCATATCTCCAACCCCTAGGTACCTTTTTTTTTTGTTTGGTTGGTTTTTTCAAGACAGGGTTTCTCTGTATAGCCCTGGCTGTCCTGGAACTCACTCTGGAGACCAGAACTGGCTAGCCTCAAACTCAGAAATCCACCTGACTCTGCCTTCCAAGCACTGGAATTAAAGGCATGCGCCACCACTGCCCAGCCGCTAGATACTTTTTAATAGTTTGAGATTTCTTTTCTTCCTTCCTTCCTTCCTTCCTTCCTTCCTTCCTTCCTTCCTTCCTTTCTTTCTTTCTTTCTTTCTTTCTTTCTTTTTTGTTTTGGTTTTTCAAGACAGGGTTTCTCTGTGTAGCCCTGGCTGTCCTGGAACTCACTCTGTAGACCAGGCTGGCCTCAAACTCAGAAATCCGCCTGCCTCTGCCTCCCAAGTGCTGGGATTAAAGGCGTGCACCACTACCGCCCAGCTGAGGTGTTTTTCTTTTCTCCCAAATTCTGGAAACTTCTCTCTCTACTCCTGCTCTATGTGGAGTGGTCATCCCTTGGCTTTGGAATTTCCATTTGCTTCTCTTCTGTGTTGGATCCTGTCATTTTTCTTGTTTCCCTGTTTGTTTTGTTGGAAGCTTACCACGAGATATGAATAATCAGTATATTCTTATTCATGGAATTAAAGAAATTATGTACATAAATGCTTCCTATTTGAAGACTTGGCTGAGTATAGAAATCTCAGTGGGAAATGATATTTTTAGAACTTTGTTTTTAAGATATTGCCTTATTATTTAGCCCTGGCTAGCCTGGAACTCAGAGATCAGCCTGCCTCTGCCTCCATGTCTGGCTCTCTATAAGAACTGTTTTTTTTTTTTTAATTGTCAAAGAACAAATTTAATAAAAGTTATAAAAAAGAAATATTTCATGATTTCTCACTTTATTAGAACTTGAAGACATTATTTCTTTCAGCATCCACTGTTTACTGTTGAAAAATCGCATGCTGTTCTGACTCCTGCTTCACTTTATGAAACCAATTTTGTTTCATTTCCAAAGGCTAACAGGGTTTTCTTTACTCTGCAGTTTTAAGGTTTTACAGGCATCATTTTGAAGTTTTGGTAAGCCATTTCAAGTTTCAAGACTTGTGATCTTTAATTCTACAAATGTTAATTATATTACTTATTTAATAACTTCTTCTTAGGCTTTCTGTTCTGTTTGGAACAAGTTTACTCACATGTCGAGCTTTCCGGACTCATTTTCTGATTATTTCTCCTTTCCATCTGGTCTCGTTTTTCCATTCTGAGAGGTTTTATTATTTTGCAATGCTTCTTTTCGAGTTTCAACTATCAGGCTTTTAAATTTATCGTTTTGTTTCTCTGGTTGTTCACTTTTCATAATATATTCCTTTTATGGACAAACTTTATTTTAAACAATTTATTTTTATGTACATGGGTGTTTTGCCTGCATGTATGCATTGCCTAGGGAGGCCAGGAGGAGGCATGGGGGTCCTCTGGGACTGGAGTTACAGACTGTTGTGAGCCACCACATGGGTGCTGGGAATCAGACCTGGGTCCTCCGCCGGAGCACCCAATGCTCTTAACTGCTGAGCCATCTCTATACCCTGGTCACGATATTGGCTATATTTTTCTGTTAAAATTGTTTTTGTTTTTGTTTTTTCAGTTTCCTGAGTTTTTGTTTTTGTACTTGGGCACCTTTTCTCTTTAGATTAAGCTCTCATCAAAGATCTGACAAGCCCTGCCTCTTCATTTTTTTTTCTTTGTTTTTATTTTTATTTGGACAGGGTCTCACTCTTTAGACCTGGCTGGCTTTGATTTCAGAGATCCTCCTGCCTCTGCCTCCTAAGTGCTGGGATCAAAGGTGTGCCCCAGCATACCTTGCTGTTCACTTGTATCTAAGCTTTAGTGGGTTTATTCAGCATAGGACTTCATACTCAAGCTTGAAGTAGTGAGCCATGTAATTATGGTCCCCTAAGTCAGTGTTGGAAGGTTGAGTGAATCCAGAGAACTGTGGACCCTCCCCCGTTCCTCTTGTTACTAGTTTCTCATATTCTGGGAGCTGATCTTAGGAAGGAGCCTGACATTTCCATGGTCGCTAGGAAGCTCAGGCTTGCCCACCACCAGCACTGAGGTGAACTCTGCTCCTCATCCTCATCCTGTCTGGATTTTTTAAACTAAAACCCATCTAGGGGCTGGACAGCCATCTCAGTGGTTAAGAGTACTTGCTTTTTCAGAAGACCTGACTTCAGGTGGCTTACAACCACCTATAATTCCAAAAGACACCCTCTCCAGGCCTCCATTCATGGGCATGTACCCACACAGGACAGACGGACACACACACACACCTGAAGTTAAAAAAAATATCTTTAGCTGGGCAGTGGTGGCACACGCCTTTAATCCCAGCACTCGGGAGGCAGAGGCAGGTGGATTTCTGAGTTCGAGGCCAGCCTGGTCTACAGAGTGAGTTCCAGGACAGCCAGGGCTACACAGAGAAACCCTGTCTCAAAAAAACTAAAACAACAACAAAAATCTTTAAAAAATTATCTAGCTCAATTTCTTTAGAGGGAAAGCCCCTCTTCTCATGGGAGGTACTGGGGTGCTAGGCAACTGGATATACAGGGTAGGAGAAGAGCCTAAGTTGGGTGTGTTTTCATCCCCATCCCTCTCAGGGTTGCCTTGTCTCCAGGTAGGGTCTCCCCTCGAAGGCTCTTGTGTTTCACTCATCACGAGTACACCTTGTTGTTGTTCTTTGGTCTTCAGGCTCTCATGGAGCCCCAGAAAGGGGAAAAGATCTGTGGCAACTGTAGGCTCAGTGTTCCTTTTACGTTACAGGCTGAACCTCCCCCTCGGAAGAGCACCTGGAGACAGAAGCATGAGTCTTTTATCCGTACCCTCCGGCACGCACGGCAGGTCCAGCAGGTAATCGCCAGAGGTGGCGATCCCTCACACTTGCCTTCCATCCTGCCTGCAGAAAATCCAGACTATGTGCAGTGTCCTCACTGCAGCCGCCACTTTGCTCCTAAGGTGGCTGAACGCCACATCCCTAAGTGTAAGACCATCAAGAACCGTCCTCCACCTCCAAGGAAGCATGACAGCTGAGCAGACAAAGGCAGAAACTGCCCCCACTCAGTCTGTGCTTCTCTTCAGCCGTAAAGCAGAGAGTAAGTGATGGAAAACGGGGAGAAAAACTTTTCCAGAACTCAGGATCTGCCAGCAGGGCAAAATGACCCATGAGGAGAGCCACTGCTATATGGCAGGAGGCAAATGGAAACCCCAGCTTCTTACTGAATCAGAACCTTGGCTGAGTGTTTATGTTCTTGCCTGAAGAACTGGTAGGCGAAGACTGCATTAAAGATCTCTTTTCTAAGCCTAATCATGGTTTGTGCTGGTGAAGTGCCCGTAGTCAGCATCCCCTGGCCATGGCACACATCCAGGGTTTCTGTTAGCCCTTCTTGCTCTTGAAAGTTGGCATATAAGAGATGAGTGAGTCAGGGTCAGAGTGTCACTGTCACACAGAAGGTAACTCTTATGTAAGGCAGTAAGACTGTACTGTGAGGCATTATTGATGGAAGTCTGTTCTTGGCCTCCATGGCCCAAGGTCCTGGCTGAAAGCCAAGAAAAGTATGTAACATTAGGGGACCAGTGTATCTTAACCCTCCCCTGTGGTGTACTGTATAATGAAATATCTTTATGCACTTCACAAGGTAGGGATGGGAATAAAACAATTTTACTTCTCTGTACCTGTCCTCTTTAAACTGGGTTTCATATGTTGAAGGAAGAAACTGCTGGTACACTTTCAAATATGGCTGTGTGGCTGCCTCGAGGCGGCAGAGCCTGTCTAAGCAAGCATGGACAATGCTCACTGTTTCATGGTCCTGAGATCAGAGCACAGTCATGCTTCTATTTTAAACTCTGAAAGGGATCAGGTCTTCTTAACCGTGGGAACAGTGCCCACTTCAAGTTAGGCCTTCAACTAATGGGTTTGGGGAGCTTAAGATGATGACTGCTTAAGCTCCTAGCACCACTGGATATTTAACCTGACATGCCCTCTCCCCCAGGCAAGTTCACTGACAAGTACACAAAGTTCTTTATTCCATGTTACAAATAAGCCATGGCTAAAGTCACAAGGTAGCATCCCCACAGCTGTTCACAATTTTAAAAGATTAACGAGTGTTTTGACTGCATGTATGTATGTGCACCATGTGCACGCCTGGTGCCTGCAGAAGTCAGAAAGGTGATGGAGCTCTTGAAACTGGAGTTGTAGATGGTTGTGGGCCACCATGTGTGTGCTGAGAACCCAGGTCACCTACAAGAGCAACAAGTGGTCTTAACCTTATAGCCATCTCTCCAGCACCCCCACCCCTCTCATAACATTCATAAATGTTACAAAGCATTTAAAACTGTTCTGACGCTGGGGTGGGAGCATGTCTTGACAGTCTGGAGGCTGTGGAAGACACCAGGCAGCAACCTCCATGGGACACACTGAGAGGAGTTCAAAATCTGCTGCTCTGCTCCTTCAGGAGGGAATGACAGCAGATAGAGCCAGATTGCTTTGCCTCATCTGCTGGGTCTCCTAAGCATATGGATTTGGGATCCCATGATGATGGTATTAGGGTCATAGGTTAGAGCTCTCAAGAGGGAACAACTGTGTGTAGGGCTTTCTACTGACAAGGCAGTTACTCATTTTTAAGGTACCAAAGAGAAAACAAGAAGCTCTGTCTTTGTATTCCCTGTGACCTTGATTTTGTCAGCCCTCTGAATTTAGCTAGCGTTGACTCTGGGGGATGGAAGGGCCACATTACAACCTGAAATAGAGATCACATAGATGTTGCTTGTACATGTCCATGTACTTTAAGTACATGTAAACATTATACATGCTAAAGTTCAAAAGCTCTGGGAAGTTCGCATGGTGAAATGCCCAGGGTAGCTCTTTTCATTTAGAAATGTGTACAGACGTGTGGGGCTAAGACTTCCTACTTCATACAGCACAGTGCCTCTTGTCAACATTTGCTCTCGGTCAGTTGATCATTCTTCACAACTACACAGATGGCAAGCAGAGCTGGGATGTAGATTTTCCTCCTCAAAACTCATGACCCGTGAGGTTTAATGATCAGCACATTTATGTCGGCAGTTAATCACTGAGGCAATAAATGACTTCTGGCTTCGCAGGGCATCTCATAGTCCTGACTGGAGTCCTGACCCCACCTCCTGCTATCGTGACTGGCACTTCCTTTGAGGCCTGGGGATCTCATAGATGTGACTTTCTCTAAAATACATATTTGTTTTTCCTGGGCTGTTCTTCCCATCATAAATGTTTTTGAATAGATAACAAACCAAATGAAATTTGAGCATTAGGAGCCTTTTGCTTTAAACATTAGTGCAATGCTCAGCCAAGAAAAGTAACAGCTGTTGTACCAAGAAGACCAAGTACAACTCAGCTTTCTTGAGGAAGTTTTATAGACAAACCGGCTATGATCACTTGGAAAAGTCTCTTTTGTCGGAACCAAGGAGGTGTGTAGAACTCTGATTCTTCTCAATACTGTGTATGCACATGGTGTATGAATGCAGATATGCACGCACCAGTGTTCGAGGCCACAGACAGCTTTGTGGACTCTATGGGTTGGACTCTGGTCACCAGGAGGGCCCAGCAAGCCACTCTGACTTGCTGAGGATCCCTCCTTTAATGGCTTTTCCCCATTCTGCACTTCCTAAATTTTCACAAACTTCTGGGGAAAAAATTGTTTGTTTTTTTTTTTGTTGTTGTTTTGTTTTGTTTGTTTTTTTTCTGGCAAGAATAAGATTGGAAAACAGCAGAGGTTATTTCTGTGTAATGTCTCTTGTGTCATTTTTGTTTAAAGAACACTTTTAGTTATTTATTTATAGAAGACTCACAGATTAGAGATTTCCCAAGGCCTAGAACTGTGGGTGTTCCGTGTCCGGTGAGTGAGGTGGTGGACAGGCCTACTGCAGCACAGCACTCACTGAGAGTTTAAACGTTTATTTAAAACAGAAATGCCACACCACTCCATCCTCATCCTTTCCAGCATCAGGCTAACAATAAGCTGGCTCTTCAGCCAAGTGTTGGCACAAAGGAGAAGCGCAGGCTATACTGTAACTCAAAGCAACACCCTGGCACGCTTCAAACACCCAGCACTGCACAGAGGATAAGCAGGACAACTTAGGAAGATTTAGCTATAGAAAACCACTTGAAGACATTTCTGCTGTCATGACTTCCACTCAACCCAGTGTATGGTTGTGACTTTTGAGCTGGTTTTTGTTTGCATAGCTGTTTGGTAGGGAAAAAAAATCTTATGGCTGTCCTAGGCACAATTCTGGAAAGTGCAAATTGTCTCTAAGGCACAGAACTTAGATTCTCAGCTAGATTAATAGCAAACCTAGACTTCCCAAAGGAACATACTAGAGAGAACCACCACCATGCTTTACTTGAGCATGACTCCCCAGGACTCCTGCCTGCTTCAGCACGCACTGTCACCCCACAGTCCGCAACATGCCCACACCCCTCAGCTCCAGAGCAGAAGCAACGTTCACACTGAACAACTTAAACCCCGCCTCTCAGGCCTGCTGAGCTGGTGAGCATAAGGAGAAAAGCCTTGAAAGGCCAGCCAGTCCTGAGCACACTGAACCAGAACTCTCCGCAGGGTTTGCTGCCAGACCCCCAGAACCTGTACCCTGACGTCAGGATTGGGCTTTCCCTTACTCTAGGAATACGCTTCAGTGCTCAAGTCAGTACTACTGTACTGTGCTTCTCAGAACTGAGAAAACAAGGACATAGTGATCCCACTGGACAGAGTTGCCCGAGATGGGGCGTCCTCCCAGCACCAGCCTTTATACCACTAGCTTAAGGAAACGGCAAAATCCTGCATAGGTAGCAATATTAAAAGAGATAGCAAACCTATTTTTTTTTCTTTTTTTTTCCTTTTTTTGGTTTGGTTAAATGAAACTATTAATTTAGCTGTGTGTAGCACAGAGGATGTGGTACTTATCAAAGGAGCTGCTGTGGCCTCAAACACAAGCAATCCATTAGACTTGGTGGAAGCACAAGGCTCACATTTTAGGGAACTATCAACTGCCTGCCTAGAAGCTGGCTCTTCTAGGACATACACTGTCTTTGGGAAAGGTAGCTTGCTCCTCTCCACTAGAACGCAGAAGTGAGCGCAGCCAGCTCCCTCTTACTTGGCAGGATCTACCTGTCTGTCGAGCTCTTGTGACCCCAAGGCTTTGGTGCTGGCTTTGGGCTACTCACATACAACAGATGATACTGACTTACTGGGTATGACATGGCTCCAAAACACACCAAAGGGAAAAATACTGACTAGACATAGAAAGGGAGTGCCCAGGGCGGGCTGCTCATTCCAATCAGACCCCTAAGGCCAAGACACTAGAGGTACAGAGAAGCCTTCACAGGAGCAGGAGAGCTCAGCGTCACTGAGGCCCTCCCAGATACCAAGGCAAGGCACTGAAGGAAGTGTTCCCCCTTCCCCTTGATTTTCTCCCACAGCTCTACATACTACCGGATGATGGTGTAATTTGCTTAGACACCTTCTGTCTTGGAGGAATCCCCAGAGCTGGGAAATCCTACCTTACACTAACCGTAGCCTCGAAGTTTGGCTATTGTGATGAGGGTCCTGCCCTTTCTCTGTTCTTCACTGATACTTCAAACAGCCTCCACGGTGAGGCAATCCAAGCTTTCTCACGAAGTACTCAGCTGCATGAAGTAATTGAACTTCCTGAAAACAAGCTCTAGACTGACTCTACCAGTACATTTTCTTGGACTCCAGGCTTCTGAGAAGGCATGAATGCTTTACCACTCTCTGGAGGACCTGGGCAGCCCACTCCATTTTTATATTTTCCTTCATCCATCCAGATGTGCAATGCCTGGTGCTTAAATCCCAAGGCAGCTTCCAATTAATGATGAAAATAATAAACAAAATGAGCTGCTACCAGTGCAATTAAGGTGAGTACTGTGTCTCCTCTTCAAAGGTGGGCTCAAAAGATGAGGTACAGAGCTGCTGTTGCTATGGCAGTCACTGATGACAAAGCCAGGGCCACAGGACCCTTCCATTCTCCCAAACAATAAAATCACTCCTAGATCCTATCTAAAAGGCAATGCCACTCTCCAAATGCACAAGGAAAGTGCTTTAGAGCCTCCCTCCGCCCTGCGCTCTGTCCGCAAGTGAGCAAAGCCAGGAAAGCTGCTCTCTGCACTCAGTAAGTGTGCGGTGAATTCTTTGGGTCCCAGTTTCCTGAGGGCTATATGGGCTCAGGAGACTAGAGGCTGGGTCGACAAGAGTCTGTTCCTAGGAGGCACCAGGAATCCGAATCTAAGTCAGGCTTTGGATCCATTTCCATTTCTTCCCTTGCTGTCTGGGTTCCTCTGGAGTGCATCCCCACCTGTGCAGACAAAGCAGTTTCACATTAGCAACAGTGCTGCTGGCCAGGGCACCAAGCCTTGTTTTCAATATAGTCTAATCTCTCGGGGTTTGCTGTCATAGTCTATGGGCAGCTCAGGTGGCACTGCCTTGGAAACAGCCTGTCTTTATTTATACTTAGGTAGTAGAGTAACTAGTTGCTCTGGTTTGCCCAGGTCTATGGCATTTGGGGAATGTAGTATGAAAAGTGAATGACTGGAGATCTTAGTGCACTTTTAATTCCAGCATGCAGGAGGCAGAAGCAGGAGGATTGTCTCCATGAGTCTGAAGCCACCTTGGTCTGCATAGTAAGTTCTAGACAAGCCATGGCAACCAAGTGAGATCCTGTCTCAAAAAGAAAAATAAAAACCCATCAACCAACCAACCATCCAACTCTACCAGTCTTGGATAAAACAACCTCAGTGCTGCTACCGCTGCCAATATAACCTGAAGTGTTTCACAGACATTGTTTCTCCTAATCTTCAAAACAACCTTATACAATAGGCTGTATTCACAAAGTAAGAAGTCCAAACTCACGTTAGGGGTAAATGGCAAAGCCAAGGAATGACTCTTCTCTCACTTCTAGCTGAGTTGAGATGAAGTGATGCCAAGAAGCATCTCCTTTAAAATGGTTCATCAAGGGCTAAGGATGTAGCTCAGTATCAAGCATTTGCCTACCATGTGTAAGATATTGGATTCAGTCCCCACCATTGCACAGATATACAAATAAAATGGTTAGAATAAGAATGTACCCGGCTGGGCGGTGGTGGCGCACGCCTTTAATCCCAGTACTAGGGAGGCAGAGGCAGGTGGATTTCTGAGTTCGAGGCCAGCCTGAGTTCCAGGACAGCCAGGGCTACTCAGAGAAACCCTGTCTCGAAAAACCAAAAAAAAAAAAAAAATGTACTTGGGCAGTCATGGCACATGCCTTTAAATCCCTGCGTTCAAGAGGCAGAAGCAGGTGGATCTCCCAAGTTGGAGCCCAGACTGGTCTACTGAGAGTTCCAGGACAGCCAGGAAACACAGAAAACCCTGTCTCAAAACAAAACAATCAACCAAAAAAAGAGAATGTATACATACCTACCAAATAGAGTAACATGTTAATTATTACTGAGCCTATATGGTAGGCATATGGTGTTCATTATGATGTTTAAATATTTTCACAATAAAAATAGAAAAGCCAATGAGTAACAGAAAACAGTGGAAGTGAGGTGTTGAAATGAACTAGGTAGGTCCAAGGTTCCTGGACTCAAGTACCAAGTCCCACACTGAGAGACCGGGAAGTCCTAAAGGGCTAAGCCTGCTTAGGACCTTCCATCTTGTTTCTGTGATCTTTCAAAGCAGATTTAGAATTCAATTACTCTTTTAATGAATGCTCTCACCTGCTGGCCTCCTTCCAATTTCTTGTTGAGCTTTTGTAGCTGGGTAAAAATCTGGAGGTTTTCTTGCTGCAGCTTCTGCTGTTCATTCAGACACTTTAACACCAGGCCCTGCAGCCTGTCAACCTCCACCTGCAGAGCACTGCACGCACAAGCAGGGGAGGGCAAGGCTTTGCCAACACACGGCACTGCAGGATTCAGTCGAGGCGGCTAGGGATAAGAAGGAGATAATGCAGAGGATCTGCCATGGCTCCCCAATACAAACAGCTTTTCATTAACTAGAAAAGGAATATAAAAATATGCAAAAATAGGTGCAAATGAAGCAAAACAAATTGCCTGGATTCCAGTGGCACTTGGCACTAACAAGACAAGGGTCCTCCCAGTGCTTAGGGCTCATTAAGCTGCAGAATCATCTATTTGGGAGGATTTTGCAAAACTCTTATTTTTATATGTTCTACTTTAAAGTGCTGAAGTGAAGCTCTGTTCTCAGTGGGTTTCATAAAATGTAGTTGCTCACACTGTGTCAGAGATTCAAGAAGAGTCTGTGAAGAAAACTGACAATTGAAGAAGGCCAACCCAGAGAGAGAAATTCTTACTCTCAACTCTTAAATGCTTTGTTACTGCTCTCCCGAGAAGGCTTTCAATTTTTTTGTTGGATTTTTCTCCCATACACACTTTTTAAAAATAGCAGGTCAGAGCCAGGTTTGGGGATGCACACTTTCATCCTAGCACTTGGGAGGTAGAGGCAGGCAGATATCTATGAGTTTGAGGCCAGCCTGGTCTACAAAGTGAGTTCCAGGATACCCAGAGCCACACAGAGAAACCCTGCCTCTTAAAACCAAAATAATAATAAATAAAAATAAGACAAATAACAGGTCAGCAAATAACAGCTGAAACATAGGCACACACAACCATTATGTATTATAGGTTGGACATCCCTAACTTGAAAATCCAAATGCCCAAAACGGTTTGAACACTGACATGATACCACGAGTGGAAACCATCACACCTAAGCTCATGAGATGGCCTGCAGTTCAGAATGGGTATATTAAAATATGACACAAAAGAACATGCAATCACAAAATGGCCTGTAAGCCATGTTTACAGATCATTATGTATATACAGATATTCCAAAGTCCACCAGAATGTGAGATTTAAAAGACTTCTGGGTCACCATCATTTGGATAAGAGATGCTTGATCTGCTTCTTTTGTGCTATGATATCAGAGTTGTAGTTGCAAAGAACTATACAACCCACAAAGTCATGTAATAATGCAGCTTCTCTAGAAGTGTGATGTCCTCTGCTTTAGTTATTGATTTGCAGTTTCATTTCCACCTAGGTTGGCTGTATATGCACTGTTCTTTCAGTAGACTCCAGGCAATGCTGCTTACATACAGCTCAGCTAACACTCATGGTGCCATCAAAACTGAGTTTGGAGCCTAGGAATGCGGCTATCTGTGAAGTCTGCTTAGCATTCCAGAGCCTGGGCTGGAGCCCACACTGCATAGCTGGGTGTGTGGCACACGCCTATCTCATCATCTGGGAGATGGAGTAGCAGAAGTTAAAGGCCATCCTCCACCGTTGGCTGAGCCTCAGCACTTGTTTCACAAACAAACCATCACCACAAAAGGACCATTTGGGAATTTACGGTTCAGTTTGGTACTTGAGGAGGAGAGGAAGAGATGGTCTTCTGGTGCTGGAAGGCAGAGCCGGCTTTTAGAAGGACGGATACAGTGTAGCACTGGCCCAGAGAGCAAGAGGCCACGATGGAGCCAGGAGAACCTAAGAACGAATAGCCACTGGCTACCAAGCTGAGGCTAAGGAGGCCCTCACTTACCCAGGTTCCTATTGCCGGCCGGTGCTCCAGGGGAACTTCCGATGCGACTTTGAGTCCTTGCAGCTCTTCATAGGGCAGAGTGTCCTTCTCAGACTGTGAAAATGCCGCACTTAGGGGAGTTGGGCTGTCAGGCATGGGGATGAACTCTGCGTTTTCCAGTTCCTAGGCATACAAGAAAAAATCTTATCAGTTTGGCTGAAGCAAGTTCCTTTCTCCCAAGTTCTCTGTAGCTTTCACTTTCACTCTGCTGTGACAGCAGCGCCCTCTAGCGGAACAGAATGGTGGCTGAGCACATGTATTGCCGAACCTGGAACCAAACATAGCAGACGGACAGGTCACAGGCCCTAGGGGAGCACCTACTACTATTACTTAGTTAAATGGGCACAGTACTGAGCTGACTCCTCGTGACTTACTGCTATACTCATAGATGGGTGTACCTTTTAACCTTCCTCAGAGAAGCTCTTTGGCAGTGTATAGTGATTAACAGAGACTCGCACAACTGGTAATGGTGCAGAGAATGAGATTAAAGAGTTCTCAGCTCTAAAGAGGACATGTGTATCATGCCCTCTCCTCTCAAGGATCAAGGCTCACTGTGGAAGAGGAGGCAGAAAGAATATAGGAGCCAGAGGCTGTAGATGACTATAAGAACACGTGTTCCTGGACACAGGAGGGCAGCTGCATATTTAAGGTCACAGCAATTGTGACAGCATGCCTAAGACCTGTGCAAGTTCAAGCCAGACTCAATCCCAGCCCCAGCATGAAGAGCAGTGGTGGGATGGAATCCCATTCCCAGCTAATGACTTATTAGCACTGCTAGCTGCTAGAAGAGGAAGAATCAGTCTTCTTAATGGTGTGGCTCCTAGGAGGTTAACTCTATTCCAGTGGAGGGACACAGATCCAAGAGTATATGGGCAGCGCAAACTATTTGATGCGCCTAAAAGGTGGTGGTGGGGAAGAGACAAAGTTGGGTTCTTTAGGAGGGGGAGTGGATATGGGAAGAGTCGGAGGAGAGGGACGAATTAAATATAATCAAAGTAGTATGCACAAAAATTTCAAAGAATAAAAAAATGAAAAAAAAATCTTTCAAGATAGGTTGTAAAAACAAAAAAAGATATGTTATATGCATTTACATTTACTTTAATAATGCAGGCATAAAGGAGACAGGCCAACCAGTGGCCTGTGCCTTTAGTCCCAGCACTTGGGAAACAGAGACAAGTGGAACTCTGTGAGTTCTAAGCCAGCCAGGGCTACAAACTGAGACCCTCCCTGTTTTAAAACAAAATACAGACGTCTTCTTCCCAGGTGGGAATGTAAAGCCCTGTCTCCTGTCTAAATTAGTAGGGCACTAGGAACTGAGACCTTGGCATTCCTTGCTAGCTCAGGTCCTGAGGGAATTACCTTCCGAAGCCAGCCGGGACAAGAGCTGCTAGCCCCACAACTGTCTCCCACGGCCTCCGTGGGACTGGTTAAACCTTCCCTTCCACGGTCTGCTTCCATTGTTCCCCGGAAGCCTCCACTTGGATCTGGAGTTTCAGATTCCTGTTGACTCTCTTCCTCTTCACCCCTGCCGCCACCGCCACCAATGCCGCCACCGCCACCTCCTGGGCTGGAGCCCTGAACCACTGGTAGATGTGTAGCACAGGAAAGAAAGAGCTTTGTTAGGGCACAAAGACATTCACCATCTGACACCTCATTCATTCCCACAGAAGGTCCTAGAATTGCACAAAGTGGAATGCTCAGTCAAATATTTGAGACTAAATTGTTAGTTTTTACATAGAATTTAAATTTGTAAAAATTATTCTAAAAAGTTTTTTTTTTTAAATTTTATATGTATGGGTGGTTTTGGCTGCATGTATGTCTGGGTATCATGTACACGCACTGCCCTTGTAGGCCAGAAGAAAGTGTCAGATCCTCTGCAACTGGAATTACAGAAGGTTGTCAGTACCCATTTGAGTGCTAGGAACCAAACCCCAGTTCTCTGTAAAAGCAACAGGTGCTCTTAACTGCTGAACTGTCTTTCTAGCTCCGTAGGATTTTTAAAAGTTATTACATTGATGTATTATGTGTATGCATGTGGGCATGTGTGGGCATGTGTATGCATGTGTATGCATGTGTGTGCATGCATGTGGGCATGTGTGTGCATGTGGGCATGTGAGCATGTGTATGCACACTGTACTTGTAGAGGTCAGAAGATAACCTGTAAAGGTTAATTCTCTTTTTCTATCATGTGAGTCCCAGGATTAAACTCAGGTTGTCATGATGGCAGTATAAGTCTTTCATTCATGAGCCATCTTATAGGCCTACATTTTTACTTAACTCTATCTATCTATCTATCTATCTATCTATCTATCTATCTATCTATCTATCTATCTACCTATCTAATTTGTTTTTTTGAGACAAGGTTTCTTTGTGTAGCTCTAGCTGTCCTGGAATTTGCTCTGAAGATCAGGCTGGTCTCTCCAACTCTGAAACTCACCCTGCCTCTGCCTCCCAAGTGTGTTAAAGGTGTGTTCCACCAACACCCAGCTTACAAATTTTAATTCTTGAGGCAGGACCCTTATGTCACCCTGACTGGCCTTGAACTTCTGATCTTACTACTGCACTTATTTCTACTTACTTCTACATGCTAGGATCATAAGCATGTGCCACCATGCCAGGCTTACATAAAGGTCTGTGTTATAATCACCATAATTCATGTGCATTTTCTAAATCTTAGTGCATCTCTGGCAGGTAAATATACTGAAGTGTCCTCCACTAGTATTTTTCTTATGTAAAAAGTTGTTTAGGTTAGGCGGGGCGCACACCTTTAATCCCAGCACTTGGGAGGCAGAGGCAGGCAGATTTCTGAGTTCAAGGCCAAAATGGTCTACAGAGTGAGTTCCAGGACAGTGAGGGCTACGTGGAGAAACCCTGTC
>NW_022196912.1:100327605-100345158 GCF_008632895.1 Mastomys coucha
AAAAAAAAGGTTGTTCAGGAGAGCAAAGCACCTCTTAAGCTTCCCTGAAATAAGAAGATGGATTCTGAAATAGTGACACATCCATGGCTTCTCACAGGTGGAAAGCAGGGACAGTTTTAGTTTCCTGGCAACCCAAGTAACAGAGAACCATGAAGAAAATTACAGTTGGAAAGCTATCAGAGGGTTCAGGCTGATTTCCTAAGTTGAAAGCTAGTAACTGATTTTTCCTTCAGAGGGCCTATTTTCAAGGTAAATTTTGTTTGGTTTTTGGAGACAGGGTCTTACTATGTAGCTCTGGCTGGCCTGGAACTTACTACATACACCATCTGACTTCAAATTCACAGAAATCTACTTGCTTCTGCCTCCCAAGTGCTATAGAAAGACTAGACTGCCTGGAATACCACAGAAGTAAAGGCTCATGGGATGGTAGGAAATACAAATGTCCCATTCCAGTGTGGAGCAAGTCTCTTAACTGCTTCCACATGTGATGCAGGCATCCTGATAACAATGCCAAGCTTCAGCACTCACCAGAACAGCACCTTCCCTCTTACCCACACTGGTGTCTGGGGCTCCCCTGCTTACCAGTTCCGATGGACAGACCACTGCTATTAGAACGGATGGTCTTGGAATTCAACACTTTTTCTGAGGGAAAATAAGCAGTAGGTAAGCACTTTGTACAGACACTGGGAGGAAGAGTAAAGGGAGATGGGACAACGAAGAAACTGTCATTGCCATACCTGACTCTCAGTAACCCGGAACTTACTATTTAGAAGTAAGTCTCATAAGTGAAACACTTTTTGACCTACTGTACTCAGTGCCTGTACTGGGAATTTTCTATCTTCGTGTTCACTAGAAGCACCATGGAAGCTTTACAAAGTAACAATACCTACACTCTACCCCAGAGTTGCTGATTAAACTAGTCAAGGGTAGTGCAGGACTAAGATCTATTAAAGCCACACTTTTATCACGCATTTCAAAGTACTCTGTATGCAAAAAGCATTTGGAATTTTTCTTTTAAAAGAATTACTAAATGTTTCTCAAGAAAACACAAATGCAGACAACACATTAGTAAGTGGAAGTAATATATTCTATGATGCAGATGTGTGTTGGGGAGAGTTCAAAATTGTTCCATTTAAAACAGGTCCAAACTGCTGGTGGAACAGGCCTGCGATCCCTGCGCTCAGGAGGTGGAGGCACTAGGAACTCAAGGCTGTTCTTGGCTACTAAGTACTGAGTTTGAGGCTAGACTGAGTTAAAAGCTCCTGACACAAAACAGTCCAACAGAGAAGAAACGCTGGATGACAAACTTGGGAAATGACAATGTTCTGTCCCTGCCACTCTGCATGACATCTTTATCCAGCACAAGACTTGAGGAAGCAGCCTCTGCTTCAGGGTACGTCCAACAATGTCACTATTAGTACCTTAGGTGTGAGTCCATCTGGTCTAAGCCACCCCAACTCCACAGAGATGAAGCCCTTACCAACAATAAGAATGGTGTGCCAGCCACGGCAAGAAAGGTCTGGTACGTGATGCAGAGATCCAAAAATAGGCCGAGGCCATGAGGTACAGATATCAGAGCCATGTGGTCTCTCTGTGGGAGTCATTGCCAGGCGGCCATTACCACCATTCCCCCAGGCAAAGATATGATTATCTAGAAAAGAATTCAAGAGCAGATTAATGGGACACTATTTTCCTAATTCTTTGGGTATCCCACTGTTACACCCTGGAATTAGAAAGAAGTCCTACTAAGTAAGGGAAAAGCTAATTAGCCGGGCAGTGGTGGCGCACGTCTTTAATCCCAGCACTTGGGAGGCAGAGGCAGGTGGATTTCTGAGTTTGAGGCCAGCCTGGTCTACAGAGTAAGTTCCAGGACAGCCAGGGCTACACAGAGAAACCCTGTCTCGAAAAACCAAAAAAAAAAAAAGCAAAGGTGGAAGCAGAAAGCAGTTCAAGTCCTGACAGCACACTGGGTGTATGCTGAAGAGAGTCAACGGGACTTGCTGAGGGAGGATGGGGTGGGGTGCAGGATGGAGCTGGCCAAGGTAAGAAGTCTGCAAAGTCTGGGCAGAGACAACAGTAGAAATCTGATTCTTAATCAATTTAGGCTCCCTCTCCCTCCCCCCACACCTCTCTCATGAAAGGGCATGTGATGGATGATCATTTGGACAGCAGAGAAGACTCAGCACTCATCTAGAGTACATGGGCTACATTGCCACTCTAGCCTTTGTCATCCAGGCTGAGGGGCTGTGACTGTCTCAAGGTCAGAGATAGTGGTACGGCTGCAAGTTACGGTGGGGAACTGAAAGGAGCAAACTCCTGGTGGGGAACAGGACTGAGTTCAGGGAAGAGGTTGGACATTTCTCTCACCTGCTTTTTCCCACACCCAGCCAGTGCTGATCGTAATGTGGATCAACACTGGTGCTGAACAAGACAGGCAGAAGTGCAGAAATGGTTGCAGAAATATTTTACCAAAAATGTTAAATGACAGTAAAATTAGGTGAACTTAGAAATCTGGCCTTTAAAAAATTTACTATATTGGACATAAAAACGTATGCCAGTTATACAAAAACTTCCTTTCCCAATCCAACACCTGTTTGGAAAGCTTGAGAAACATAAGCACTCACCATGGGTGGCAGCAATGGTGAACTCATCGCCACAGGAGACCCTGATCACTTGCTTCCCACCAAGGGGTCCCCCCAGCAGGTTGATTCCCAGGCGCTTCTTATAATTCCCAACACCCAGCTGTCCACACTTATTACAGCCAAAAGTCAGCAACCGGCCTCGTTCTGAGAGAAAAGCAAAAATAAAGAGCAATCACTCTTATGGGTTATGAGACACAGAAGGTATAGCAAAGCACACTCCATGCACTAGAATGTATAAATATGAAGTTACCCATGTGGCCTTGAGGTGAGGATATCTAGGCCATGTGATAAATCAGAACCACAATTTAGAATACTTATAGTAGGTGCCAATTAGAGACCATAGAACCCAGATGTTAGAAATATGATGGTTTTATTTTTTTTAGAGTGTTTATGGCTGGGCATAGTGGTACACACCTTTAATCCCAGCATTCAGGAGGTAGAGGCAGGCAGATCTCTGTGAGTTCTAGGCCAGCCTGCTCTACAAACGTTCAGTCAAATATTTGAGACACAGAGAAGACCTGGCTCAAAAAAAAAAACCACAAAGATAATTTATTAATTGACTTTATGTGTATATGTCTCTTTGTGTGTATGCCACAGATTGAGTGCCCTCAGAGGTCAGAAGAGGGCATCAAATCGCCTGAAGCTGGAGTTACAGTCAGTTATGAATAGCCAAAAGTAGATGCTGGCAAAGGTACCTGGGTCCTCTGGAAGACCAGCAAAGACTATTAACCACTGAGCCATCTTTCCAGTCCAAAGTGTGGTGTACTTATAAAAGTGCACATTTATCTTGTGTTTATAAAGATCATTTTTAAAAAATGCATGCTTTAATGCCTGATTTGTTAATGAGTTAATATTGAGTACCAGGGAAAAGTCAAAAGGCTGATCTATCAAGAAAGCTAATACTTTACAGCACAAAGCACCTGAGTGCTGAAGGCATGCAGCCCAGCTGAGCCAACTTACCATCAATAGCAGCCGTGTGAGTCTTGCCTGGGGCAATGGTACGGACTTTGTAAAAGGACAACTGTTTGGCCAAGGTGAAGGAGGTCGTGTAGGGAACTTCGTGGTATGCCTGAGACAAGTTAAACAGAGCAACAGACTCATGAAGCAAACGGTGGTGGCAGGACAGGCCAAGGATGGAAGAACGTTTTCAAAGAGATTCTGCTAAGAGAGCATGCCACATAGCTTCCTATCTTCAACAGGACATAAGAAACAAGCTCAACACAGAATCAGAGAATTTGTTGCAAGAAGCAGTGATTCATGATTATAAAATCTACATTTGTGATGCTTACATACTCTGCCTATCTAACAAGGGCAAGGTAAAAATCTCTCCAGTTTACAAAGAAATCAGTTTCTGTAATCTAATTTCCCCTTTACTATACATATTCCTCTGAACTGGTATAAAAGCCCCACGTAAAGTTCACCGCAAACCTGCATCTTAACAAACCACAGAAGTAATTTTGAAGATGCCTTTCAAACTGCCCACTCTGCAGCCTTTCCCGAGTCTATGCTTTCCTGAGAATGGACGCTACATCCAAATTAACTCATCACGGGGCTGGAGAGATGGCTCAGTGGTTAAGAGCACTGACTGTTTTTCCAAAGGACCTGATTTCAATTCCCAGCACCCATATGGCAACTTACTATTGTCTGTAACTATAGTCCCATGGGATCCAGCATGGATCTTCTTCATGGATTTGTACACTTCTTTTAGTGTACAAATATACATACAGACAAAATACCCAGATACATAAATAAATCATTAAAAAAACAAATTAATTCATCTTTTCATAGTTACAAAACTATAAATTTACTTGATTTTTCTCTTTATCTTTTGCAGTCAACTGTGTTGAGCTGTAACTGTAAAACCTACTACACAGCTTGACCCACATCTGCACACATACATTTGTGGGATTTTTGCTTTTGTTTTTTAAAGGGGTATTGCTACATATATAGCAGGTTGACCTCAAACTAAAGATTCTCCTGCCTCAGCTTCCTGAGTGCTAAAATTAAGGGTCTACATCATCACACAGCCTCTGTACACATTTATAAACCACCCCCTTAGCAAGACAGAGGCCACTCCTTAGGTGAGTCACCTAATTTTTGATTAAGATTCAGGTCCCCAACAAAGAAAAAGAAATATAATAATAAACCCCCACAAAGATCTGCGCTTCTGACTACTGCCGTCAGGTTCATTTAGCCTGTCCCTGAATGTCACACAACACAATCACACGCTGTGAACTCTTTTGTGGCTGGCTGTTTTTACTGAACATAATGTCTGTGAGATCACTTTATTCTTAAGTTAAATTCCATGGCACTAACTTATAATACCAAAGAAATCACAACCCAGCATTCTGGCAATATCCTTAAAATCTCAAGGGCCACTCACTTCATGGTTGATGATTCCAGACATGCACTGATTCAGCCCCAGTTTGTTGAACTCATTGAGTCCACAGGCCAGCACTTTGCCTGACTGAGTTAGTAGAAAGGTCCCATCACAGCCACATTGAACTGCAACAATGATTAAGGCCTTTGGAACATCCACCTGCAAGGAAAAAAGTTTTTGGAAGAAATCCCAGGTACATAATTCATATTAGAAAATAACCCTCAAGTTCCTTCACCATGTTGCCCAGCAGCTTGGAGATCCCTCTTCCTAACACAGAGCTCAAGTTTTATAAGACATAGGGCTGCAGTTGAATGAGCAGATGCTCCTGTTAGTATGTTTTAGGAATGGCTCCTACTTCTTTGGAGAAGGCTTCTGTAGAGGAAAGACTATGCAGACAAGCTGGGAAGGGGGCAGCTCTGATCTCTAGCTGGCTTTATCTTCTGAGATGAAGGGCTCCTTGACAGCCTTAGAAGACAGCAGTCTGGAGATCTCAATCTTTTAGAAAGTGTACAGAGGTAGCAGCTAGGATTTCCATATCCTTCTATAGCTTACAGGCAGGGTTGCAGAATGAAGGATGTCAGGTGAGCCATGGATATGAATAAAACCTTGAGCCTTAGTTTCTTTTCACATGTAGAATGGTTGAATCTAAAGACAATCTTTACATGCGCCACTTAATCTTAGAATAGAAATAAAATTTGGCAACCATCAGTGGTATAGTGCTGTAATTAGTGGTAGTTAACCTTCCAGGATCAGGTAAGCCTGGGCTCTGAGAGAGGTGTGGCTGTGCTTGTCCCTCAGCTGACTCAGGTCCTGGGAGCCTCTTACAATGCCAGCTCTGGCAGTCCTGACAGTAATCAGATAAGATGTCTCCTACTGTACAACTGCTAAGCAAAAACAATTTCACATGGAGTTCAACTGTAGTAATAATGGAAGGCTGGCATAACATATATCATTTCCCACCATCCTTTCTAAGGGAGACTTAGCTGCCTGTGACACTTTCTGTTTTATGTGCTGATTTTAACTTCCATCTCTCAGTAAGATGTGACTCCAGTGTCCATAATAGCTGTATCCATTTTCTCAATTTTCTGTGATTTAGTGAGATGACAGGACCACACTGTGCTAAATCAGGAATCCTAGATTGTCAGTCTCCTAGACAGGAAAGAGTTCAGAAATAAACACTGTGCTACAAGCAGAAGAGAGAGAGGATGTCTCTGTGGAGTCTGCTTTAGACAGGCTGTAGGAAGAGGCCGCTCCTCAGTTACCCTCTGTGGTGTATAGTGATCCTCTTCTGAATCCAAACCCAGCCGTCCTGAAACACACACAAGAATGGCAGTCATCACACCAGGGACGTCCTCCCACAAGGATGTCCTCTACCTCCTTCTGACTTTGCATTCCTGGACAGGGGCTACTGGTGCATTTAGTGCTCAAAGGCTGTCACCATGGTGAGTGCCTGGGGAGTGGAGGGGACAGGCTGCACCTACCATATTCACCACAGCCCCAAGAGTAGACTGCCTTGTTCCGTGTCAGAACGACCACATGATTATCCCCACAGGAGGCCTGCTCCACTGGATTGCTGAGGAAGAAGTTCAGCTGCATGGGTTCTAGCACTTCAGGGCCAGAGACCTTGTCCACGCCCATGCAGCCATAATAATCTGATCCAAAGGCATAGAGCTGACCCTCATCTGCAAAAGGAAAGAAAACCATCACAGAAGGGAATTACTAAGGAGCCACATGTAGTAGTATCATACTCAACAGTCTAAATAGTTGTAAGATTACTAGCTAAATGATCTTCAGACTTTCCTGGAGCCTTCCATGTCTTGTAGACTGGAGAGCCACTTTGGCAGCTAAGAATGTGTATCGCTATTCCAAAGCACCCTAGCTTGATATCCAGCACCCACGCCAGGCAGCTCATAACTGTAAACCCAGTTTCAGGGAAGTCTGAGCACCTCTCCTGGCCTCACATGCACAAACCCACACTCAGATACACACACACCCATAAAATTAAAAAAATAATTCCAAGGAATTATAAAGTAAGTAATGATAAAAATCAAAACTATTTGATCAGCGTTTGTGACCTACAAGGCCTAAAGAGGTGATGAGATTATTTCTTCCCACAGTAGGACCCGTGGTAATCTCTCCCATCTCAACTCCTCTGTCATCATATGGTAATCCCTCCTATCTCAACTCCTCTGTTCTCCTTGCTCATCAGTCTTTCCCGCACAGTAGGAAACTGGGAAGTTTCTTTTGTTTGTCTTAGTTCTGGGAATTGAACTTAAAGCCTTACTTGCTCCAGTGCTCTATCAGTGAGCTATTCTCCCCAGCCTGGGAATGTTCTTATTAATGAGTATATTTTCTTAATGTCTTTGGTTTTTGTTTTTTTTTTGGGGGGGAGGTAGTTGTTTGCTATAAAGTATCAACTGACACTGCATTGTGTCCCATATTAAATGTACTTGAGATGCATTTTGTTAGTGGCTTACCTGTCACACACACAGTGAAGTCATCTCCACAGGACACTTGGTGGACGGCTTTCCCTTGCAGTTTCTCCACGTGCTTCGGCTGTCGGTAGGAAGCCCTGTCCCCATGCCCCAGCTGGCCGCGAAGCTTAGTACCCCCTTGCATGCTCTGTTAAAAAGAGATCTTGTGAAGCTTAACTTTTCATGCTAAAAGCTGATCTTTAATATTCTAGTTCTAAAGAAACCCAGTAAGAAAAAAATAGCTGGAAATTTAAAGACAAAAGTGGGTAAAGGGATTAAATTTCTGAGACAAGGTCTCACTATATACTGCTAGCTGTCCTGAAACTAACTCTCTGTATAGAAAGGCTGGGCAATCTGCCTGTCTCTGCCTTTTGAGGGCTGGAATACCACTATGCCTCACTAGGATAAAGCATTTTAATGATTAATATAAACCCCCACCTACATATAAAGAAGATTTTAAAGCACATCCAGATTCATATACATCAGGCATCAGGTCAAATTCCAAATTTTGTCTTATAGTCTGTGAGGTAAACTATGGGTGATGATGAACAGTTCATTAAAGTATAATTTGGTTGCTTTCTGTTCTAATTTGGTTTCTATTGCTGTAATAAATATCATGACTAAAAACACCTTGGAGAAGAAAGAGCTTATAGTTTACAGTCTATCAGCAGGGAACACCAGGGCAGGAGTTCAAGTCAGGAACTGCAGCAGAAGCCACCACTGCTTACTGGTTGCTTCTCCGGGCTTGCTCAGCTTGCTTTCTTATAGCACCCAAGATGACCCGCCTAGGGGTGGCACCAGCCACAGTGAGCTGTGCCCCATCAATCATCACCCAAGAAAACGCCCCACAATGTGCCAATCTGATGGAAGCGATTCCTCAACTGAGAGGTTCCCTTTGTCCTGTGTCAAGTTGACAAAAACTAAACAGAACATTTTCTAAATGAGTATACATAATCTCTTAAAAACCACATATACTATAAGTTTTATAAATTTTGGTCAGCTTCCTTAAAACACACATCTGCTATAAGAAATATAGCTATATCAAAAAGAAAACAAAGGGGGTAAATAAAAGAGAGAATTTGGTTCCATCAAGGAGGCTGGGGGTGGGGGACATGCCCCGGCTGTTCTGCTTTCTTGGTTCTCTCTTGAAGGGAAAGTGTTGGTGGGGGTGAGATAGCTAAGGCTGCTGTTTAATAATAACAGTTTACCTATCTGAAGTCTAAGTCACTTTGCTACAGTAGCTGACCTGCCTGTCTGAGTTCCTCTGAGGCCAGAAACTGCATCTCTGGCGTTTATCATCTCATCATAAAACAGCAGGGATTAAGTAAAGGATTAATTGCTAGAGCCTTTCCCCTCTTGTCCAGATGCCTCGCTTGTCAGGCTGGGGGGAGGGCTGGAGCAATAAACTTCTAATGAATCAGGAGAAGAGTCTTGCTTACAGAAGGAAAAACTTTTACACGAGCAAATATGGATAAACTCACATAAATTTATATACAAATTCATGCTTACACATTCATACATCTCCATTCAAACCAGTTGGGTCCAGCTACTTATCTCATAATTATACACTTACACACACACATCCATACTTACATATGCATATGGAGCAAAAGACCAAGTGCCAGTGCAGAAAGAACTAACTCATTCTGGATGAAAAATGAGCTCCAATCTTTATTGCATAGAGAAAGAAAAAGCTTCTACCCTTTAAGTCTGTAAGAAGAAAGCTTGTTGGGTGGTGGTGGCGCACGCCTTTAGTCCCAGCACTTGGGAGGCAGAGGCAGGCGAGTTTAGAAACCCTGTCTGACAAAAAACAAAAAAACAAAAAAACCCAAAAAAACAAAAAAAAAAAAACAAAAAAAAAAAAAAAAAAAAAAAAAAAAAAAAAAAAAAGAAGAAAGCTTGTCTTCTTTAGTAAGACTAAGCCTGCCTTGCTATTAAGAAAGACCTGTTTTGTCCCATGGTAAGGAGAAGCCTGCCTGCTCCTTTTGCTCTTTCTGCAGCTTCTTCTTTTTTCCTCTTTCCCTTTGCATTCTGCACATTGTTCTGTTTTTAAGTTGCCTTATAATTTCTAAGTTATTCCACTCTGCATTCTCCTTCTAGTCTTGCTCTCTTCTCTGCCCTTGCTCCCAATGCTATGCTTTCCAATATAATGTTTCTTAGTCTTTTGTACCTTTCTAAAAGAATAGATCACATGGTTTATCCAAGCATCCCTTTTTACAAAAATTCACTAGAAGTTCAAAAATAAATTTAAATCATAAATTGAATAAGAAGTTTACAACAGAGAATGTTTACATGTATATCCATTAAGAGCAATTATCTGGCTAAACATTTATTACCTGTCATTAGCTCGACAGGTTCATTGAAAGTGAAAAACCATAATTTTTGTGACTAAGTTATTAGTGAAGTTTTGTATAGATAAACCCAGTCAGTGTTTTATCTTCTGTCCTTGTACTTATAGTAAATCCTTAGTTGCCCTTTGTATGACCTTTGGTTAATTATTTTAACCTCTTGGAATGTGCTTTAACAATTAACACTTAACACTTGATTGACACTTGAAGACTGGCAGAGTTTCTCAATGTACTTTTGGTATCAAAAAGGACTTAATGGCATTCCTATTATAAAAGAGCTTAATAACTAGTGATATAATTTTAGGAACTCTTTTTTTTTTTTAAAGATTTATTTATTTTATGTATATGAGTACATTGTCGTTTTCTTCACACACACCAGAAGAGGGCATCGGATGCATTACAAATGGTTGTGAGCCACCATGTGATAGCTGGGAATTGAACTCAGGACTTCTGGAAGAGCTGTCAGTGCTCTTAACTGCTGAGCAATCTCTCCAGCCCAATTTTAGGAATTCTTATAGGATCATCATTAAAAATTTTAAAATTGTCTATTTGTCTTTATAGCATCACTATAAGATAGTACATCTCCGTTGTTCTACAGAGATCTGCTCAAAAGGGTGGGCTACCTAGTCATTGTTATATATATTTAATAACATCAGGAAAAGCATATTAATAGCAGGAATCTTTCGTAAAATGAGATCTTCTCAGCCTTGCCTAGAGAGGCAAATCGGTCATTAACTTTGACAGTCTATGGTGGAACCATCTCAGGAAGGTCACCTGCTAGCTTTTAGCTTCTCCTCCATGGCTCCTGGCAGAAGTGCTCGATAGCACTAACAGTCCTCATAGCTGTGTAACAGTTTCTTAGCGAGAGCAATTCTTGCCGTGCACTCACTCAAATATAAGCCCTTTAATAAACACTTGTAAGGCATTATTTTCATTCCATTTCTGGTAGCTTCCCTCAGGCTAATTCTTTAGGGAATAAGGTCTTAGGAAACAACCGTAGGTCATCGTTGTTACTGAGGCCAAATCACTCTTTTTTTTTTTTTTAAACATTTCACAATTACTCATTGTCTACTCTCATACAATGGACATAAAGCAGGGGATAAGATAAATACTTGCACCTATGAAAAAAGGTGAAGCCACTGAAATAGAAGCGCTCCTTCAGACAGTAGAGTGAGGCTGGTAGCCTGATATGCACCTACAGAGGCACAGCAATCAAACAGGAAGCCAAGGGACAAGAGAACTTAGAGGGAGCAGTCAATTAATAATGCTAGGTGTTGCTGTGAGGCAAGAGGTGTTTTGCTTATCTTATCAGTTTATAGTCATTTGTTCAACACCCATGCTAACTGAGTGGTTTATAGTCACTTGTTCAACCCCCATGCTAACTGAGTGGTAAGGAGGGAAGCTGTACTGTAGGTGAGTGAGGAGAGTTGCAGATCTGGAAAAGGCAGAAAACATGTTGGTGGTGTACAACCATAACCGCAGCACTGCAGAGGGCAACCACAGTAAAGTCAGCATTTTATTCATAGATGAGGGGCTTGGAGTTCCCTGACATGGCATGTTTCACTTGTTTACAACACTACACTGACACCAGCTGCTCGCATCTCATGGAAACAGAACGCAAGTACCTGGCATATTTGAAATCATCTACTTGTCCACGACAGCTAGCCCAGTCTTCTGAATCTGGACCCAAGGCTCTCACATTTTCTTTCCCTTTCTCATTCTTTCACCCAAAACCATTCACAGGTGACTACTATGTCTAGCAATGGAGCTGCATGAGTGACCTACACAGCCCACATCTGCTTTCACAAGATCATGTTCTATCACCTCATTCCTGCAGCACAAGGACAGCTAACATAATGCCTATACAGTGGGGCCCAGAACGGGGCTTGCAGCCCACTCTACTTACCACCCAGGTGTATAGTTCCTTCTCCACGGTGACCACAGCGAAGTGGGTATTCCCTGCACACACCTGTCGAGCACTACAGCCACTCTTGATGACGTCCAATTTCTGAGGTGTGGATTTTCCACCACCCCAAACATAGACTTCACTGGTTCGTGATGTTACCACAGCAATGGGTGCTTCAGTCACAGTGCTTGACCTGCCAGCATCCCCAAACAAAGGTACATTTAAGATAAAGATGGTTCAAAGAAGACTGGGAATGTAGCTCAGTGCTTGCCTTGAGCTTGATCCCTGAGGCCACATAACAAAAGCAGTATGGGCTAGGTAAATCCCTTTGGTTTTTTGGTCTTTTTTTTTGTTTGTTTGTTTGTTTTGTTTTGTTTTTAAAAAGTCCATTCTCTCAGAAAAACTGTGGGTGTGGGCATGAGAAAGTATGTTCTTTCAGTCCTCTCTTAAAACAGGCTTTCCCAAGCCCACTAGACATAGTTCATCATAACTCAGCCAAACCAGATTCTAGCCAGTCCCCAACAGCTCCACTTTTCAACAATCATGGTAATAACATCCACTTTATTGTTAGAGGAAATGATGGCTTTCCTCTTCTCTTCAGAAAAGACAATCTGGGGCTAGAAAGACAGCTTAGAGACTGAGAGAACTGGCTTCTTTTCTAAAGGACCCAGGTTTGAGTCTCAGCACCCAGTGGCAGCTCACACTCCAGTTCCAGACAATTCTTCTGGCCTCTGTAGAGACCAGACCCACATATACAGACATACATGCAGGTGAGACAGCCATACACATTTTTAAAAACCATAACAAAGCAACAAAAATACTCAGTAGGGGCTGAAGAGATGGCTCAGCAGTTAAGAGTGTGTACTGCTCTTTCAGTGGACACTGCCCAGCAACCCTACCAGGTGGCTCACAAGTGCCTGCAAATCCAGCTCTAGAGGATCCAATCCCCGCTCTGGTCTTTGAAGGTACTTGCATGTACACAATGCACAAAAAAATCTTAAAAATAAGAAAGAAAGAAATGACTATGTGATATTTAAGCTGATGTTGGCTCCTAAACTGACACGGCAGACTGTAAGGTCAAACAATGCACAAGCACAGACTCAAGTAAGCTTCCCAGACTAGAGACGGAAGACACATCATATTGCCACAGCCTCTGGAGCAGTACCTCGGTCTCTTGGTAGGTGCATTAAGCAGAGTGACTTTTTCTTCCATCTCTCTACCAAAAGAAAAATAAACTTACATGAGTAAAATACCAGGTACATCGCAACCATGCCCCTTTTAATAATACACTTCATGAATTAAATCTTATAAACATATGCATGCATCCTACAACATGACAATTATTTAGGAAAGAAACTAAAAAAACTGAGTTACACAAGCCTGACATTGTATGACTTGTTAAACACAAAGGGTGGCAGGTCTTTGCTTTGTATGTGTGAGAAAAGGTCTGGACTGGAACAGGGAGCCTTGAGAGTCTCTGATGCACACGACAGACATCTCCATCTGATCTGCCCACTGACTAACAAACTCAGCATCTCCAATCCTGGGCTTGCTCTTTCTGCCAAGCTTTTCTTTCTGATTTCCCTGTTTTTGAAGGGATTATAGTTATACACCATTATACTCAATCACTGTGCTTATTCTGCTACTCTTCCTGCCCAATCTTACTACCTTAGTTCTGCACAGCTTTGCTTCCCATCTGACTCTTAAACACAGTAGTATCTTGCAGCCAGCCTTGCTTATAAGCGTCCCAATCAGTCCTTAAGTCCTACACCAACCTGAGGTCTGATACAAGTTCTACTGTGTAAATTTTATGGGCAGCCCTCTCATCACATAAACTGTCCTCTACAAACAAATAGTCCTTGTGTACTCTTTTTCATATATATATATATATATATATATTGTGTGTGTGTGTACAGGTGCATGCAGAGGCTAGAGGAGTCAGATTCCCAGAGCTAGGTGGCTGTGAGTGGCCTGGAGTGAGTGCTGGAACTGAACTTAGATCCTGCAAAAGCAGTGAGTGCTTATCTCGCCAGCCTGTGCACTCTCTTTTGAATTAAGCCTGGCATTCAAGCATCCTGATCCTTTTTTCTTTTCTTTATAACCCATATTTTATTCAGGTTCATCATTCTGAATAAATCTATGAATGACTACAGTATCTTACAGGCATCAATAATTTTTGAAAGCTCTTAAGACAGCTTGGCCAGGTCTAGAACCACTAATGTAGCCAAATAAAATTTTGTGTTTCCAGAATATTATACACTACTTTCTCTATTTGTGCTTTTCATTCTATTATTCTTTTCTGTCTAGAGTATGGTATCTTATATTTTACAATCAAAGTATAAAATGCAAAAGGGAAAATTCAATTAAAAATTAATTGAAATTTTTCAGTTAGAGATTAAAGCCATGATTATATTGTTAAGAAATAAGCTAGATAAAAAATTAAATATGCTTAATGAGTCCCAAATGAGAATAGTGCCTGAATATTCATAGAACAAAAATAGAAGCACTCAGGCTGTATCTGGGCATAACACATAATTCTAGCTATTAAAACACTGGTTATAAACCAACAAATCTCAGGGCACACTGGGGAAGAGGGCTGGAGAGAATGTAAGAGCTGGATGGTGGGAGAAGAGTGGGGAGAGTCTGTCCTCTGGACAGTGTGGCTGCTGCTCTCTCTCATAAACTCCCCGGGGTTACAGCTTCCTGTACAAGAGCAAGTCAGCAGGATCAGTTAATATCCCATGGGCAGTATCAATTAAGATTCAGTGGGTTATAAAAAGGTGAGCCAACAGGACGGTGGGAGGGTAAGTGCTCAGGGCTTATGGGGATGTCAATGGGAGGAGTGTCGGGTGAATATGATCAGATATATTGCATGCATGTATGAAATTATCCAAGAATATATAAAAGATAGTCTAGAAATGTAATAAAACAAAAGGGGCTGGAGAGATGGCTCAGTGGTTAAGAGTACTGACTACTCTTCCAGGAGCCAGGATTTTGGTTTCTGTGTCCATAGGGCATCTCACAAGCATTGGTAACTCCAGTCAAAGGGCAGTTGTTGCCCTCTTCTGCTCACGGGGTATGTATGTGGTGTACACATACATTCAAGCAAAACATACATATAAAATAAAATTTAAAAATTAATCTTAAGAAAATAATAAACAAAGCAACTAGAAACCAGAAAAATTAGTGATGGAACAAAACTTTCAACATACCCCAAACTATAAAACAATTAGAAGAAAATATAGGAGAAAAGCTTCAGGACATGAACTAGGCATGTCAGAACAAAGACTAGGCACATGGAGACATCACAGTACAAAGCTCTGTGCAGGCTGGGGAACACCACGAAGCAGCAGCTGCGAAGCAGGAGAGAATATGGGCAAACTCTATCTGATAAGGAGCCAATCCCCTGAATATAGGAAGAACCTGAACTACTCAACTAAAAAGATAAACAGCCAGGCGGTAGTGGCGCAGGCCTTTAATCCCAGCACTTGGGAGGCAGAGACAGGCGGATTTCTGAGTTCAAGGCCAGCCTGATCTACAGAGTGAGTTCCAGGACAGCCAGGGCTACACAGAGAAACCCTGTCTTGAAAAACAACAACAACAACAACAACAACAAAAAAAACAAAACAAAAGAAAATAAACATAACTTCATTTTAAAATCGTAATCTGAACAGACTCTGCTCAAGTATATAAGAAATGCTCAGTATCACCATCATCAGGGAAAGCACGTCACAGCTGGCGGAGCTCTTCTTGCCCCGATTACAGAGCAATCACTAAAAAGGCTAAAAAGGAGCACTTACTAGCAAGGCTGTGGAGAAGATAGGGACTTATACACTGTTGGTGGTGATATAAAATAGTATGTCATGGAAAATGGTATGGAGGTTCCTCAAAAAACTAAAAACAGGCTAATGTATGCCTATAATTTCAGTGCTAGAAAGGCTGAGGCAGGAGGATGACAAGTTTCATGTCAGTCCGGGTTACAGAGCAAGCTCTTGTCTCAAACAAAACAAAACAATACAACACACTCCAAGTCGTGAAATGCAAATCTAAGGCTACTAATGCTTCAACTGTAGAATTAAAACCTTCACAGATGTAGAGGGACAGAGAGCTCTTGGGTCCTATCAGGACAAACCCAGAATAAATAGTTAAGGAGGTAAAAGCAATGAGAGCAGCGTGCTGGGGAAGGAAACAGTGCCCTTCTGTGCGCACTCTCAGCCATCTCTGGATGAAGTCATTTCCCTGTGGATTACCTCCTATGCTTCCTGAGAACGGGGAGATCCAGAAGCTCATCTGCAGTGGGTCTCTGCTCAGGATCCTAAACAGTAAACAAGATTAGTTTTCTTTTAAAGTGAAGGGGCAATATGGGAACCAACTTAAAAATAACATCTTTTATTTATAATTATATATTTGTAATAATATATATTTTTAACTATAAATAAAATTATAATTTCTAAGAATGAGAAGTCAGAATGCTTGTTGATATAGCCTATTCCCTAGACATGACAGGGAAAATACACTCATGAACTCTCTATAACATGGCTGCTGAAAAAGACCAGAATAATGACATCACCAGTTGACATGCCAATGAGGACAGGGGAAATGATACAGGACTCCAGCCCTAAATGAAGAGCTACAAGTAGTCAATGGCTGCTGAACAAGGAAGAACCAGTGTCTTCTATGAATGAGCTCCTACATATTGTTCAAACCCAAGTAGTCAGCCTTAGACACACGTACATACAAGAAAAGACTGTTGGATCTTCCAGAATAGGAGTAAGACATAGTTGTGAGCCACCACGTGGGTGCTGGCATTGAACCTGGGTCCTCTGGAAAAGCACCCGGTGCTCCTAACTGCTGAGCCATCCCTCAAGCCCAATACTGTCTTCATAGAATGAGGAACAAGGCAGTCTTGCTTTTCTTCTAGAGCCTGGACTCTGTAGGTTATACGTGTACATTTATATGTATGAGTATATTTATAGGTGTATGTAAGTGTAACAATAATAATTAAAGAAGAAATCAAGAATTGGGGAGGAGAGATGTGGGAGGAGTTTGAGGGGGAAGAGAGAGAGAGGCAGGAGTAATGTAGTTAGTACATTGTAAAATTGTATAAAATCCTCCAAAAAAAAAAACTTCAATAAAAATATTAATCTCTTGCCAGTGTGGTGGAACACTTTTTTACCTTAACATTCATGAGGCAGAGGCAGGTGAGTGTGAGTCAAGGCCAGCCTGATCCTAACAGCAAGGCCTAGTCAGTCAAGGGTACATAGTGAGATTTTTGTCTCACAAAAAATACTTTTTCTTATGCTGCATTTCATATTTAATGTTTATTGAATCTCTTGCTATTACAAACACCTCGCATGAATGAGGGTTTGTACAATATGTCCTCCACATCAGTTCAGTCAAGCCAGCAACTCTTAAAGCCTACTACATAAGCGCCTAGTCACCTGGGGCCCTCGGAAAGATTTCTGAGTTTTCTACAGAGACTCTGCAGTCTGGATAGGACCCAGGAGTCATCTTTTTCTTCTGAGATCCCCAGCTGGTGAGTCTGATGCTGGTGGCTCTGTGCCTATGCCCTCAGTGACACTACGACTGAATACACAGTTAAGAAACTGGCTGTTCTTCTAGAGGTTCAGTTTCTGGCCCCCACATGGCAGCTCACAACTGTCTATAACTCCTGTTCCAGGGGATTCAACACCCTCATACACACATACATGCAGTCAAATCATCAATGTACATAAAATAAAAAGTTTAAAAAACTTTGATAGAACTATATATATATATATATATATATATATATATATATTTA
>NW_022196912.1:100345481-100347302 GCF_008632895.1 Mastomys coucha
AACCAAAAAAAAAAAAAAGAATTTATTATATACCTGACTATAGTTTTATAAAACCAGTTATCCTCCTACAGGTGTGATGGTAGTATATACCTGTAGTCTCAGCACTCAGAAAGCTGAGACCAGAGGAATACAGCAAGTTTAAGGCCAAGCCTGAGCTGTGGCAAACCTTGCTTACAAAAAAAAAAAAGAAAAAGGAACACAACTTAGATGTCAAAAACCATCTTATAATTACATATTCTCAAATTAGAAAAAAAAGGGTTGGAGAGACCACTCAGTGGTTAAGAGCACTGTCTGCTCTTCCAGAGGACCTGGATTCAATTCCCAGCACCTACATGGCAGCTCACAACTGTCTATAACTTCAGTTCCAGGGGATCTGACTCTCTCACACAGGCAAAACACCAATACACATAATAAATAAATAAATAAATAAATAAATAATTTTTAAAAGGATTAAAAATAGAATAAGAATTTGTTTGCTAAAGCACACAGGTATCATAAATTACCAATGTTTATCCTGAGACAAGCTTGAGGAAATAGATGAGGTTTTGTGTGCTTCATATCTATATCATAGCCCAAATGCTGAGGCTATATGAAACAGATGAATACATCAGGCCTACCTGGTCGAGGCATGCATGTACCAACTGGATCAGTTCCAAAGAATACTGACTAGAGTCAACTTCCATGGCCCGGATTCCCTGCACGATCTTCACGCATAGGTTGAGAGGGTTCTAGAAGAAAAGGATGACTACATTGTTCCTGGTTATACAAAGATAGCATTACTGGGCTTGAGGGGTGGATGCTTTTCTGGAGGACCTAGGTTCAATCCCTAGCCCTCACAGTGAGGTTCACAACTATGCGTTACTCCTGTGCTGGAGGACCCAACACTGTCTTCTGACCTCTGCAGACACCAGGCACTCATGTGGCACACAATCATGCATACAGGCAAAATACCTTTATAAATAAAATAATTAACAATTAAGAGAAAAAGATAGCGGCAGGGGCCCAAGGCATCTGTAACTGTTCAGAGAAGTGGCAACAGGTCTGTGTTAGCTGATTTCATAGTAGTACTATCAGTACGTGTCAGGAAGAGGGGAGATGCTACTATTAGATGGAATGAAGGGAATCCTAAGACAGAGATCAAAAGTAGGACCATGTAGCCAATAGTGTGTTCCCTGGAATGCATTATAATCTCACCTTTCAGCTGAATATCAAGAAAAAGAAAAATGGCGGGCGGTGGTGGCGCATGCCTTTAATCCCAGCACTTGGGAGGCAGAGGCAGGTGGATTTCTGAGTTCAAGGCCAGCCTGGTTTACAGAGTGAGTTCCAGGACAGCCAGGGCTACACAGAGAAACCCTGTCTTGAAAAAAAAAAGAAAAAGAAGAAAAAAAGAAAAACATTGACAGGTATAAAAGCATAGGGAAGCAGAGGCAAGACAATCGAGTTGAAGTTCATCCCTGGGTAAATAGTGAGTAGACCAGTATGCTCTACATGAGTCCCTGCCCACCTCTCAAAAAAGAAGCACGATTAACCAAGCTTGGTTTCCCAAAATACCCTTGCTAACTCATTTGCCTCCAGCAAAAAATTCAAAAGGTATCTTGAAATGAGATAGTACTTAACAGCAGTGTAACAGAACCCCTGCAATCTTATCAAGGAACTACCGCAAACCAGACAGGCATATTACATGTATCTTTTTATTTTTATAAACATAATATAATGAAGTTATTAGCATCATTAGTTTGTACACAAGAAAAATGGGGCTCAGAAAATATAAAACAACTTGCTCAAAATCACAGGTAGTTAAAAAAAAAAAAAAAAAAAAAA
>NW_022196912.1:100347392-100402796 GCF_008632895.1 Mastomys coucha
CTGAGTTCAAGGCCAGCCTGGTCTACAGAGTGAGTTCCAGGACAGCCAGGGCTATACATAGAAACCTTATCTCAAAAAACAACAACAACAACAAAAGAGCTGGCGAGATGGCTCAGTGGGTAAGAGCACTGACTGCTCTTCCAAAGGTCCTGAGTTCGGATCCCAGCAACCACATGGTGGCTCACAACCATCCGTGATGAGATCTGACGCCCTCTTCTGATGAGTCTGAAGACAGCTACAGTGAATTATGCCAGAGTGAGTGGGGGCTGGAGCAAGCAGAGGTCCTGAGTTCAATTCCCAGCAGCCACATGATGGCTCACGGCCATCTGTACAGCTACAGTGTACTCATACACACAAAATAAATAAACAAATAAATAAATAAGAGTAAACATTAAAAAAAAAACAAAAACAAAAAAAACAAGGCATCAGCTGGGTGATGGTGTGACACAGGTCTTTAGTCCCAGCACTGGAGAGGCAGAGACAGGTCTGAGTTCAAGGCCAGCCTGATCTATATAGAGTGAGTTCCAGGACAGCCAGGGCTATATAGAGAAACCCTATCTCAAAAACCAAAACCAAACTAAACCAAAACAACAACAACAAAGCACCTCCCCAAAACCCCGCAAATGCACGGCATCACAGGATCTAAAGCCTGTCTACTCCACAAGTTGTTTTTCTTACTCCACTATTTAGGAGAACTGGAGGTATACCAATTAGGAAAAGAAACAGGGCTCAAAATGGACCGGTGAGTCTGCATTATCCTACATTCCCTTTTCCCATATGCAGCATTAGAAAATCTCCACAGGGAGTTAGGCATCATTCTCCGGTGAAAGTGAGGAAACAGGATCACAGAAATGATTTGTCTACACTCTTACACCTGGCCATATGAATCCGCTTCAGCTACTCCAAAGTGTGGTCAATGGAATACAGCCAACAGCAGCATCTAGGAGCTTGTTAGAACACAGAACATGGCCCATCCCACCTTGACCTGTTCAAACAGAGTCTGCATTTTAACAAGATACCTAAGTAATTCTGAATGCAAATTAAAGTTTGAGAAACTGCTTTTTGTTTTTTTACATTTGCTTTAAAAAAGAGAAAAGAAAAAGATTTAAAGATTTGCTGTCCATAAAAGCAAAGACAATATTTACTTAGGAAGTATATGATGTTTCAAAATACTTTGACAGTTGTTATATATAATATGCCTCAGCTTAAAAACAAAACAAAACTGATGCAGCTAAACTGTAAGAAATGAAACAGCTTTTCTAAACTGTAGCATCACATAGATGGCTTTAGTGCAGTGGTTCTCAACCTTCCTAACCCTGTGACCCCCAACCATAGCATTAGTTAGTTGTTACTTCATAATTGTAATTTTACTACTGTTATGAATTGTAATGTAAATATCTCATATGTAAGATAGCTGATATCTGACCCCTGTGAAAAGTCATTAGATGCACAAGAGTCTCGACCCACAGGTTGAGAACCACTGCTCTAGAGACTTTTAAAACTATAGTCAACAAATTCAAGCACAATGCTCCAACTGCTTGCTTATGTTCATTTCAAAAGAGGAATGTAAGTTGCAGATAAATCTGGTCTATAGCATTTTAATAAAATTCAGTAACCGAAGGTCTAATTACAGGCCATTCATTCATTCATTCATTCATTTATACTATAGGTGATTTCTGTTCAGGAAATCAGAATTTCAGGAATAACTGAAGTTGATTCATTTCAATACGTAATGTTGAAATGCAAAGGCAACATGGGGACAAGACACAACTTACTGTAGCATCAAATGTTCTTTTCAGAGTAAGCAGTTCAAAAATGACACAGCCAACTGCCCAGATATCAGACTTGAAATTGTACTTTACTCCTTGGCAGAGCTCAGGAGACATGTAATATGGAGTGCCTACAAGCTAACAACAGAAACAACAAAAAATACAGAATTAATTTCTTTTCTCGGTAACTATATAACCATTTCAACAGGTAAATTAAGGAATTAGTGCTAACAATCACAAAACACTCATTAGCAGGTTGCAAAAGTGAGATGATGCTAACTCAAGGTCTCAAGTGGAACTGAGGGTTCAGCTCGAGGTGCCAGCCCTGCAGAGCAGGAGAAACAGTATCCTTAGCAATTCTCTTGGCCCACTTACTAAAGGGCAGCTCTCAGGAAAGCACTATGGATAACTCGGAACCATAAAAGCTCATGGTTCAGGCCTCATACAGACTTCCAACAGGTGAGAGAGAGGCTGTGCTGGCTAATCTTACTGGACAGCTTGACCACATTTGGAATCACCTAAAACCCAAGCAGCAGGGCACATCTGTGAGGATTTTTTCTTGCACAGGTCAGCAAACATGGAAACACCCACCCTACATCCCCATCGTTTGAGATCTGAAGACCCACCCAAAGTGTGAGCCACACTGTCTGGTGGCAGCCCACAATAAAAAGAAGCTTTTACTTTTGCCTGTGTGTCCTCCTTTTGCTGGCAAGTTCATTTATTTTACTCCAGAGGCGTTCCTTCATCAGTATTAGAATCTACCTTTTCGGGACTCCAACACAGACTAGAGACCAACTGAGACATCCAGCCTTGAGGCCTTTCTTTTAGGAGATAGCCACCACTGAGCTACCTGGAGCACAGCCTGTACATCACTCTTTCAAGTCTCCTTTTAATATAGAATCACCCGATTAATTCTGATCCTATAGAGAATCCTGGCTAATACAGAGACAAACTTAAAAGTCTACTGATTTGGGGGTGAGGAGGACTTCATGCTCAAGTCCTTTATCAGAGAGGACTGGAGTTTGGAACCAGTATCCACATCAGGCAGCTCACAAATGCCTGCACCTCAAGTTCAAGGGATTCAATGCCCACTTCTGGCCTACACAGGCGTGTGCGCACACACACTAATAGATCTTTTTAAAAAAAATAAAGTTTATCAGTAGGAAAAAGCTAAATATAGGTAGTGAGAGATGGCAACTGAATAAAGGAGTTAAAGGTTCTAACTGAAAGGCAAATAATGAAATTGATATTTGTGAAACCAATATATTAAGAATGGGCCTGGAGTGATGGCTCAGTGGTTAAGAGCACTAACCGCTCTTCTAGAGAACCTGGGTTCAATTCCCAGCACCTATATGACAAAAATGACCATTGTTAGGTCTCTGTGGATCTGACACCTTCTGGGGTGATACCTGCTTCTGGCAAAACACCCATACACATGAACAACAAAATCCAAAACAACAAAAATGGGCTTGGAGCTAGGCACAGTGGTACATGCCTGTAAACCCAGCACTTGGGAGATGGGAGCAGACAGTTAATGACTAGATCAAGATCAAGATCTTGGCTACGTAGAGGATTTGAGGCCTTGTTTCAAAAAAATCTACAAGAATGGTCTTTGAAAGGTGGACATAGCAGCACACACCTGTAATCCTACCATTGAGGCAGGAGGATGTCTAGATCAGGGCTACCTGGGCTACCTCAAAACAGAACACAAAGGTATGAAAATAAAAATGTTTTGTATATTAACTACAACACTTCCAAAAACACAGGTATCTTTATGTCAAAGGCTTAAATGGCATTTATACATTTTTATATCATTTCTTTATTGTATTTAACTAGCTAAAAGTTTTCAGAAAGAAATACATAAGGAATTGGCTATTACCATACAAACATTGAGTTCCTGAAACAGACACTCTCAAATCTGCATGGCTACACTGTCTGCAGGCATGTCTGGATATCAGAAAACATTAGGACAAAGTTAACTGTATTAATTTACATTCCCATGGTCTTTTAAGGGCAGAGCACTGTAAAACCAGAGATGTAATACTTAGGTTTTAATGCTAAGGATAAGATCACTGTCCTAAAGGCCATCTTAGGTATGCTTTTTAATTAATGATCTTTTTAAAATCAGGTAGGATGGCTCAGCTGCTAATGGTATTTGCTGCCAAGTCTGACAACTTGAGTTTGATTCCCAGAATCCACATGACAGAAAGAGTGTTGTGACTCCCACAAGTCTTCCTATAGTCTCCATATGCATCATGTGTACTCATACAAAATAAACATGTTAGGGAGCTGTAGAGGTGGCTCTGTGGTTAAGAGAACTTATAGCTCTTGCAGAGGAGCCAGGTGTGGTTCCCAGCACTCACATTAGTTGGCTTACAAACTGCCTATAACCCCATATCCTCTTCTGGTCTCTGTGGGCACCTGCACTCATATGGTGCATATACATGTATGCAGGCACATGTATGAACATATATTTTTAAAAACTTCAAAAAAAACCCAAAGATAAGACTATACTCACTGTCTCAGCCATAGAGTACTCAGAATTCAGTTTCTTTGCTAGGCCATAGTCTCCAAGCTTTATCAGATTTGCCTTGGTCAGAAAAATATTTAATGTCTTTATATCTCTGAAAAAAAAAAAGATATATTAAGTTCCTATAACAATGAACTAACCTCCCCACCTACCTTTTCCCAGGATTTGAACAGAATAAAAATGAGTGCTAGCACCTCCTGGTTTCTGTCCCAGGGTTGTGTGTGTCCCCGCACAGTGCTCACCACAGTTTAATGCTGGAGAAGGGGTATGGGAAGGAAAGAAGAACTACCTTCACTCTCTAGGGCTTCCCAGCAAAGGATGTCACTGGGGGAGGAGTCAGGTGACAGGACAGTGCTCCAGAGAACCAGATTCCTACAAGGTTTTCAGCTTTTCAGCTACCAGTTAGGCCCTGAATTATATACCCTTAGCACATAGTTGATGTCAAAGTTCCAAATGATCTGTTATGTATGGCACAAGAGACTGCATGGCTCAGCATCAACATACAAGTCTGTTTCAAGTATCTAAAGAAAGCTGCTGGCCCCTTTTCTAAAGATGAACTGATCATATAAAACACAATCCCTGTCTGGTTCACACTGTGGCTTCTTTTATTACAAAATGTGAAGAAACCTGAACAGTATATCCTTTAGTTTTAAAAAGGAAGTAACAACCTGCAATGTAGGCAGACATTCAGTAGCTTTAAAGAAATACAGTCTAGCCAGGCGTTGGTGGCACACACCTTTAATCCTAGCACTTAGGAGGCACAGGCAGTAGGATTTCTGAGTTCAAGGCAAGCCTGGTCTACAGAGTAAGTTCCAGGACAGCCAGGGCTACACAGAGAAACCCTGTCTCAAAAAACCAAAAAAAAAAAAAAAAAAAAAAAAAAAAAAAAAAAAAAAAAAAAAAAAAAAAAAAAAAAAGAAATACAGTCTATACAGTCTAACTAAATGGACGAACAACTAAAAGAAACCCTGATACATTATAATCAGTTGCCAGCAATGATCACTTGCTTAGGAAAAATGGCAAGTGGAAGGGTTCTTAGAATGGTTTTCTTCTTTTGCAAGAGATGAATGGTAACCTTTCTCCTCAAATTTTTATCAAATACTTAGAAAAAATCATATAAAATTAATAGATTTGTATTTAAGAAAAATAAACTTGCAGTACTAACAACAATTGCCAATACTTTTCCTCAGAGAAAACATTTACTGTGAACTCCCTTTACAGCACTTTCTGGCTTCATTGATAATCAAAGAACTCAAATCTAAGGTACATCTAAAAGACATAACTAAGTACTGAGTTACCTAGCACTGAGGAGACTCTTCCTGGATCACAACCCTGGGTTAACCTCAGAGATCACAGATACCATCCTTTACTCACTCCCTCTGCCTCACTATCAATGAGGAAACCCTGACACGACCATGCTAATGGGGGTCCTTAGGGTAGAACTGCACTGGGAGCGAAGGCTCCAATCCACAAGTTTCTTTTCAGACATTACCTATGGAGGATCCCAGCTTTATGGATACAGCTCACTGCTGAAACAATCTGAAAAAGGTACCACACCACCATCTGCAGATTCAAAATGTTGTATTTGGATTAGAAACAAAAAACCCATTTAAATAAACACACACACACACACACACACACACACACACACACACACCAAAGAAGCTGCTACCAGAGGTTGCAACTCAGCGTAACTTGACAGCCCTTGCTTGTAGGTTGAGTAGGCAAAGAAAAGTAGCAAGGGTAAAAAGAAAACCCAGGTCATCTAAAATAGTTCCACGATCACTACATACAGTATGGTAAAGCAGACTTGTGGAAGGAACCCCAGGAAGAACGCAAAGGTACAGAAAACTGGGCATACCAGTATGCAGTAATAGAACCAGGAAAGAAAGCCCATAGTGAATCATGGTGTGGAGGGAAAACGGTTAGGAAGCAGCTATAGACAGCTTCCTTGTTAGAGGTTTCCTTTCTCATGAATATCACTCAGAGCCTGGAAGGAGTCTGAACAAAAGGAAAAAAAACACTCTTCATTGTTGGAAGAGTAAAGACAGAACCAGAATGCAGAATTAAACATAATCTAGCTTCCTGCCACAAGTATAAATTACCTCTTCTTCGAACAACTTGTCCTTCTGACGAAGGATTTTGTCATAGAGGTTTCCTCCTACAATTAAACAAAACACAGGTTGAGTTGCTCAATGGACACGAACGCTTGGGTGCTGTATTAACAGGTGACATCAGGAAATGAAGGGTTCTGTTTCCTTCCCAAAGGAAATTATTTCTTCCCTCTTCTGGTTTTTATATAGACAAAATTCTTCTCATCTTCCTGTCAGAAATATTTGCCCAAAGTCCCCCTCTCTCATACAAAATGCTCACAAGACCCAAGAGTGAAGATCACTCATGTCTTTAGGGAAACAGCTTCAAAGTCAGGCTATGCTCTTTTCTAGACTCAATATTTTTGTAGCAATTTTGACAGTGTGACTACTAGAACCTGGAGATTACACCTATGATGCACTGGTTTAAAAATACAGTGTTTAGCTGGGCAGTGGTGGCCCATGCCTTTAATCCCAGCACTTGGGAGGCAGAGGCAGGAGGATTTTTGAGTTCGAGGCCAGCCTAGTCTACATCTCTCTAACTGTGGGGTTAGAGAGATGGCTCAGCTGTTAAGAGCACTGGCTGCTCTTCCAGAGGATCCGGGTTCAATTCCCAGCACCATATGGCAGCTCACAACTGTCTGTAACTCCAGTTCCAGGGGATCTGATACCCTCACACAGACATACATGCAGTCAAAACACCAATGCACATGACAAAATAATAATAAATCTTAAAAAAACTAATTGTATATTTAGGGTTCAGAACCAGAACTAATAAGGAAGCAACAGTACAGGTGAATAAGCTGGTACCTCTTTAATGTACAGCTCAGAAAAGGCCTCTGGAGAGTCTCATGTGTAATAAGACTGGTAGATAATAAGGCCTGTTATCAAATACCTACTTCATATAAAGAACTCACTTAATAGATCCTTAGAATCAACAGATTCATTTAAGAAGAAACTAAGGCCCAAGGCTGTTTCTCCCCAACCCCCAAGGTCAGAGGGCAATGGAACTTAGGGTGCAAGGTCAGCTAGAATTTAGTTTTTTTCAACAAGGCAGAACCACTATCTATCTATCTATCTATCTATCTATCTATCTATCTATCTATCCATCCATCCATCCATCCATCCATCTGTATAAAATGTGTCCAAGACATCAGAAACCAGAAAAACAAGGTCACACCATACTGCCTTTCTCACTTATGATCTTTAGAGCATTTATTAGTAGAATAGCATCAGCTGAAGTTAATGTAAATAAGTATCCCATATAAGATTTCATTAAACACTGCACCATGTGGTACTGTGTTATGTCTAAAATGGTGAACTGTCATTCCATGAGGAAAACCCTGAAAAATATACAAAATACAACTGAAACAATGATTGCAGAGCCAGGAGTGGTAGCTGACACCTGCACTCTCAGCCCTAAGGAGACAGGAGCATGGCTGCCATCAGCTCAAGGCCAACCTGGGCTATACAAGCCTGAGATGTATCAGGACTCACAAAAACCAAACAACACAAACCAGAGAGAACCCATCCCCCACCACAAAACTCAGTAACCTGGAGAAGGCTGGAACTCTACCAGTGTGAAAGAATGATGGAGGGAGACTCTCCCTACACTCTGAACATCATCTTATCAATTCTCCAAGACCTCAGCCATTTCTCCAGAAATGCAGTTAAGAGTTTTATCACTCTGGGTCCTTTCTCTCCCTCGCAGTAAGAACATCAACCCACTGAGTGCTGCTTACCATTACAGTACTCCAGCTCAATCAGCAGGGTAGTATTGTCCATGAAGTGATTGTAGTAGGCAATAATGTTGTCGTGCTGCAGCAGCGCCAGGATGACAATCTCATTCAAGGCATCTCGCCGTTCCTTCTCAGAAAGCCGGGTCAAGTCAACTTCCTTCCATACCACCAGTGAGTCATCCTACAACACAGTAGCAGCAGCAGAGTTTTCTTCTTGCCTGGAAGTGCACGGGATCTAAACCCAACCTCTGAGCCTAGAAAGAAAACCTCCTAGAGGGGCAAAGAATGACTCAACTCCTTCTAACAGACTTTAGAGGAGACAAAGCTTGAAAGTGGTATTTTCTGGCTTGGAAAGATGGTTTTGTGTGTAAGAGAGTATATTGCTTTTGCAGAGGACCAGAGTTTGATTACCAGTGTCCACTCTGGGAGCTCACAAATGAAGGCCTGGGTGGGATCCAATGCTCCTGACCTCTGAAGGGACCACCACTCACTTGCACATACCCACATATAGACAGTGAATTAAAAATGAAACTAAATCTTTAAAAATATATATAGTGTTATTTTGAGGGCTTTTAAGATGGCTTAGTGGGTAACTAACAGTGCTTACTGTCAAATCTGATCATTTGAATTTGAGCCCCCAAGAACCTGTACGGTTCTTGTGTGGGAACTGATTCCCACACACATGCACAAAATAAAAAAATACAGGAAAAAACAAGACTTTGCTGCTACCCTTAGTCTGCACAGTATCAGTTTCAGGTATTAGTATTAGATGAGACCCGATCTCAGGAATTCTACTGAGGGATGCTGAGGGTCCCTAGTCATAATGGGGCCTGTGGCAGAACTCGAATTTGAGGGAGAAGTATGCAGCAGCATCTCCAGCTAACAACGGGCTCTTATAAAATGTAAGTATTAAACCTGTCTGATTTTATAAATTTAAACTTCATGACTTTCATTTACTCTTTCTGAATAAGCCGTCCCCCCCTGCTTTTTTTTAATCCTCATAAGCTCCATGCAGACTGACCTAACCTTACTCCATGTTGGGATACTCCCCATTCTTTAGCTACTGCTTCCTAGCCTACCAGCACCCACAGAAACATTCCTTTAGAATACCTCAGCAAGGCCTTTCAAACTTTCTTTTGGAAAACTTCAAACTCTCTACCATACATGTAAATGACTCGTCTGCAGGCCCTGCACACAGGGAGTCCTCAGTACTCTTTTCTCCCTTGGCTAGCCACACCTGAGACCCTGTTACCACCGTGACTGACTAGCCTTCTCACTGAACTATATCCTAGAGGGAAAGGGCTGCTTCTAAGCAGCTTTGTAAGTTCATATCTTCTAAATACCATTTGACAGAGAGAACGTCATACAGTTCTGAGAAGTGTTGATAAAATTAACTCAAAGCTAGTAATCAAGTTTAATATGACATATAAAACAGAGAAAGGAAACTGGTGCGTTTGGCTAAACCTCGAGCGAGTGAGCCACTTAACTATACTGACTTAAATGCCAGAAAATAATAGTGATGCTCATCTTTGGGCACAAATAAGAACACAGACTACTACAGATGATAATGTTCACTAATGGGTTACTGGAATAGAAAAGAACACAAAGATATTTTCTTGCAACTACTTTTCTTCCATCTTTCATAGATATATGCTGGGGGCTGGAGATATGGCTTAGTGGTAGAACACCTTCTGAGCATTGGCAAAGCCTGTTTTATCCCCAGCACAAAAAGCGTTGGCTGGGAGCAGACACTAGAACTGCAGGTGCATGAATCACCTTCTGCAACCCCAGCAAGTTCTCATAGAATGTGTACCCTAAAGCAAGAGCTTTAAGGCTGTGGCCATTAAACCCAAGTTATAGTTAGTTTTGGGGAGTAGAATTATTACTACTAGGTTTTAAATTAGTATACATTCTTAATTTTGGAGTCAATGGGTCTCTCCATTGTGAACTTTAGCAACAAGGTGGGAACAATGACTTAGTTTCCTTGGGTTCTCAAAGAAAGGGGTCCTTGTTTCCCCAGAACCAACTACACCAATAAAGTATTGGTCTTATACAATCACTGAAGGGAAAGCAAGAAGAAAACAAACAAAAACAATACACAATGACCTTTCTGATGATCAAGGAAATCCTCCGAGTGATCATTTATGAAACAAACAAACAAACAAACAAAAAACCAAAACCTACAGAACTAGCAGAGTGTGTTGTAACTGCTAGTGTAGCTATTTGCCAAGTACACACCAACTTCCCATCCCGTCCTTGAACAGCTATATGGAAGGAAGTAAGTTTTTATAGACTGTTCCCATTGTGCAAAGCACCTTCGTTTGGATCTCAAAATAACCTTTAAAAAAAGTAAAGAGTTTTTTGTTTGTTTGTTTGTTTGTTTGTTTGGGGGGGGAGGGGAGTACGGGGGAAGGTAGTTGCTAAGTCCAATCACAAGTGGGAAAACTAAAAATCAAAAGACCGCTCAATGACTCGCTCAGTTCGCCCAGTGACAGAGATGATCAAACCAATTTCCTAGGGCAGGTGAAGCGAAAGCACGGTGGGGCTCCCGAGACATAAACCCCAGGAGACGCCTGAACATAGATTGCTAGGGGCAAGCAGCACTGGAAAGCGGGGCCGGGAAGAAGGGCGCGGGGAGGCCCGGCAGCGGCCGGAGCCGAGGGCCGCTACCTCGGTGCGGCGGTACAGCGTGGCCTCCCCAAAGGCACCGCGGCCCAAGACGCGGATGGGGATGTAGTGCAGCTCCTCCTGCTCCGCTGCACCTCCGGCTCGCGGCCCGGGGCCAGCGCTGGGTCCCGGGCCCGAGTCCCCGCCACCCCCGGACTCGCTTCCGAAGTCCGAGTTGATGGAATCACAGTGTCGCTCGTACTCGCCCAGCAACGACATGGCGGAGGCCGCAGCTCGGCGGGAGCCGCCTGCGTATCCACGGCGGGTAGCCCCGGCCGCTTAGACCGCAGCCAGCGGCGTAGGTGGCCCTGCAGCCCAGTGAACTTCCATGGTGGCGTCTGCCCCCTGACCCGGAAGCAGTTCTTAGTGTTTCCGGCTCGCTGAGGTTTTTCCTCCGCCTTCGCGTGCCCACTTGTTGCAGATGCGTCCTGCACACATTGAGCGAGCATCGCTGGCTGTGAGTATCGTGAAAGCTGAAGAGCGACCACACAGCGGATCTGCAGACCGCTTCCCTACATCCCCGACCAGCTTTCCAGACTGCGTCAGACTTTGGAGGTGGTCCAGGCTAGTCTTGGCGACAAGTTTGTCCCAAGAACTGACTGTGTTAGCAGTCACTTGGCTTATTGGACTGGGCTCTTGTTTGTAGAGATATTGTAGTAAAGATAATGGAACAAGTTAAAACATTTGACTTCCAGCCCGGCGGTGGTGGCGCACGCCTTTAATCCCAGCACTTGGGAGGCAGAGGCAGGCGGATCTCTGAGTTCGAGGCCAGCCTGGTCTACAGAGTGAGTTCCAGGACAGCCAAGGCTACACAGAGAAACCCTGTCTCAAAAAAAAAAAAACAAAAACAAAAACAAAAAAACAAAAAACAAAAACAAACAAACAAAAAACCCAAACATTTGACTTCTGACATCTGAGTCAGCAGGTTAGGATCTTTCTCCTAGGACTACCATAGGTCCCCTCTTCAAAAATACCTTAGCCCTACTTGACGGCATTCTTGCTTCCCTTCTTATCTTCCAGATTCAACATGAAGCATTCCTGAAACATCAGGTGCTAGACATTCACCATATTTGAGAACACCGAATGGGTGCTTCCGTCAAGACACCAAGGGAATTGCAATACAGTCAATAAAGTTTCATTATTATGTTACCTTAAACAACTTCCTAACTACTGTGAACTTTAACAATTTTTATCTTTAAGTGTATAAAGTTGCAGGACTATGGCCGCCACAGGGTTGTCTCAGTGGGAACTATGCTAAAGGGTTTTGTTTTTGTTTTTAATGATATTATAGCCCCAAATCTTCACAGTACCTTGAAAACCAGGTTTATGTGTCTGTTGGGAGTGGGGTGGGGATTGTTTTACATGACACAGCTGGTTAGGAGGAGTTTGAGAGTCAAACCCTGCAGTCTGGTCCCAGAATTAGGAAAGGGCAGAGTGTGATGAAACTAAGAAGTTACTGGGCTGGCACCATTACACTTGTTGGGTAGAAGCAGGAAGTACACTTTGTATGTTGTACAGTTTGGTGTCTCCTGTGGACAGTTGAAAACTAAAGCAAAGGAGGCATTAGGGCTCTGTCCCAAGTGTTTGTGTGTATGTGTGTGTGTGTTTAATCATTGTGTGTATATATACATGATGGGGGGGTGCACTTCCATGACACACATGCAGTGGTCAGAGGATAATTTTGTCGTTTCTTTCTTTCTACCTCGGGGGTGTGCTGATTGAATTCAAGTTGCCTGATTTGAATGGCAAGAATCTTTACCCACAGAGCCTTGTTACTGGCTCTCAATGCTCTAGTCTTCTGAGGAAGTCTGCTTAAGCTTTCTTTCTCTAGCATAATGATTTAAAACATCCTTTTGCTTAAGTGCCCAACTCCGTTGTTTTGGTCACCTTAGGGTAAGGCCTAGTTTCCATTTTACCAAGAACTCAGAAAGCCATGTGGAGAACAAAGACTGGAGGAAAGGCGATCAGTCAGGCAGCAATTTCTATTCTAAGAGGTGTGAGGCAGTATCACTGAGTGAAGAGGTTCAGATTTCAGAAATCCATCTGAGGAACATTTAGGCTTGGTGATGATGTGGAATGTGGTAAGGTGGAGGCTGGAACGCTGGAAGGTCAGTGTAGGTTAACTAAGTATATCTCACACACAGGAAGAAGACAACATTGATGTGAGGGTGGGTTCATATTCTACACTTCATCAGTGTTCCATTTAATATGCCACCCCATCTGGACAGTAGACCACAAGAGATTTCTGTTGTCTGAATCTATCTGGATCCAGTGTTTACGTTATGTAATGATAGTCTGATTGTACGATGCTCCAATTGAACTCAATCTAACTCTTTTTCACATCCAGTCCAAACTAACAGAGGCCTCCCAACCTATTACCATTGTTGTTTTAAGGATACTTACCTATCACATTTTGATGTGTACGGCTTTTATTGCTACTTCCATTTGTTAGACCGTCAGCCCCATGAGAGCTTGCGTCTTGCCTTTTCATTGCTATACATCATCAGTACCCAGAAGCATGTGTGGCCTAATAGTAGAGACTTAAAAGAATGGGTTGTTGAGTGACTATCAGGTTGTTATCCCACGAGTATGTCACACTGCCTGAGAACAAGAACGGGTTGTTGAGTGACTATCAGGTTGTTATCCCACGAGTATGTCACACTGCCTGAGAACGCCTGTTCACTAATGTTACTTTCTGAGTGCTCTAGGTTATATAAATCTTTCTGAATTTTGAGCTCTCTCACTTAACAAATACGGGTTGTACCTTCACGTGCCACATGCTGGATTACAACACAGAATAAACATGGGTCCTACCCTCATGGAGATCAGTCTTCCAAACAGGAAATAATGAGTCAGTAACAATTTTGTGTAAATAAGCACTTTTTAAAAGTTCGAGGTTCACCAGGCAGTGGTGGTGCAAGCCTTTAATCCCAGCACTTGGGAGGCAGAGGCAGGCGGATCTCTGAGTTCAAGGCCAGCCTGGTCTACAGAGTGAGTTCCAGGACAGCCAGGGCTACACAGACAAACCCTGTCTCAAAAAACAAACAAACAAATAAAAAAAAAGTTCAAGGTTCCTAAGAGGCATTTAGGAGGTGTGGATTGAAGCTGAACTTGCTGGCCATGCAAAGAGTTTGGTTGGATACCCAAACCAAAAGTATTAATAGTGATGAGAAGGCACTTTGAGATTAAATAATGCCTCCTATTTATCTGGGCACAGTAGGTTTTAGCTAAAGTACTCTTTAACAGAATAGGAAGTTGTTATATATTTGAGCTGAAATGATGGGGGAAAATCTGATTACTTAAAATTCTAAGCATTGAATTTCACTCCAAGAAATTAAGTCTTGTTGAAGTCTAACAATTCCTCTTCTTGCTCCCTTTGCATTGAAGACTATTTAGATGTCTTTAACTTGACTGCCTCAAACTGTGAATGGCCTTACTCATAACATTTACACATCTTAAGTTTAATTAGTGGGATGTCCTTTTGAATCTTAGAGTATACAGAAAGTTCACACTGAATTCATTAGAGTGAACTAAAACTAACTAATTATTTTTGAGACAAAACTTTCATGTTGCAGCCCAAGCTGGCCTGGAACTATGTAGCATAGGCTAGCCTCAAAAATCACGTTTCCTGCTTCAGCCTCCCAAGTGCTAGGACTACAGGTGTCAGTCATATGCCCAGCCTAAAACTAATCTGTAAATACCCATAAATCTTGAGATCCTCAACATTTATTTTAAATGCCTTTGGTTGAAACAGACCATTTTCATATTTTAACAAATGAACAATGTGCTATGTTGCCAATTTCTAATTTGTGAATGGCAAACCACCAGAGCCCATGAAATTACTGGAAAAATTTGGTCACTAAAGACCAAAGTCTGCACTTCCACTGTCTGCTATTATAGCCACTAACTATAAGCAACTACTGAATGCCTATGCTATAGGTGTAGATGCACACTGGATCTCAAAGGTTTTATATTAAAATAGGAAACATGAATCGTCCTTATACTGATGACATATGGCAATAATATTTGTAACATACTAATTAAATACACTGCTGATACTTAATTCTACTTCTTTTACTTTTTTTGTGATACTGCAACATTTTAAATTATGTGTGTTGCTCATATATGGGAGGACATCACCAAGCAGAAAAATTTATAAAATATGTAAATATAATGAATACGACGTGAATTTATTGAAACAAATTAATTCTAAGTTTTCTTTTTTTGTTGTTTTTGTTTTGTTTTGTTTTTGTTTTGTTTTTCCAGACAGGGTTTTCTCTGTGTAGCCTTGGCTGTCCTGGAACTCACTCTGTAGACCAGGCTGGCCTCAAACTCAGAAATCTGCCTGCCTCTAATTTCTAAGTTTTCTAAAGATTATTTTAATTTCCTATGTATGAGTGTTTTGCCTCCATGTGTGTATATACAGTATGTGTATACCTCGTGTCCATAAAGCTCAGCAGGTGGCATTCCTGGAACTGGAATTACAACGTAGGTACCAGGAACCAAACATCTAATACTGCTCTCCTGCAAGAGCAACAGCAAGTGCTTTTTATCACTAAGACATCTCCCTAGTCTGTTTATCAGTTTTGCTGAGTTCACTATGCTAATACATCAGTGAGAAAACACTTTGGTGTGTATGTGTATGTATGTGTGTATATGTATGCACATAGACGTTACAGGTCAGCCTTATGTGTCATTCCTCAGGAGCCATCCGTCTTGGTTTTCTTGAGACAGTCTCTCACCAAGACCTAAAGCTCAGTGGTTAGGCTAGGCTTACAGGCCAAAGAGCCCCATGGCCCCCTTGGCCTCTCCAGTACTGGGATTATAAACATGGGCCACCTCTTATGCACAGCTTCTTGCATGAATGCTAAGAATCAAACTCAGGTGTTCATGCTTCTGTGTCATTTTTTTTTTTTAAGATTTATTTATTATATGTAAGTACACTGTCTTCAGACACTCCAGAAGAGGGTGTCAGATCTCATTACAGATGGTTGTGAGCCACCATGTGGTTGCTGGGATTTAAACTCAGGACCTTTGGAAGAGCAGTTGGTGCTCTTAGCCGCTGAGCCATCTCTCCAGCCCCCCTGTGTCATATCCTTTACGGACTTAAGATATCTTCTCAGCTCCACAAAGCATTTTTTGATGTTAAAATGTACTTGGCCAGGTATGGTGGTTCATTCTTTCAAACACAATTCTTGGACAATTGAGGCAAGGGGACTGATGAGTTTGAGGCCAGTCTGGCCTAGGCAAAGATTCTGTATTAAGACAAAACAAAACAAAAACCTGGAAAAGTATTAAAAAATATTTATTGTAGGCTATGGATTTACTAATAATTTGTATGTATATGTAGCAGTTAGTGATCTATATTATTTATTATTTATTTCATGTATGTGAGTACACTGTCACTCTCTTCAGACACCGAAGAGGGCATCAGATCTCATTATGGATGGTTGTGAGCCACCATGTGGTTGCTGGGAATTTGAACTCATGACCTCTGGAAGAGCAGTCCATGCTCTTAACCTCTGAACCATCTCTCCAGCCCCCATTAATAAGGAATATTCATGAAAAATATTAAAAAGTAAAAGGGGAGGAGAAATTGTCCTTTGTTGTCTGGGGTACAGGCCCCAAAATGCAAAAACAACCCCCCCCCTGGGTTCTACCTGAAGGGACGTTTCAGGGACAAGTCAAGGGGGAAACTGGAGAAAAGGACTCCAGACTCCAGTGACAGCTGCAAGAAAAGGTGCTCCACAGCAGCTTACAGTCCAGACTCTGAGGACGCACACGGGATGACTAGTGACATAGAAACACATGTATGTAACGGTTTACTAGTTCACATAGAAACTCTATCCATCTGCACTAAATCAGTGATTAACATTTTTTTTCTTTAATTCATCAGTTTTCACTCCAAGTACTTTAAAAAGCAGCAATATAGAGGAATCATTGCTCACCCAGATAAAAGGGCACTAAAGATTAACAGACAAATACACCTCAAATGGTTTCTGCTAGCCTTTATTTGTGAAAGTTTACACAAACATCTTCAACAGGTGAGCCTGTATAAAAATCCCACATGCCTCTTCCCATTAACAAACAGAAGATGGCTCTGACTGGGGACTCATGACAATGGGATGGAACAAGGCTTATTGAAACTGTATTATTCTCAGATTATTTTGAATATGCTGAAAATGGAGGGAAGCAGATAATATACCTGTTTATAAAGCTGATATGCTTTTGTGCTAGCCTATTGTCAAAGGCAAATGCTCGTCAATTAAACTGAAAGCACAATGTCCAGTTTGGTTGGTTTTGGCATGAATCAAAATGATCAAAAGGACTTGAAAAAATTTCAGTCCTACAAAGCTTAAGTTTACAGTTGTTCTTGGAAACAAAAACATGGACAAAATGCTCTAATTTTCTCCTCTCTGAAAACAGAAATCTAATAGAGGGGCTGTCATTGCTCATTAAAGAGGGGAAGGCACAAGTCAGAAAATAGGAGTCTCCTGTTAGGCTAATGGTACAGGCAGACTATGGTTCTACATTTAAAAGTCTAGGGATGCATTTTGACCCAAAAGTTTATTCTTTTATTGTTTATTCTTTTCATACTTAAATTGTTCTTCTATCACTTGATATGTGAATGTCACAGATTTCTGATCATCTGCTGTTTGCCATGGTGAGGACTTGCATGCTAAGCTCTTAGAAGACCTATCATTTTTCAACAGCAGATGGCACTGTTGTACCAGAGAACACGACGCCAAGCAAGAGGAATTTATGGGAGTCCTAAGACAAAGAAGGCTTTTGAGTTTATAGTAACTAGAACCTTAACAGAACAGCCTGAGACTTAACCACATAAATCATTCCCGTTCACCTTCATACTTCACCCAGGTCATCTTAACGGTGTTATCTGATAACTTCAATATTCCACTTCCTAACTGCAAGCAGCATGGGCCTAAGCCCTCCTGTAATTCTCAGAACTGCAATTAAGACAAGCTCTGTAACAGGTCAGCAGGGTTAAAAGATTACAACACTTTCCCAGGAGAAGTGGGAAAGACGTTAGATAATAAATGAGTATTGTTCCTGTTTACAAGCATTTGTACCTACATCCCCCCAGTGCTGGCAATCGGCCCAGAGTCTTTGTATGTTAGGTGGGTACTCTACCTACCTGAGGTACACTCCCAGAACTGCCTTGAGGCACCTATAACTTCCACCAAATGAACCTTGGCTTTGTTTTTACAACATATAATTTCAAGTATTTACTGTGACATTCCCAGATGTCCAAGTTAAACCCTGTATGTCAAAGTCTCAGAGATAACACTGAAGAATGGGAATTAGATCAGTGATTGGCCATGCATGAAGGGCTGGTAAAATTTACTCATTTTTTCTGGTAGAAGTTATATGAAAAGTTCAAGCAACAACCCATTTGATAGAGGCCCCACACAGAACTCAGCAGTGAAGTGAACAAATGATCCATGTAGAAATGGGCAAAAGCCACCAATAGACATTTTGATGGACATACAGATGACAAATGACACGCACAAGAAAGAAAGGATGTTCAACACCATCTGCCATTATGAAGATGCAAATTAAAACCATAATGAGATATTATAGGTACCCGTTCAAGGGGCTAAGTTAAAATAGTAATGATAAAAACTAATGAGAATGTGAAATGTAACATGCTCTAGCCACGCTAGACAAGAGCAGAGAAGCTTCCTTTAGAACTACACGTGCTTCCCACACAGCACAGCAATTGCCCTCTGAAGCATTTATCCCAGAGTGATGAAAACTTACATTCATATAAGAACTTTAGTAGTTAAGGGCCAAATCCCCAGGCCCACCCACAGGACCTTTAAGCACAATGCAGTACCATCCATAACCTGGAGGAAAATCAGTATGTGCAACACCTTTGAGAGGCACCTCACGGGAATTATGCTGAGTGGAGAAAGTCAACCTCCAAAGGTTACACCCTTGATGACCCATTTACGTAACAGAGTTACAAAGGTTCAGAAAAGGGGAGAAGATTAGGGAGCCAGAGCCAGAGGTGAAGAAGGGAGTGGCTAGCTACAACAGGAAAAAAATGAAGACCATGAGATGGAACTACTCTACCTTGAAATGTTGAAATGATCGACAGGATCTACAAGTGATAAACTGGACAGAACTAAACACACATAAACAAGGACTTCAAGCAGTTGAGCACAAACATTTTAATGGTCTAAAATGAGATTTTCTTTTAAGAGATTATCTACAGTTCAAAGCTCACTTTTTAATGTGTCCCACCCATGACCCTTTTAGGAGACATAAAATTATGAAGGGTATCACCAGAAGCTATGTAAACATTTCTTCTAAGGACCAAGAGAAGTTCAAAGTGTTTTCATAAGGAAACCAGAGACAACTGATATCAAAGAGCTGACCATGGTCAGAGAAACCTTGGGAGGAGAACTAGAGTGAAGGATCAAGGCAATGAGCAAGAGGGAGAGAAAAAGCAAACAGCTCAAACAGATCCTGTGAGGCGACCCAGGACAAATGCTGGCTTTGGCGTTATCTAGGTAACCCCTGTTTGTTGTTTTGTTTTTTCCATAGGCGACTTTAATAATCTTGTTGCAAAACCAGTCCAAATCCTACTGCATTAAAGTTCTCATTGACTTGTAGGGTATAGGTGGAGCCCATGTTCTCCCATACCAAAAGAATCAGTTCTGGCAAGAAAGCTCAGCTGTGCCTTGATGGTACTGTTAGTAGGGTGGCCTTGGGCTAGGCCAGGCATGTCCCAGCGATGTTCTGCTGGCTCCAGGGGACAGAAGACCGAGCATCGTTACTCTATCAACTTCTTGGCCTTGAAGAAGCGACGCAGGTAGAAGACCTGCCAGGTGGCTAGTCCAATGAGGCAGAACATGGAAAAGATGCTGAAGTACAGTACCCGGGTGTTTGTGGACTCTAAAGAAACAAAACAATAATATTGTAAACAGAATGGAGTAAGTTGCTTCAGTTGGCTAAACAATGGCCAGGGAGGAAAGACAATCGATTACCCTCATTCTCTCCGTAAGTCTCAGAGTTCAAATAATTAAAGAAAGCAAGCAAGCAAGCAAGCAAGCAAAGGTGGGTATGCTAATACACCTGTGATTTCAGCACTTGAGAGGCTAAGACAGGAGGATCCTGAGTTCTAGGCCAGCCTGGGCTACATAGCAAGACCCTGATAAGAAGCAGTGCCTCAGTGGTATACCACTTTTTTAGCCTGCGTAAGGCTCTGAGTTCCATCTCTAGCCTGGTTTCATTTTGCTTTGCTTTTAATCCCATTTAAAATGTTAAAAATAACAAGTTGGTATGACTTTGCTACAAACTAACCAAAAATATGGTCATTACATATCACAAAAGAAAATGTCATTCTTCTGAAAACCTAGCCAGCTGATTTACCTTTTAGTAACAATAGCCCTAAAAAAAGCAATTTTCTCTCCCTAAATCATATTCCACTTTTCCCAAACTGAGAAACATGCATGTTAGCATTCAGTGTCCAGAAACTGTCTCCGTTATAGCTCACTCCCTGAGAAGCGAAAGCTAGCCCACTTACCATTAGTGTCCCTCATCTCCTCTTCCCGCTTCTTCATGTAGGCAAAGTCATTAACAATGGACTCTGAAAGGTCCTCCAGCCGTCGTAACTCCACCTCCAGTGGTTTCAGTTTCTCGACTTTTGCAATCTGGAAAAGATTAGAATTAGGAGCCGACTCCCTGAAAAAACTGCTCAAGTAAAGAACACCAAAGTACAAAACAAAACAAAGACATCTGGAGGAGCAGAGTCTCCTCCTTTTCAGCCTAGCACTGTACCCTCCTGTGAAGAAGTAGTGCAGGGCAGCAGTTAGCCAGTGTTGGAAGGAGCCCAAAAGAAGTGGGGGAGGGGTATGAGCAGAATGCACCATTTACATGTCTGTATACACATTCAAATCTTCTGTCAATCATCCTAAGATATTTTAAAATTCAGCTTTCTACCTTTCCCTACAAACTATATTTTTCCACCTTAGATCTTTCATTTTGATTAAGATTTCTTTAAGATATGTGTAGTAGTGATTCATCTAAAGCCAGCATTCAGAAGGCAGAAGCAGGAAGATCTCCAGGACAAGGTCAGCCTAGTGTACAAAAAAAGACTCCAAAACACAGCTAGGGAGATGCTGTAAATGGCTCCGTGGTAAGATCACTTGCTATGCAAGCAAGAATACCTGCGCTCATCTCCAGCATCCATGTTTTTAAAAGCTGGCCATGGTGATGCATTATTATTTTTTTTTTTTTTTTGGTAAATTCTCTCTTTTTTTAAAAGATTTATTTATTATATATGTAAGTACACTGTAACTGTCTTCAGACACCCCAGAAGAGGGCATCAGATCTCATTACAGATGGTTGTAAGCCACCATGTGGTTGCTGGGATTTGAACACAGGACCTTTGAAAGAGCAGTTGGTGCTCTTAACCACTGAGCCATCTCTCCAGCCTGGTGATGCATTCTTTTTTGTTTGTTTGTTTTTTGAGACAGAGTTTCTCTATAATGGCCCTAGCTGTCCTGGAACTCACTCTGTAGACCAGGCTGGCCTCAAACTCAGAAATCTGCCTGTCTCTGCCTCCCAAGTGCTGGGATTAAAGGCGTGCGCCACCACCACCCGGTGATGCATTCTTGAAACCTCAACTTTGCATTGTAGGATGGAGACATGAGGAGGAGCTCAAAGGCTTGCTAGCCTAGCTGAAATAGTGAGTTTAAAGCTCAGTGAGATATTCTGACTTCAAAAAAAAAAAAAAAAAAGGTTGGAGAGCAACAGAGCCTGTGCACCATTTCCAGCAAAAGCGAAGAGTTCAGTGGAAGGCTGTTAAGGAAAAGAGTTCCTCAGCATTCCTGACTGCAATAAAGCACTTGCCATCGCCTTTTCATTCTTTAGTAGGCAATAGACACTATAGTTAGTATGGCAGCTTCGAGAGTCATATTAGGTCAAATGTACATAGAAGAAAGCATGTGCTCCTACAGTATCACAGAGGAACTCAAAAACAAAACCAAAAAAACTAACAGGTTTTTGCATATGTAAGTCATACAACACTGGGCTTGACTGTGTTCAGAGTCAAGTGAAATCATACATTTGCTCAAAAAATTAACCTAAATCTACCTTGACAGCTCTTTGGTTCCACTTCAGAGGCAGCTATAGTTACTAACTCAGCATAAGGTTTTGCAAACCTTATTAGAAGATATACAGTGTTTACAGTTTTATAGTGTTTCTAGCTGAGGGTCCAGGGTTGCCATTAACCTAGTATTTATCTGCACAAAATTCTCCACAGAAAGCCGAGAGTAGTGGCACATGTCTTTAGTCTCAGCACCTGGGAGGCAGCAGACTGTAAGTTCAAAGCCAGACAGGTCTATATAGTGAGTTCCAGGACAGTCAGGACTACATCCTGTCTCAAAGAAACAACAACAAAACAAAAAACCAAATCCAAAACCCAACCAAACAAAAACCCATAGAAAATGTACTAATAAGACATATAATAAACCAAACTGTCTGCTTAACATCTTCCCCCTTGCTCTGTACTTCCCCATCTAAAGCTTCCTGAATGAGACAGAGAGAGGCAACAGTATGAAACTTCTTAGACATCAATTATTTAAGGGTCCCCAAATAGAAACTTGCAAAAAGGAACTGGAAGTGAAACTGAGGTTGTGCTCCAACAGCTAGAAATATATATGCATGTACATTATTATATATATATGTATATATATATATATATATATATATATATATATAAAACATATATATGCATGCATGCTAAGGATTGCTGTGAATGAGGCTGGCCTGGGTTACCTGGGTTATAGAGAAAACACACACACACACACACACACACACACACACACACACACACACACACCAGCATTTGGGAGGTAAATCAGGAGGATCTGAGGCTCTAGGGCAGCCTTGCCTATCATACAATAAATTTGAGGAGAGTCTAGGCTACACGAGACCTTATTTAAAAACAAACAAACAAATAAATGGATGCATAAAAGATGAACAATTATACCAGGTCAGAAGGGTCTGATTTAGATTTCTCAGACTATTAAGGTCTGAGACCTTCCCGGTTCTCCCACTGCTACTACTCTCATGCTTGTAGGCAAAAGCATAAAACTTTAAAAGAAATTCCAAGTGCGTTCTCCAGAAGACCATCTTCACTTGCCCAGGACTAAGCATCAATGACTCTACACACTAGTCAGTCCAAACATAAAACAAGAACTCTCAAGGCTGGGACCACATTTCACTAGCATGCATGAAGCCTGATCCTCAGCACTTCAAGTAAGTAAAATTCACACTTGTTAAAAAGAAAACGAAAACCCACCGCCACCTCTAACGGCTGTTCTGCTGGTCTAAATGCCTGGCTTAATGCTCCAAGTTCTAGAAGAACACCAGCTTGTTGTTTCAAGCAGACAGATCAGTACTCTGCTTTTTTCTTTCTTTCTTTTTTTTTTTAGGAACTTTATTTTCCTGCCGTGGGAGCTGCTGACCAGTCCTCAGTGGTTGGCTGTGCACTCCAGTCTTCTGTTGGGAACTGCTTTTTTCTCCTAAGGCTGAAAAGGTGTTTTCCCCCTACAGCTTGATAAAGGCAGGCCATGACAATGTGAAACAAATATTCCACTAGGGGGTGCCACTCTCCTGATATGTTGCATGTAGCCATTAAATAATCTCAAGAGGATTAGAGGAACTAGGTACTCATTTTATGAGTCCATCATTTTACAGAGGAGGAAACTAAGAATCCCATAGTCACCCACTTCTTAGTGGCAGACTACAATTTTCAGTGGCAGACCAGATTAGACTAAGATGGTCTCCTGAATCTCTAGCCAGGCTCCGGCACTTATTTAGCATCAAAACAGCAGAGCTGTGCTGTAAGACAAAACTAAAGAACATAACCCTTGAGTTCAGAGCGTAGTCTCATTCTACCCCACCCTACTTACCCACATCTTAAGTACTCTGCATCTTTTCTCCACATAGCCCACTGCCCAGAGAAAGCCCTCAGTATCTACCACTCTAACGTGACTCGTTCATATTGCTTAGGAAAAACTAAAGCTCTGTGGCCTCTCCCTGACTATGCACCTTCAGAGCATCAATAAATTAAGCTTTTCCTAAAATGTATCTGTCTGCCACTCTGATGATGACTTAAACCCAGGGAGCTCCCAACCTCACCTGTATAGGTACTGAGAAGATCACTAATCTGCAAGCAAAAAACTAAAAATAAATAAGCTCAACTGCTTTAAGATCCATGGTAAAAGCCTCCTGCTTCTGTCAAATTAATTTTCGACCTTCATGGCCTCCCTCAAAAAGCCAAAGCAGTTCCCACAAGCTCCAAAGGCTAAGGCTATGTGAGCTGGCTTCACAGAACAGTGTTAAACTCAGGCACTGAACTTGAATGCTCTCATTTGGAGTGTCAGGATGGCTTGGACAAAGGAAGCCCTCCACTAGCCTCCGTTCAAGTGCCTTACTCCTGTCCCATCCTTTAACTTAGACTGTACAACTGGTGTATGGAAGCAGACTCCCCCCTTCCTGCGGCACTCAGAGAACCAGAACACTTGGGAGTCTTTAGCTGCGGCGTCAACTATGCTTGGGGGCACCTTCTGATAGAATGACAGACTAACAGAATCTAGCTCAAATAGGACTTCCTCCTGTTGAAAATGTGGACATCTACAGGAAGAAAGGTCAGGAGTTAGGGGACAAACTGTCTTTGTCCCCCCAGTTACACAATCAGGGAGTCTATCTATGCAAACAGCTACTCTAGTTTCACCAAAGAACAAGCTGCTTTAAAAAAAAAAGAAAGAAAACAAAAAGGCTAGATTCGCATACTGAATCTCAGAGATGCTGCCATCTAAGGGGCTGAGGCCAGGCAGTAGCAGAAGTCCTTAAAACACAAAGGGACTGAACATCCATTTCTGTGTACAGAGTACCTTTTCTCTTTATATTACAGCCAGTATTCTGTCTCCCAAATATAAAATACGTTATATTAAGACTATATTGCAATTTTACTAAGTCCTTCATGACATTTCAAATAGGCTATTGTACTACTCTGTCCCACTATTAAGACACTGATTAAGCTGGGTGTGGTGATACAGGCTGGTAGTCTAAGATTGAAACGATTGATGGTTTGAACTAGCCAGAGGGCCTACATAGTTAAAACTCCAGGCCAGCCTGGGCTACGTGGTGAGGTTCTGTCTCAAACAATAAGGCATTACTGCATTTTACAGGACAACAGAGGACTTCGGAACTGAGTCCACATTCTTGAGATGTTGGATGTGAAGGAAATTAAATATGCTGCCTTCCTGATCCCAAATGGTCCAAATCCTTTTGGGATAAAGGGCCTCCATTATCTCCAAAGCTTAAAATTAAATGTCTCAAAAACTCTAAATACGCTCAGTACTCTCTGGCAATTAACTAACTAGGGAACACAATGTTTCTGTTACCCTTATCTTGGCATAGTAGTTATTAGCCTGGGACAAGCCATAGCTATTTCTAAGCAAGGTCCACAGGGTCTAGGAGCCAAGCATAGACTCAAAAAATGGACTGATTTTGGCCAGTCATAGCTACTCTAGACCTTTGCCTCAATCTGTGCGGGTATTGGGAGCTGGGAGGAGGGAAGTCATTAAAGAAAGTGGCAGGGAAGAGTTCGTGGTTAGGAATCTTAGAGCTGTGTTGTAATCCATGTGCGTAAAAAGCTTAGGACATGCCAGACATCCGAAGCAGGAAGCAGGCAAAGGAAGCGATGTAGTTCCTTTCCTCTAGGGATTCCCCTCTTATATTAAGCAGAAGGTCAAAAAAGATAAAATCCTTTTCCAGCGTTAGTACTGGAAATGCCAGGAATTCCAATTCCTGTGGTATGTGGTATGATAGTGGCATTTACACCGTTCTTTATACAAAGCCACAGTAATGCCATTGCTTTGGGGAGAGTATGCTAAGTCTCCAGTTTAACAGGGTTTCAGGTACCTTGTTATTTAATACATAGATGCTTAATGACAGGACAAAGTTACAACAAGTTATACAGTAGGAAGCAATCAATGTCTTTGTTTCAGAGAATGACCCAAGGGCAGAAAAAGCAGCAGTAACAACACACTGCAAACACTGTACCCATTCTTGTAATTCAAATGAGCTATCTTTTCAACACTCCCAGGCTCAGGGAACACAGTGGAAGAGTCAGAAGGAATGTAAGCTCTAGTGGACATGGAGTGTTGAGAAATGCTGTGCTCTAGACATGACATGGCCCTTGCGCACATGAACTCACAGCAGCTATAAAAGATCTGAACAAGATCAAGCCAGTCAAAATTCCAGCATCGATAAGGGAAGGTCTCAGGAGTGCCCAACCTAGCTGAGGAACTACTGGCTGTAGATGGCTGTGTTTTTTGGGAGTGTGGCCACTGTTAGGTGCCCATGTGCACAGGACATTACTGATAGCACTAACTAGACCAGTAGTCACGACACCTGGGGGTATTGAAGAACCCTTTCACAGGGTCACCTAAGACCACTAGAATACACAGATATTTTCATTATAAATATTTATAGTGGCAAATTAGTTATGAAGTAGCAACAAAAATAATTTTATGGTTGGGGTCACTACAACATGAGGAACTGTATTAAAGAGTCACATCATCAGGAAGGTTGAAAACCACTGAACTAGATTCAGTGGGCTATAAAAAAGAAGATGTGAGGGGCTGGAGAGATGGCTCAGTGGTTAAGGGCACTAATTGCTCTTCCAAAGGTCCTGAGTTCAAATCCCAGCAACTACATGGTGGCTCACAATCATCCATAATGAGATCTGATGCCCTCTTCTGGGGTGTCTGAAGATAGCTACAGTGTACTTACATATAATAAATAAATAAATCTTTGACCTGGAGCAAGCGGGCCAGAGAGAGAAGAAAAAGTGCCTGAAGATAGGTGCAGTGTACTTATATATAATAAATAAAGAAATCTTTGGGAAAAAAAAAGAAGACATGAAGTTAAGAGACATGTCTGAGAGGGTCTGGGGCCATCGGAACAAGCAGAGTAGGGGGATGTAGTCAAAATACATTATGTGTATGTGTGTATACACACAATTTTTCCTAGTATTTTATACCTCACAATAACAGTTTAGCATGTTATCTTATAACAGTTAACAAGATTCTTCAGAATTTTGGAAAGTTAGGATTTCACTTTTTCTGGGTGATAGTCGTATATACCTTTAATCCAGAACTTGGGAGGCTGAGGCTGGTGGATCCCTGTGAGTTCGAGGCCAGCCTGACCTGCAGAGTAAGTTCCAGGACACCCAGCACTATACAGAGAAACCCTGTCTTGAGAAACTGGAAAACTTGTTTTTTCACTTTTAAACTCATCAATTAAAGAGGCTCTCCTGCTTTATTTCTTTTAATTAAACAAGCCTGGAGATACAAGCAATTTAGCCTCCACTGGGAATGTCTGATATTCGTTACTGTATCATTTGCTTGTTCTAACTACTGCTTCCAAGTAACTCTGGTTTCACTCAATTGAACAAGTGAACAAGAAAAAAAGAGGAAAAACTCTGTGGACTTACAGTCATTATGCTACCACTTCCTGATACACAAATGGCCATCACTTCCTGTCTGCTTTGAATTTAGGACATTTTCCTCCCAAAATCTGGACAGAGCAACGTCTGTTCTCATTTTTCAAATTCTACCTATTTGATCACTTTAAGCAACTTTTCTTCATATAATTAGGATACACCAAATGTCCATTTCCATTATTCTGTAATACTTCCTACCAGAATAAAAATGTCTGCCTTTCTTTGTTTTTTGGGGGACAGTGTCTTGCAATATAGTCCAGGTTGACCTAGAATTTGTCAAGTAGGCAAGACTGGCCTCACACTGTGGTGATCCTTGTACCTCTACCTCCCAAGTCCGAAGATCACAGGGCTGTACCCCAAAAACCTCCTTCAAATTTCTACTCATTTTTAAAAATAATTTATTTATTTTTATTTTATGTGAATTGGTACTTTTCTTGCATATGTGTATGAGGGTATTGGAACTCCTCAAGCTGGAATTACAGACAGTTGTGAGCTGCCATGTGGTGCTGGGAATTGAATCCAGAACCTCTGGAAGAGCAGCCAGTGCTCTACCCGCTGAGCCACCTCTACTTATTGCTACTATCCCTTCTCTCTTGCAGGTCTTTGTACCACTCCACCTTCCTCCTTCACTTTAACTGCAAGTGATTTTTGGCTACTACTTAAGAAATAGCACAGCTGTTCAAGACTAACCAGCGTTTGAGTCTACACCCTAAGATATACACCTACTTGTTGGTCGAGGTGAGGGAAAGGGATGCTCTTAGGAATTTAAAAAAAAAAATCTTTCTTTTGATTGAATTCTATTTAAAACTTTGTGTTTGTGTGTGTCTGTGCATGCGCGTGTGTCTGTGTGTGCATGTGTGTATCTGTGTGTGTGTGTCTGTATGTGTGTGTGTTCTGCCCCAGAATGCTAGTGGCATGACTGAGCTCTTTACCATACACACCAACACACATCTGTACAGACAGCTAGTTTAGTTCACTGGTCATAAACAAAGCCAGAATTATGGTTCAAGTCTATTAATACAACCTTTTGTATTACCAGGACCATAGCTGGTTGTCACATGACTGCTGAGAAAACCAAACCTTGTGGGCCAAGTGTGGTCACTAGCCTCATTAGGTCACATAAGCCTCACAGCTCTACAGCTCTGAGTGCTACTCCAGCCTCTGTCTGTTGGAGCAGTACATACCTCTTCATAATTTTTCGCCTCTACTCCATGCTTCATGTCTAGAATCACGAGTTGGTCAGGTATCCGCCCTGCTCCTGAGGAAGAAATCAAAAGGTTCATTGTGCAGAATACTTAAAATTCCGGGAAATCACCCACCCACCATCCCTCTCCCTAACCGTATCTGCTCAATAGAAGGAAACAGTCATAACTCCACCCCCACCCCCAATTCTGCAGCAGCAAAGTCCTGGCTTAAATCACCAACAAACACTGCCGACAAAGTCTCCATCTGTGCTGGGGACTGGAAAGCAAGCAGGGCAGGGCGCTGGCAAACATCTCGAGCAGGACACAAGAGACTGTGACTGGTACAGGGGGCAGACTAGGAACACTCACAGCCTCGCTGCACTAAGAAAAGCTCAAGTCACGGCAATTGGAGCTGAATGGCAAGCACATCTACACAGAGTGGGTGCCATTTCTACATCTCACGAGCAACGCTCTGCCAGAGTCTGAGGTTGTCCACGTCTCTTAGAACATGCTAAGTTTAGATTACTTAAAGCAAACCTCGGCATTGACTTTGACTCAAATGTTTTCCAAGGCAAGACCTATTTTAATAGGTGAATAAAAAGTTTTCAGGATATTCCAATTAAGCATTTGAGAGAAAAGCTCAAAAAACAAACAAAGACAAAAACAAAAACAAAAACCAAATTTATAGTCTGTGAGTATAACTCTCAGGGATGATTCTTTTTTTTGTTTTGTTTTGTTTTATTTATTTGGGGGTTAGGGGAGTTGAGACAGGGTTTCTCTGTGTAGCCCTGGCTATCCTGGAACTCACTCTGTTGACCAGGCTGGCCTTGAACTCAGAAATCCGCTGCCTCTGCCTCCCAAGTGCTGGGATTAAAGACATGCGCCACCATTACCCAGCTCTCAGGGATGATTCTTAGAAGGAAAATGTTTATTTGGGATAAAAGGTCCAAGCAATGTAGCAACGAGAGCAGAAAATGTATCTGATTTTGCCAATCTGAATTAAAATCCTAAGAAGGAAAAAGGTAGACTCAAAAATCCTCAGAAAATGGTTCACAATTTCCTGGGTTTTACTATTTATAGAATTAAAAACTGCCTGCATGAAATTAAAAGTCTTAGGCAAATCTAGTGCTGTTTAAGCACTGGGCTTTCGTGATGTCATTAGCCAAAGAAAATGTTACTGTACCCTTTGCTGCCTGAGAGACAGCAGAGATTTTCTAAAACTGGCTGAAGTCAACTCAAAGAGAACTGATGGAACTGCACCAGTGAGACTTTCCACAGGTACAATGTCTGCCTTCAAATGATCTAATGATAATGTAGGACAGACAGATGGACGCATGCACTCACATGCTCATGTGCCCCCCCCCCCACATGCTTACTTTAACTCCAGCTATAGTTAAAACGTGAAACACTGTGTTTGAGTGAGTGTGTATGGCACATGTGGAAGCCAGAAGAATATGAGATCCTCTGGAGTTACAAGTGGTGATAAGATCAGAAAACTCTGTTCCTCTGGGAGAGTAGGAAACACTTTTAACCAATAAACCAACACTCTAGCCTCCTCCCCGCCTTTTAACATAGGGTCTCCCGTAGCCCAAGCTAGCCTACAATTCACTATATAGCTACTAAATCTGACTGTGATCTCCTGATTCTCCTGCCTTCACTTCCCAAGTGCTGGGACTGTAGACAGTAAGTCAAACATGAATGGCTGAGTACGTTTAAATGACAATAAAGAACAACTTTTGGAGAAACTAGAAAGATCCACTGGAAATCAAGAGAAAAAACACTGTAGGAGAGATGCTGTGTAAACATGAAGACCTGAGTTCAAATCTCCAGCACCTGACATGTAAAACCCAGACATGGTAGTGCACGTCTGTAATTCTACTGCTCCTATGGCATGGGACTCAAGGCCAAGTCAAGAGAGCCTTGGAGCTCTCAGGCCACTAGCCTATGTACTCAGCAACAAAGGTGGAAGCAAGGACCAAGACCTACAGTGGGTTGTTCTCTGATCACACACATGCAAATGCTCAGGGCACACACAGAAACACACATGGATGCAACCATATAGCCATGCAAAAAATTTAAATACCCAAACAAACGAACAAAATAAAAAACATCCCAAACTAAATAACCCTACAAATTCAAAACTAAAGTATCCATAGGTGCTTTCTGAATATTAAACTAACAAGTCTACAATCAAGGCAGCCAGACTAGCCTCTTTGCCCAAATCCCACATGTACTCCTAGGAGTGCATTACCCACAAATGTGATAAAAACCTTTGCATTTCGTCCTTATGTAGAAGGAAAGATGAGTCAGTAGTTCAGAGTACTCGTTGCTCTTGTACAGGACTTGGGCTTGGTTCTGAGCACCCACATGGCATTAAATAGCCATCCTTAACTCTAGATCCTGGGAGATCCTATGACCTTTTCTGGCCTTCTCAGGCAACAGACATGCATGTGATACACATACATACATAAAATAAATTCTATAAACAAAGTAAATAGATAAGTAAAACCTGAGAGGAGGATGTCCTGCCTAGTGTTTCCTCACCTTGACACAAGACAGAGTCATCTGGGAAGAGAAGCCTCAACTGAGAAAATGCCTTCATCAGATTGCCTCTAGGTAGGCATTTTCTCCATTAATTAATGGTGTGGGAGGGCACACATGGGTAGTGTCACCCCCGGGCAAGTGTTCCTGGGTGGTATGAAAAGGTGGGCTGAACAAGCCTGAGAGTAAGTCAGCAAGCATCAGTCCTGCATGGCTTCTGCTTCAGTTCCTGCCCTGACTTCCTTCTATGATGCACTGAAGCTGTAAATGAAATCAACCTTTTCCTCCTCACGGTGGTTTGGTTAGCATTTTATCACAGCAGCAGAAAGCCAACTGAGTTAGGTTATAGCTCCATGGTAAAGAACTTGCCTTCCATGCCCTGGGCCCTGGGTTCCATCCCTAACCTTGAAGGTAGGGGTGTAGGAGTGGTGACTCCCACTCTCCACCCAGCTCTCAGGAGGTGTGAGGGCAGAAGGATCATTGGGAGTTTCAAACCAGCCTGGGCCATATAGTGAAGTAAACACAGCTCTTAGTCATCTCCTTGGTCTAAATGGTCAGATCCTCTCTTTCCTGGTCTAGGAATGTATTTTACTTCTGTTAGAGTACCACCCAGATAACGCAAAGCCCTGGGTTCAATTTCCACTTCCACTATGGCAAAAGAGAAACAATAAAACCCTGCCTTTTATCTCCTACTTTTGTATTATTTTTTCAAAAAATATGTTTTTAAAGATCCTCTCACTTTGTAGGCCAGGATGGCCTCAAGCCCACAGCAATCCTCTGGCCTCAGTTTCCTGAGTGCTGGGATTGTCGGTGCACAGTATACCTGCTTCTTGTCTATACCTCTTTTCTGTCTGTGTGTCACGGCATAAGGCATTCACAGTTCCTGAGCCCAAGGAAACTGCAAAGCCTCTGACCGATCTGAGCAGAAACTATATGACTTCTTGTGCAGAGGAATAGTTATCCAATAGTTTCCTCGGCTGATTTGAAAGCTTTAAAGAATCTTTAGAGTTTTAAAACAAACAAACAACAACAAAACCTTTCTAGTAATCTCTCTGCATTTGCGTGGCAAATGGATAACCTACTTTTTGCCTTTCCAGATTCTATTAGAGCAGATTTAGGTTCACAGCAAAACTAACGGAAAGTAGTCAAGATCTATCCAGTTCTAGAGGCCCTTACCACTGCACAGGCAGAGAGAGCCTCCCGCATTACCAGTGTCTGCCACGGGATCTATTAGCACCCATAGCACATGTGATGGTAGAATAAATGTACCATGATCCTTACACATCATTATAGTACTAGACAGGAGATTCCACTGCCCTAGAAACCTCTGCACTATACTTCATCAACCCTTTACTCCACACACACAATCTTTTAAAGATGCATCAAAGGCTTCAAGTACTCATCTCTGCATCAGAATCCAGTGCCTCCTGTAGCAGGTAGCTCTGAGAGCCGGAGGAGAGGCTTAACACAAGGAAAACATGGTGACTACTTACCCCTGCTCTCAAAACACACTTCAAACATGTCATAGTCTTCCGTGGTAAAGGCAAACTTCCCCTTAGTTGCATCCTCTTTGGCATACAGAATATGGCCAGCAGAATCTGTGATCTAAAGCAGAAATAAGGAACTCTGAGGAAGGGCAATTATAGAAACTGGGGAGGCAGATAGGACATAAAAAGACAGCCAGGGGTCGGGGATGTTGGTGTAATTCCAGCTTCAAGGGGACCTTAGGCCTCTCTCCTCAAGCACCCGAACATGAATACACACAAACATGTACACACAGGCATATACACATGTACAGAGACACACACACATGTACCCTACATTCTCTCTCATACATATACACAAAGTCGATTAAAAATAGACTCTCTCTTCAGAAATACATCTTTGTCATTCACAAAAGATGATTTGTTTCCTGGAGGGGCACAGCAGTCCTCCAAACTTTTAACTGCTCCATTGGTAAAGGATCACCAAAGGACGGATGAAGGGCACACCTTGGTAAGGGGCCACATGTAAAGCACAGAGATGACACAGCGATTTAAGGGGCTAGAACCCAGGCTGCAGGCTCTCCTCGCATGGCCACCCCTCACTTAGGAGAGCAAGCTACTTTGCAACGTAAAACTCAAAAAGGAATAGCTTCCTGACATTAGACTCGAGATGTTCATGTCCTCTGTTAAAGTGGAATTCTTTTATAGATAAAAAGGGATTTTTTTTAAAAAGGCAAATCTCCCTACCTAGCCCTGGAATTCACTATAGACAGACTGGCCTTGAACTCAGAGAGACCTGCCAGTCTCTAAGTGCTGGAATTAAAGGCATGCACCACAATGCCCAATCTAGAGGTGAAATCTTAAAAGTAAAATTGAGTAGCACACATGCAGATCCTTCTGCTGACATGTAGCCTAGGCTGTCCCTGAATCTGTTATGTAGCAGATGATGACCTTTAGTTCTTCATCCTCCTATCTCTTCAACTTAGCAAGTACTGAATAAAGGCATTTTTAGCTCATATCACAGCCTATTTAAACATATACACATAAGCATTCATGCCATTTTTATTTATAAATATATTTAGTATGTTATAAAACTTTACCATTTTTAGCTATTTTTCCAAAGAAATTGTGATTCAACACTTTTTATTTGACAGGGCCTGACTATACAATCCTGGCTATATAGATCAGGCAGGTCTTAAACTCACAGAGATCCACCTGCCTCTGCCTCGAGAGTACTGGGATTAAAGGTATGTGCTACCAACCTGGACCAATACACTCTTCATATGTGTTGATAAAATAAAACACCTTAATTATTTAAAAAAAAAACAAAACTATTTAGCTGGGTGTGGTGGCACATGTCTTCAATCCCAGCAGAGAAATCTCGGTGAGTTCAAGACCAGCCTGGGCTACACAGAGAGACCTTGTGAAAATACAAATGACAAAACTATAATGTATATGGGTGTTTTGCCTGCTGCATGTATATCTGTGTACTATATGCATGACTGGTACCTACAGAGACCAGAAGACTGTGTCAGGTCCCTTGAAACTGGAGTTACAGACAGATGTGAACTGCCAATTTTGTGCTGGGAATTAAACCGAGGTACTCTGGAAAAGCAGCAAACGCTCTGAACTGCTAAATAACTCTCCAACCTCAAACACCTTATTTCTCAAGCTGTTGATGTCTTAAAAAGCACAGCAAGCTGGGTGGTGGTGGTGGTGGTGGTGGTGGTGGTGGTGGTGGCACACGCCTTTAATCCTAGCACTTGGGAGGCAGAGGCAGATGGATTTCTGAGTTCAAGGCCAGCCTGGTCTACAGAGTGAGTTCCAGGACAGCCAGAGCTACACAGAGAAACCTGTTTCGAAAAACCAATAAAAATAAAAAAATAAATAAATAAGTAAAAATAAAAAGTATAGCAAATCCAGACCTACAGTACAAACTCAGCCTAAAAAGTGACCACTACTGCTCTCTTCTGAAGACAGCAGTCATTACAGGACCTTTCCCATAGTGGTCCTGAGAGCTCGTAGGGACTGCAGAGGCTGTGAACTTCTGGATACTCTGTTTCAACACAAAGCTGCTGAAGCTCCAAAGAGCTCACAGACAGTAAGGAAGAAATGACCAGACCACACACTTATTTGATACCATCTTGTCCCTTTGTGTATAATGATTCAAAATGCCTATATAAAATTTACATACTAGGTATATAAAAATATTGATGTGTATTTTCTTTTGTTCCATCATACATGGAAGTAGAAGCACTTTTTGTTTTGAGACAGTAGTCTTAGCCATTCTGAACTAACTGTGTAGAAAGGCTGGTCTCGAATTCACAGGCATGTACAACTGGCTAAGTAGAAGCACATTTTAAGAGTAGTTAATTCTGAATGGTGAACAGTATTCTATGTATGTATGTATGTATGCATGTATGTATGTATGTGTGTGTGTATATACATATACATATATATATATATATATATGATTTCTGATAAGGGGCAGGGGCTATAACACACATGTAGAAGAGTAAGGGCAAATTATGAAAATTGTCTACCATGGAGATTCTGAGAATCCAACTCAAATCAGCCTTTTTTTTAAATTTTTCTATTTTCTTAAGTTTCAACAACGTCGTACGTTAGCATCAAAAATAATAAAGCTATTTTATTTTGAAAAAATGATAACTAAAGAAAGTTAACTTATTAGTTAAGTTTGAAAGGATTTATTAATAAAACTCCTAAATTCTCTAATAATCCCAGTGTGGTGGTTTGAATAGATATGGCCCCATAGATGCATGTGTTTGAATGCTTGGCCCATAGGAAATGGCACTATTAGGAAGAGTGGCCTTGTTGAAGTGTGTCACTTTGGAGGCAGGCTTTGAGGTTTCCTATGCTCAAGCTCCACCCATTGTGGATCTCAGTCTCAGTCTCCTCCTACCTGTGGATCAAGATGTAGAACTCTCAGCTCCTTCTCTAGCACCTTGTCTACCTAGATGCTGCCATGCTTCCTGCCATGATGATAATAGACTAGCACCAATTAAATGCTTTCTTTTATAAGAGTTGGCCTGGTCATGGTGTCTCTTCACAGCAATAAAACCATAAGACAACCAGTTAATACTAGTTTAGTGTTTCTGCCATTCCTATCATCCATTAATTTGTAAAACATTTAAGATATTGAGATCTGTGGTCAGTGGGTAAGTGAGGGCAAGGGTAAGAAATAAGAAAGCCTCATCCTTCCTCCTTCCTTCTCTTCTTCCTTCCTTCCTTCTCTTCTTCCTTCCTTCCTTCTTTGTTTTGCATTCCTTGATGATTAATAATGGTAGACACCTTTTTGTGATGTGCTGGCTTTTGATATGAAGTAATGAAGTATGCTTATTAATTTGTTACATCAAAGCACCAACATTGTATACACAACTTTTATTTTACCAATTATACCAAAATGGAGCTGGAAAGAAGACACAGAAAGAAAGATGGAACGCAATGCAAAGAGCCATTGCTACAGCTGCATGGGTCACAGAGTGCCAGGGTGACTCTGGTAGAATATGCTGAAACTTAAAGGAGGAACATCAACCAAGGGAAGAAGAGAGGTAAAGAGAGTCAGAGCAACCAACAGTCCTCTCAAATGGTTTGTAGGCCTGTTCTTGGCATTCAGATCTTAAATCAGCAGGCAGCCACATGGTAATGATCTTAGCAAAGGGGCCCCTAAACATTCATTAAAGTCTCTGTTCAGGGGATACTTTTCCTGAAAAATCAATTAAGGGAAAAAAGCAAGCAAGCAAACACACAAACTGCTTCCTGATAGCCCTGACTGTATACACATCATCTATCAGCAGAAAGGTCTGGAAACTAATCAAGCCCCAAACTAAGATAACCTGTGTGGTACCGTATTTCCTTTCTTGAGCATCAGTTCACCCACTCAGAAAGCACTCAGTTCCCTACAGCCAGCCTCCCAAAAGGACATTGACAACTCTTAAGGAAAGTTCCAGAAGGCAGACTGAAGAGACAGCTCAGTGGTTTAGAAGTTTAGAGCACTTGTTGTTTTTGCAGAGCACCTGGGTTTGATTCCCAACTCCTACATAGTTCTGTGAGCTCACAACTATCCCTAACTGCAATTCCAATTGCTATGACAACCTCTTCTGACACCCTCGGGCACCAGGCACACATGTGATATGGCATACATACATTGCAGACAAAATACTCATACATACAAAATAAAATAAATCTGAAAAAAAAAAACCTTAAAAGACAGACTGTAGGAACTAAGCCGATGTGAAAACACCAACTTGAAATAGTCTCCTGTGTGTCTGAGACAACACAGACTTTTTAAAAGTGAATTTGGTACAAGAGATTTCATTATTGCTTATGGTACTAGTTTAATTCTAAAGGGAGAAGAACTGCAGGTTACTAAGATGTGTTAAATCGTAAGAGAACCAGGAGAGGGCAACAGGGAATACGTGCTAAGCTTATGGCAACAGTCAGAGAGTTTCTCTTCATGCTCAGTCAAGGAAGGAGACCTTCACTGCAAACATCTTGATTTAACAAGATCTGGCACACATTTTCCCAACCACCTTATTTCCTAGAAGAGAGGTTATGATCACCTTACTTTCTCCTAGAATATTAAAAGTGTCCTTCAATAATTATTTTTAATTTAATGAAAAGAGCCTTTCTAGATTATAAAAGGACTTAAATGTAGGTCATAAAATTCTTACTAAAGTATGGTGGCAAAGCTGCGTGGAGTAATTGACATAAATTAAGGACTCAGCTGTGTTCCTCTGAAGGACTCCACAATTCATACCTCCAACTGGTGCTTAGAGGAGTGAACCCTGTTCAGTGTCCCCTCCACACTGTGCTCCACTACAATCAGGAAGAACTGTTTGCTCTGATCGCTCCGTGACATTTGGGAAACCATCACAAGTTGAGTTCATTCTCGGGCAACGACCCAATGCTTCACCAGAGGCTGAATGAAGGGCACCCCCCCCCTTTTTTTTAAAAGATTTATTTATTTTATGTACTCTGTCACTATCTTCAGACACACCAGAAGAGGGCATCAGATCCCATTACAGATGGTTGTTGAGCCACCATGTGGTTGCTGGGAATTGAACTCAGGACCTCTAGAAAAGCAGTCAGTGTTCTCAACATCTGAGCCATCTCTCCAGCCCGACCTATCTTTTTTTTAAAGTTTTTTTTTTTTTTTTTAAGATTTGTTTATTTTATGTATATGAATACTTTGCCTGCATGTATGTACATGGAACATGTATGTGTCTAGAGGTCAGGAGATAGTCACATTACATCCTTTGAAACTGGAGGTACATACAGGTGGTTGAGTGGTACTGTGAGGCTGCAGGGACTGAAGCCAGGTCCTCGAAAGAGAAACAAAGGCGCTTAACCGCTGAGCCACCTCTCCAGCCCCACCCTGTGGAGGCTACAGCTTACAGAAAGCACTAGAGGAACAGAATTGTTAAATATGGTGGGTTTTTCCTTCAAAGGGAAGAAATGACACTGTTCACCTGGAAGACTGGATCGAGTGCCATCTAACAACCTGGTGGTCTTTTTTTTTTTTAAAAGTATTCTCTGGAGCCAGCCTTTAACATGATCCCACCCACCCACCCCAAATCCTGAGCAATCCTCTTAGTCAATAGCACCCATCTTTACGCTTATTACAAACCCATCCTCCTTGATTCTGAACACTGTCTATCAGTCCATTGAACTCCTTCTTATGGCTAAGGTTACAAGTGTGTGGCTGAACACTCTCTATCAGTCCATTGAACTCCTTCTTATGGCTAAGGTTACAAGTGTGTGGCTGAAGAGATGTAGCTATGCCTAGAGCTTTGTTGTGATCATGTGCAAACTTTTCCCCGAAGTTTTACTGTGGTTAAATGTGTTAGAAACACACACTGATTGATCAGAATCTAACAGTATTTGACCTAGCACTGGCCAGGATGTGACCTAGTACTGCTAAATCATGCTGACCAGAGTTTCATGTTTACCTCATAGGGGATCTGCACATCAAACCCAACTCACTGCCTTTCATCAGCATGAAATTGTCTTCCAGAAATAATGTGTGATAATGTTTAGTGTTCCTTTGCACATCACAATTCTACCCTTATCATCTTGCACTAACCCAACCACGTGAGAGTGTGTATTTGGATTCATGAAAATCCAAGCAATTGAACTTTCAGGTTGGATTGATTCATATAAACTGCTGGGCATGCTAACAGAACTTAATATTTTCCTTAAAAAAAAAAAAAAAATAAGTTAGCCGGGCGGTGGTGGCGCACGCCTTTAATCCCAGCACTTGGGAGGCAGAGGCAGGTGGATTTCTGAGTTCGAGGCCAGCCTGGTCTACAGAGTGAGTTCCAGGACAGCCAGGGCTATACAGAGAAACCCTGTCTCGAGGAAAAAAAAAGTTTTCTATCAAGTAAAATAACTAGTTATTTAACAGCAAAGCTCTTATGTCTTGCCAAAAACAACAAAAACAAACAAACAAAAAACAAAAATCAACTAACCCTCCCCCCCAAAAAGGCACATCCCTTAACCCCAACATCATTATGCAAACCAGTAAGTAGCCAAAATAAGGAATAGGAAACTGAGCCAAATTCAGTGAGTAATCAGAGCCAACAAGGTCTATGGGCTGAAATGAAGAATTAATCTATTTATTGGTTTTCCAGGTAGGGTTTTGCCTTGTAGCACTGGGTGGCCTGGAATTTGTGGTGACCTTCTTGCCTCAGTTCCTTGCCATAATCCAAGCAAATTATGTTGCTTTTTATTTTTGTTTTCCAAGACAGGGTTTCTCTGTATAGCCCTGGCTGTCCTGGAACTCCCCCTATATATCAGACTGGCCTTGAACTCAAGAAACCTGCCTGCCTCTACCTCACAAGTGCTGGCATTAAAGGCATATACCACTAAGCCAGGTGCAAATGTTTTTAACTTTCCTAGAATTAAAAAAAATTGATTACATATCACCTGCTTTCCAATAACTAAGGTGTGTTTAGTTTTTTTCTTAAATTCTACAGAATTACTTAGGCAACACACTGACCAGCTGTTGATTCGTCTACTAGTCCTTAGGGTCTGCTTAGGCTGTTGTGAAGGCAGGATCTAACTAACATTGCTTGGCTGGGCTGGAACTCAACTGGCATCAAACTTGGGTGAGCTCACTAGTGGATCCTACTCCTGAAGCCTGTCTCCCCAGTGCTGGGATTACAGCCTTCAGTAACCATGCACTACCTTGCCTGGCTAAACAACGAAATACTCGTAGTAGTTACCATACAATTTTCTGATTAAACAAAGGTAATATTAAGCTCTAAAACTGCTCCATAAATGGCATCATGGAACAGGAAGTAATCAAATTATGTTTCCAGTTAAGTTTCTAATGAGAAGCAAACCAAAATTCACAACTTAAAGAGAAGAAAAGGTGTTAATTGTATATGCAGAGTTGTGGGTGTCAAGGCTATGTGTATACTCACACTGAACCTGCCAACTGAGAAATGGGTCACTGGGGAGTAAACCCATCTAGAATTCTATCTTCTTGGATTAGTCTAATCAGTGGCTAAGAGGAAGTTCTTGAGCTGGTCCAGAAACCTGCCCGCTGACCAATTCCATTACCAAACATTCAAGATAATGCCCTGCCTAATGTGGGAGCTGTAAGGAGTTCGGCAATAAAACTTAGGGATGAACCAGATCGTGCTCACCTGGAGGAAGGGATGTGGATGACTTTCAAGAGCCTGAAATCTTTTATGGTACATTTGACCTTAAGTCGGCTTGAAACTGAGATTCAAAGACTAGAAGAGAAGCCAGCTAAGTTACATATGATTTGTTTATTGATGAAAACCCACAAATTTATCTCAGGGACAATGTTCCTGGAACTAAACATGAACAGTTTATCTAGAAGGTGCCTACCATTTTCGACCACAGCCTGCTTAAAGACATAGAATTCACACGGATGCACAGTGACCTGGCCGCCTGTCGATGCTGGTCTGACCTCACATTGTACTGTACCATGACCTAAAGGAACCTGAATGTGCCCAAGTCCTGCCTTTCTGCCTGGCCTCCTGACTACCACAACTTTCTTTCAGGTGGCCAACCAGCCCATTCCTGCTCACAGAACACTGGCCTTGCTCTAAAACTGCAAAGATGGGACTATCTGGCCACCTGCTACAACAACTGTTGGGGGAAGGACATCAGAAAACAAACTTATTAACAATACTATCTATTCTAAGAGACAATCCAACAAACAAAAACGGGGATCCTTGGAGAAATGAGAACCCCAGATGCTAGGACCAATATGAAAATATACAAGATCAGGTATCTTATAGTGCCAGAAAGTGAGGAAGCCCTCAAAAGCAAACCCTCAGGATGGGAGTATGTGAAAGGGACCAGCCCGAGGAAACTGCTCTGCACAGCAGAGTATGACTCTGTACAGGCAATGCATGATTAAACAAGTAGCTGAGGAAGAAGAGACAAATCTCCCTCAGAAGACTAATACCACACCCTCTAGGAAGTGAATCTAACTCACCACTCCTTGTGTGGGGGCTGGCTCCACTAAATGACTTCATCCCAAAGAGCACAGTGTGAAAAGAAGAGCTTCAGTGGAGAAGCCTGACAAACACCAATTCAGGCAGATGATCTGCGACAAGTCACGTTGATATGTAGTAAGAATGACATTTGACCTCTGCAGTCTCCCACTCCATACACACAAACCCAGTTTTATCATGAGAAAGCCATCAGACAGTCTCATTAAGAGCCAGCCAGCCAGGGCTGGAGGGGTGGCTCAGCAGTTAGAAGCACTGGCTGCTCTTCCAGAGGACCAGAGTTTGTTTCTCAGTGCCCACAGAGTGGCTAACACCCCTTCTAACTCTAGTTTCAGAGATCCAACACCCTCTTCTGGTCTCTGTAGACAACAGGTTTACACATGGTTCACAAACATACAAGCAACACACACATAAAACAATCTTAAAAACCATTTAAAATAAATTTAGTATTAGTGTAAAGATGCAATTCCCTTCAAGTTGGCTCTTATCTACACTCTTATCTTCTTCAGGTCATGGTCAGCCATGACCTAATACTGAGTAAAAGATTTTAAGGAGAACCACCAAAATTGTGGGTGCCACCTAGCTCTAGTAAAGAATAAAAATATTCTCAACAAAAACATCAACTTTTTTTTTTGAGACTACACAAGATGTCAGCTGAGAAGAAAGCCTCCAGGCTGGAGAGATGACTCAGCAGTTAAGAGTGCTTGTTGCTTGTGCAGAGCACCCCAGTTCAATTCTTAGACCTACATGATAGCCCATAGTCATTAGTGATTGCAGTCTCAGGGCATCCAAGGTCTGCTAGCCTCTCTAGAGGCCAGATATGAATGAGGTACAAAGATATATATTTGAGCCAGTCAGTGGTGGCGCACGCTTTTAGTCCCAGTGTTCAGCAGGCAGAGGCAGGTGGATCTTCGAGTTCAAGGCCAGACTGGTCTACAGAGTAAGGTCCAGGACAGTCAGGCTACATACATGGAGAAACCCTGTCTTGAAAAATCCAAAAAACAGACCAGGCAGTGGTGGCACATGCCTTTAGTCCCAGCACTTGGGAGGCAAAGGCAGGGGGATTCCTGAGTTTGAGGCCAGCCTGGTCTACAGAGTGAGTTCCAAGACAGCCAGGGCTACAAAGAGAAACCATGTCTCAAAAAAAAGAAAAAAAAAAAGACAAAAACAAAAACAAAAAAATAAAAAAAAAACAAAACTGGATATACATATAATCAAAACACCCATACATGTAAAATAAAATAATTTTTAAGAAGAGATGAGAGATTCTAAGATGGGCATGGTAGCTCATGCCAGCAATCTCGGCACTTGGGAAAACACCAAAGGATCAGGAAGGTGTTCAAAGCCATCCTAGGCTATACAGAGTTCAAGGCCAGCCAGGTCTCAAAAAAAAGAAGAAGAAGAAAAATGATGGAAGGTCTATGTTCAAATCACAGTTACATCACTTACTGGTTGTAAAGCCTTAGACATGTTCCTTAACCTCTGTGCTTTATTCACAAAGTCAGGACATAGTTGTGTAGACTTCATCAGATCCCTGAGGAGGGTCAAGGCCTGGACCAGTACCTGCCACACTAGCACTCTGAAATGTTACTGTCAGAGGGCTAGTAGACTATCACAATTGTCTGTGAGTCCTAACTCAGAAGCTAGCCTACCAGGTTATCCTCATACTTCCCACTGAACCGTATTAGGAGATGGGTTAGGAGTGTTATGTTATCCAAACTCAAGGACAGTGGGGGCACAAAGTGGAACACCACTTCCAGCTTCCTGCACGGGAATACAACAACTACGTCCATCTTCAGGGAAACAGCAGCATACTGGAAACTTTAGGGCACAAAAGCCTAGCAAAGAGGCATGCCACACTTCTAGATGACAGAAAGGGAGGGTACATGCCAGAACTAGAGTCTTAGAGAGGGAAACTCAATTGAGAAAATGACTCCAACAGACTGGTCTATGTGCAAGCTTGTAGGGCATTTTCTTGATTAATGATTGAAGAGAGCGTGCCCAACTTGATGGGGGCGGGTGGGTCTAGATAACATAAGAAACTGAGCAAGCCATGAGGAACAGGCCAGTGAGCCCCATTCCACCATGAGCTGTTTCAGTTTCTGCCTCCACATTCCTGCCTGGCTTCCTGGACCTTGTAAGACCAAGGGGCTTTTGGTCAGTGTTTTATCACAATAGAAACCCTGACCAGCACAGTGAGGAATCCAAGCTGAACTCTAGCATTTCTGGAATGTGGGCCTTAATCTGATAAGGAATAAATTACAAGAATAATCCAACAGGAAACTAGGTCTACTGGCTCATGCCTGTAATTCTAGCACTTGTGAGGCAGATGATCAACTTTGAGACCAGCCTCAGACTACAGTAGGTACCAAGGAAGACAGACAGACAGACAGACAGACAGACACACACACACACACACACACACACACACACACACACACACTTACATACGTGCACGCGCAGAGAGGAGCAACAGAAGAGTTATCTCCAGTTACATAGCAAGTATGAGCCTAGCCTAGGCTACCATCTTAACTTGGGGTCGGGGAGGGCAGTTAGGTAAAGCAGGTATTCTCAGCAGAGCTAGTTCAACTCCCTGCACAAAGGACCAGGTGCACCACAAGCCGCCTCTGTATCTTAGAAATGAAGACACTGAAAGAACTTACTGATCTTTCTTTTCTTTTGTAAAATGTATTTCCATCTTTAATTATGTATGTCTGTGTGGAGGTGCAGGTGTCCCCAGAACTACAGTTACAGGTGGTTGTAAACCACACAGTAGGGTGCTAGGAACCAAACTCAAGCCCTCTGAAAGCAGTGCATGCTAACTCATACATATCCACTTAGCCATCTCTAGCTTCTACCCTGATTTTTTAAGTCAAGAGCAAATACAAAGTCTATCAGCTGTATTTCTGAAGTCAGATCATATAGCTTATACTGAGAACAAAGCCAAGCTTACACAGCAAGCAGCATTCAACACTACATTCCTTCAAATTTCCCACCCAACTCAGTGCTGACACAGGGCAATATGCCCATACTGCGTAAGCTAATCTGATCAAGGATGGGGTTTCTGTACAACTGTTGAGATGCAGAGATGGCAACTTCCAAGCACTGGCAGGATAGCAGACATATGCTCTCTTCCTACTTCTATCAGCATTTGCCCCATTAACTTACCACAGGCACTAGTCAGGCTTGACTGGGGGCGGTGGAAAGCAGGGAAGAAGGGAGGGAGGGATGAGAATGAAGGACCAGTTGCTGCCCTAACAACACTTCTGCGGGGGTGAAGCCAGATCAAATGTTTTTTTTCATACTGTTCCAGAGTTATTTACGGTAAAAACCTCCAGCATGACCCTTTTAGGCACAAACAAAGCCTTGTTCTCTCTTAACAACTAGTCACTTGATTTCCCACACATCATGTTGAACAATGAAGTTGGGGCGCAGGATAAAGCAGATGACATCAACCTCCCTCAAGTCTGAGGCTTGTTTGGAGGCCCAAATTCCGGTCCGTGTCCAACTCAATGATTTCACAGAGGGCCCTACTGTCTAGGCTGCAGGCTGCAGATGAATCTGGGGGCAGTGGCTTTGCATCACCCACCAGTCAGCAACTGACAAAGTCACTGCACCCCTCTAGGTTACTTTTATAATTTGTTCTACTTCCTAAAAGCTGGACTCTTTCTTCAGAAGTTATACTGATTTCAAAATCTAAGCAGTTCTTTGCTAGATGAACTAGAAGACGAAAAGCTGTAGACAACTGGTCATTGTGTAAGAGTTCAATGAAGAAACACTAGCCTTTAATTTTTATGAAAGAAGAAATAAATACAAGGTCAGGGCTTAGTAAAAGTTAAAAGATTTGTATGTATTACAAAAAGAAACTAGATTGTAATGTGATCCTATGTTAATGTACAGTTGGCCTTCTGTAGCAAACTACCTCATTACTGGTCTGGTTTTAATCTTAACCCACTGATTACAGTAACATTATAAATATCAATGTAAAGGAGAAACAGGTGAGCCCAAGTAAGGATTCACATGGAAGTGACTGATAAAAGAGCAAGAACAAGTGTTCTATTATTTTCCCTCTACAGCACAGAAATGTTCTCAATATAGACACCAGAAACATAATCATTTCCTAAGAACCTGGAAACTGTATTGCATGCATCTCTTCACATTGTCCAGCATGGGTGTTCTGCAGCACCTACACTTAGGCCCATCAGTTGCTATGACAGCTCTTATTAGGACCTAAAGCAGCAGGGTGACATGGATATTACTATGGATGGGGAGGGGACACTTCCAGCATAAAATGTGGGTAGCAAAGTCCTCACAATCTATTACTAGGGATAGGTGAGCACAAGTCATGCTGCACAGTGAGTGGGGAAGAGTGATGAGGGACAGCTGGACATCTTCCACACAAAGCATGTCTGAAACAAGCCTTAGCATGAGAAGCCCACGCGTACCATGGCTAGCTATCCAGATGGCTCCCTGACCCTTACATATCCTTATCCCACCAATCACTCCCTTCCTACTTTTCACAACTGAGAGCCATTTTTTTCCACTTTAGGTTTTATCTTTGTTATTTCCATTACAACTCATAAACGAGGTAGGGCAAACAGTACATAGTAAAGAAATATTTTTAAATACGCAGAAGAATCACAAAAAGAATACTCAGAACCCCTCTCATTAAAACATTCCATATCACCGGGCAGTGGTGGCGCACGCCTTTAATCCCAGCACTTGGGAGGCAGAGTGGATCTGAGTCTGAGGCCAGCCTGGTCTACAGAGTGAGTTCCAGGACAGCCAGGGCTACATAGTGAGACCCTGTCTCAAAAACAAACAAACAAACAAACAAAAAACCAAAGGAATAGATATAGATATAGATAGATGTAGATAGATGTAGATAGACGTATGGACGGTGGTGGTGGCACAGACCTTTAATCCCTGGAAGGCAGAGGCAGATGAATCAGAGTTTGGGCCAGCCTGGTCTACCAAGTGAGTCCCATGATGGCCAGGGCTACACAGAAAAACCCTGTCTCAAGAAACCAAAAAAGGGGCTGGTAAGATGGCTCAGTGGGTAAGAGCACTGACTGCTCTTTCAAAGGTCCTGAGTTCAAATCCCAGAAACCACAGGGTGGTTCACATCCACCCATAATGAGATCTAACTCCCTCTTCTGGTCTGAAGACAGCGTACTTAATTATAATAAACAAATCAAATCTTTGGGCAGGAGTGAGCAGGGCCAGAGAGAGCAGAGGTCCTGAGTTCAATTCCCAGAAACCACAATGGCTCACAACTATCTATATACAGCTACAGTGAACCCATACACATTAAATAAATAAATAAATAAATATAAATCTTTTTTAAAAAAAGAAACCAAAAAAGAATCGTTGCACATCTGGTCACTTCAATCCCACATGAGGCCAGAGAACAACTCAGTGGAACAAAGCACAACTGGTTTCCTGAATACAGACTCATTCAGCTCAGTCACTTTAACTCCTTGAGCTCCACCGCCACTACACCTTATGTAAGGGACTGGATGAGATGGACTAAGTAACTGAGACCACACACTCTATACTTCGTGCAGTCACTAGCAGTTTAGTCCAAATCTGTGAGTAGAGATCCCGAACTCTCTTCATTCACTATTCCACAGGGATGGTGGTTCTCCCTATCATCTCAGCACTTGGGAGGCGGAGGCAGGAGGCTCAGGGGTTAAAAGTCACCCTCTGCTATCCTGTGCTACAGAAAACACTATCTTAAGCCTTTCCCCCAACCCTAGAAAAGAAAACTAAGAGAGCTGAGCATTGTGGTAAGTGCCTTTAATCCCACCAGGCAAGGGAGACTGCAGCAAACTCAACTTCAGCAGGAGCTATGCAGAGTCCCTGTTTTCAAACAAACAAACAAACAAAAAAATGTAGGGACTGGGGGAGCTGGCTCAGACAACTGTAAAATGAGCACCTGACCTGAGTCTGGATCCTCAGCACCGACTTAAAAAGTCAAGTGCAGCAGTGAGTACATGCCTACAATCCCAGCTCTGGGAAGGCAGAGTCAGGAGAAACCCTAGAGAGTACTTGCTAGCCAGTCCTGGGGGGATCCAGATTCACTCAGCAGATAGATAGATAGATAGATAGATAGGTAGATAGATAGATAGATAGATAGAGAAAACTACCTATTTCACACATTATAGAGATCAAAAAGAAAGTACTACACTATACCAAGAAGGCTGTCTCATCAAGCAGTACATAACAAAAGCACATAGGAGGTACCCACATAGGAGGAGGTGCCCCAAAGCCAAGAGTGGGCCAACTTAATAAGCCATAGGCTGATCACAGACTTGCACTGCGGCCTGACATGTAAGCAGGAGCTATGTGCTTGGGAGGTAGACTTCTGAAGCTGAAAAGATACTGTAGGAGCCCTTGAAGCAGAATCAAGGAAGCCAGGAAGTAGAACCAAGTTAATAGATACTACAGTTGCAAAGCAGCGGAGAGGCTTCTAAGTAAATATAAGATACATATATTACATAGAAATAAATGTTCAAATTCACATGGCACATGCTTTTAACCCTAGCACTCAGGAGACAGAAACAGGCAGATCTCTGAGTTCAAGGCCAGCCCGGTCTACAGAGTGGGTTCCAGGACAGCCAAAGCTACACAAAGAAACCCTGTCTTAAAAAAAAAAAAAAAAAAAAAAAAAAAAAAAAAAAAAAAAAGCATACTCTGAGAACTATGCATTAAAAAGTATGAAGTCTGAGCTGGAGAGATAGCTCAGCGGTTAAGAGCACCGGCTGCTCGTCCAGAGTCCTTCCTAGCACCCACAGGGCAGATCCCACTTGTCTGTAACTTCAGTTCCAGGGTATCTGACACCCTCACACCAATGCATATAAAATAAAGTTAAATACAATTTAAAAGTATCAATTCTGCATTTGTCCTGCTTATGTGAATTATAACTTTAGGATAATCAAGCAGTCTTTTTATAAAATCACAGAAAAACAGAGCAGCATCGTGTCATACAGATAAAAGACAAAATACTGTATTAATAGCCATAGTACAATAAAAATATCTTCTCTCCATTCCAAAACAAATGCTCAACCAATCAGCAGGCACTTTGCTGGCCAATTCCATCTCCAACGATTGTTCCTTCTAGCTGAGCCTCACTTTCTGTGTCTATATAACGAGGCCAATGGTACCCCATGTGTTCCATAGGGCAGTGTTTGAACTAAACGCCCAACTTGGAAGTGGCACAGGAAGTGACACTTCAGATGCTTAATAAGTAACAAACTTTATTAGTCACGGACAACGTTATTGTCTGCTTTATTCTGCAGGTGCTGAGGAGTCTTATGATGTCAATCCCCACGGACCCTCTAACAGTTCTCAGGAAAATCACGTTACTCGACTTCACAGACACAGAACCCTGATGACAGCCGGAAGTCGAAACAGCCCTAGGTGTCTAGACTCTGAGTCCGACAATGCCTCTCTGCCCTTCCGAGGGCCCCGACTTTGGCGCGCGGCCCCGCCCCGCGAACCCCAACGCGCGGGGTGAAGGGGCGGTCCCCACCGCACGTACTTAGCGCTCAGGGATGGGGTTGGGGGGACCAGGCCAAGGCCCAGCCTCAGCCCGCCGGCTCCCCCTACCTCGGCCTTCCCCGGCCTACGCCGGCCCTCTTGCCGCCCACCCCCGCGTCGCGCCGCCCCCGGGCCGCACCTTGAGGTGGGTGCGCAGGCCGCCAGCGCCCCCAGACTGGTCGGTGATCTCGTACGCGCCCGTCACCAGCAGGTCCTTGTGGATCTCCTCTCGGAGACACTTGCGAGAGTTCACGGGCAGATGGAAGGAGATGCCGAGGACCGAGCTGGGGCCGAGCAGGAACAGAAAGAGCCAGGCGGACGAGAGAGGGCCAGGCCAGGAGAGTGGGCCAAACAAACCAGACATGGTGCCGGAGCCTCGTTCACCACCCGGGGCCTCTAGCGCGCCGGAACCGGGAGTACCCACGTGACTCGCCTCTGACCTGGCGAGGCCGTCGGCGCCATTTTGGAGATTGGCTAAACAGAAAAGGAATGTCAAGCAAATATTTTCAAAAGGAAGAAAAGATTTGGTAGTATGTCATAACCACCGGTGTAAGGGGTTACTGAGACGTTCCCAGGCCTTTTTCGTACAAGTTTTATTTTTTATTGCAGTGAAAGATTTCTGAGTGAACCATAGTAAGTATGGGCATCCCCGGAAGTAATTGTTTTAAGATCCCCGGAAGTGGTTCTTACGAGTTTTTAAAATCGGTGACACCATAGCAACCAGGCCCCAATAAGAAACAGCCACAAGGCCTTTCTCTGAGCCCTCCCACTGGCTGCGTAGGCTAAGGCACAAAATGAATTTCAGTGTCCTAACGCTTACTCTGATAGATGTTGGGACAATGAAGCACTGAAGAGGAAAAACACAAAAGAAAATTTTAATTCGGCTTTTAGTGAGTGTGGGCCACTAACTCAGAGAACAATGCGAAGAGATCAACAGGTGAATGTGAATTGGCAGGTATCCAGTTCATGCCTCTGAACCTGTGTTTGGCCCTGGTGCAAGTTTGGTGTTCACAATGCATTTATTTATTAAGAGACATCAGTAGTCTTCTGCGATAAGCTGCACTCAAACCAGCATTTAAATTTTTGTTTTGGTTCAGTCAGAAATGAGCATGAAATACTATTTTACCAGAGGAGTGTTGTCCAGGGGAAGAAACGGCATGTTTCCATTTCCAAAGCATGTTCTGTACCTACGATAGGTTTTTTTGGTTTTTTGGTTTTTTGGTTTTTGTTTTGTTTTGTTTTTGTTTTTGTTTTGTTTTGTTTTGTTTTTTGAGTCAGGGTTTCTTTGTGTAGCCCTGGCTCTCCTAGAACTCTCTCTATAGACCAGGCTGGCCTCGAACTCACAGAGATCCACCTGCTTCTGCCTTCTCAGTGCTGGTTTTAAGGGCATGCATCACTGCCCTGCTCTTTTGTAGTAAGCTGCTTTATATAGGAATTATTCATTCGTTAGTAAGTCTTATTATCTACTATGTGCTAGAGACACTACATTCAATATGTCTGATGTGTTTATTGAGGTACATCCTACGTGCTCAATAGACTTAGCACCAAGCAATGGGGATACATGCCTTTAATCCCACCAGGGCTACACAGAGAAACCCTGTCTTGAAAATCCAAAAAGCAAACAAACACACAGACAAATTCATATCCCTAAAATAAATCATTCAATAGACAGCAATTATATTAAATCAGGGATAAAGTAATCAAACTAAATATTCCTTAACAGAATAATTCCTATATAGTATTTGTCGATTTAGGAAATATTTAGTGCCTGGCATAGGCACTAAATGTACACACCTTTAGTCACAGCATTTGGCAAATAAAGACACGTGTATCTCCTTGAATGGAGGCCAGCCTAGTCTACGTATTGGGTTCCAGGACAGCCAGAGCTACATAGTGAGTCTGTGTCTCAGAAACAAAACAAAAGTTTAGCATCTTTATGTTACAACTATAACAAGTGTTATGGAGTTGAAAAATACACCAAGAACCACCGCTCAATATAACATGCCTGTAATCCCAGGTTTCAGAGACTGAGGGAAGAGGATGGCCTTGAGGTTGAAGCCAGATTGGACTATATAGTGAGTTCCAAGCCAGCCTGAGATACATGTCTCAAAAAGCAGATACTACAACCCCAAAAAATAATCAGTAGTCTATATGGGTAACTGTAATCCACTTTAATCGATGTCTCTTGAATAATAGCAAAAATAGAAGATAACTCGTCTGTTCTTAGTAATTTAGATGGTTGTTCTTTTGTTTCATTTTCATTTTTTTATAACTCCTTTCTGTCTACCTGGTTCCTTTCCTGGAACAGAAGTCTGAAAACAAAAGGAAGCACAAACAGAGTTGTTAAACATTTTAAAATCTAGTAAATACCATATAATACTTTATGAGGTGTCCACTTAGGAACATTTCAGTTTGATTGTTTTATTCCTGATCTAAGCTAAATTGATAGTCTACTGAATATATCTTGATAATTTGCATAGCACCTCCCCCATCAATGCAGGAAAATCAACATATAATTATTCTTTTTTTTTTAAGATTTATTTATTTTATTTATATGAGTACACTTTAGCTGTCTTCAGATACACCAGAAGAAGGCATTGGATCCCATTACAGTTGGTTGTGAGCCATCATGTGGTTGCTGGGAATTGAATTCAAGACCTCTGGAAGAGCAGCCAGTGCTCTTAACCACTGAGCCATATCTCAAGACCCATATAATTATTTTAATTCATTGTTCACTCAAGTTTTAGGGTTCTTCTGGCCATTAGTGAGAGATTTGCAACCTGTAAATTACCTGTGCATGTGTTGTCTTTACATTTTCATCTTACCTTTTATATAATAGACCACATCTTTAAGTATCTTTTTTTAATCTTTTTTTTTAAAGATCTATTTATTACTATACATAAGTACACTGTAGCTGTCTTCAGACAAACCAGAAGAGGGTGTCAAATCTCATTATGGGTGGTTGTGAGCCACCATGTGGTTGCTGGGATTTGAACTCAGGACCTTTGGAAGAGCAGTCCGTGCTCTTAACCACTGAGCCAGCTCTCCAGCCCCTCATCTGATATTTTCAAAAGCCCTGTAGGATAATTTAGACATTTTCATTTCCCGAATAAGGAAACTGAGGATATGAGAGGCTAAGAAACTTGGGTAGTATTTTAAAGGCATTGGTGTCACTTAGCTTGGAGAACTGTGACACTTTATTCAAGGGAACTATGGAGACTCACGTATATCACAGTGATATAGTGAAATTGTATAGTAGGGGAGAGAGCTTCATTTCAACTCCTAATAGAAGGAAAAGTAGGAACTTATGGGGAAAGGGACTTAGCCACAAGGTAGAAAACTAAGGAAATATTTGGAATAAGGGGAATGTCTGGTCAAACTCACTTAGCAGCAATCTATAAGTGAACAATGCCCAGGGCATAAATTCCCAAAAGGGCTTAGTTGAGAAATTAGTTCAGAGTAGCCTGAATTTAGAACCTGTCAATATTGAGAATCCCAGGGGCCAGTGAGAGAGCCAAGGCTAAGGTGGTACTTGTTGCCAAACTTGAAAACCTGAGAAAGATTCCTGGGACCCAGGCTAAAGAGATGGCTCAGCGGTTAAGAGCACTGACTATTGTTCCAGAGGTCCTGAGTTCAATTCCCACCAATTACATGGTGGCTTATAACCATCTGTAATGGGATCCGATGCCCTCTTCTGGTGTGTCTGAAGACAGCAACAGTGTACTTCTATACATAAAATAAATAAATCTATTAATAAATAAATAGATAATTAATAAATAAATAAGTGGTAGGAGAAAACCAGAAGTTGTTCTTTGATTTCCACCCTTCCACACAGACAATAAATATTTAGATAAATAAATGTAAAACAAGAACAACTCAACGCCATAGCTTAAAATTGACAAAGGGCAGGTTTGGAGGTAGTTATCTTTAATCCCAGCACTAGGAGGCAGAAGCAGGCAGATCTCTGTGAGTTCAAGGGCTGCCTGGTCTTCATGTTGAATTTCAGGACAGCCAGGTTGTCATATCTGTGCAAAGACTGTCAGGAAAAGAAAGAGTGACAAAGGTCAGAGCCATCTTCTGAAGGACATTATAATATTTTGCAAATAGAGAAACAGGCTGAAAACTCAAGTCCCTCCCTTTTATTTCCCCTCTCAGCTCCCGTTTTTATATCCTTTCTTTACTTCTCTCCCTCCCTACCACTGTATCTTTTTTGCAAGGACAAGGATTTTTGTCTAGTTTGTTCATTCCTTTCTCTTCTTAACCTGAAGTAACCCTTGCCCCGCGGGCACAGTAAGTGCTGGCTGGCTCCCAGAAGGCAAGGCTGGCCCTCAGCTCCTGGTAGAATGCCTAAGAACACACTCCTCCTTCTGTTCTCCAGCCATTTCCACACACTTATTGAATAAGTGACTAAACTGCAATCCTGACTTCAGTTTCACCAACATTTGCACATTTTTTTTTTTTTTTTTTTTTTTTTTTTTTTTTTGCTTTTGTTTCTTTGGGACAGGGTCTCCATAGTTAAGCCAGATGGTGAGCTCTCAACCCTCTTGCTTTAGCCTCCTGAGTGCCAGAATTGCGGACATGTTCTGCCACACCCAGCTATTTTTCCCTTATTGGAAAATGTGTCTATAGAAGGACACAGAATAACAATAACAAAATCTCATCTCCATGCTGTGGAGCTGGAGAGCAGGAAACAGCTCTAGGGACCGTTCTCATATGTTGTTTTGTTTTGGTTTTGTTTTGTTTCCAGACAGGGTTTCTCTGTGTAGCCCTGGCTGTCCTGGAACTCACCCTGTAGACCAGGCTGGCCTCAAACTCAAGAGATCTGCCTGCCTCTGCCTCCCACCACCACCCAGTGAGAACTAAAACTTTAAGTTCTGAACCTGCATTGAAGAAGGTACCCTCTTACATCTGCATGAGAGAAAGGCCTCATTGGAACTGGTGATGGAATAGAAAGTGCCATAGCCAGAGTAAATGCTTCTTCCCAACCAGCAGTCCCGGGCCAGCCAGATACACCTAAAATTCCAGAGCCACAAAAGTCTTTGGGCGTTAAGAAACATCTAATGTATCCCTAAGCCACATATTTTTAGACTTTTCTTTTATACAAGAAAGGCATGCTTAAAACACACCTCACTCAGACAGTGAATCAGAAGCCCTTATTAAAATTTGTCATTTGGGGGATGGGCACAGTGACAAATGCCTTTACTCCCAGCACTTGGGAGGCAGAAGCAAGTGGATCTCTGTGATTTGAGGCCAGCCCTGTCTACAAGGTAAGTTCCAGGCCACACAGGATTATATTGGGTGTGTGTTGGGGGAGGGGGACATTTGTAACAAATTTGCTGGGTACCTCTGTATTTGGAAAGCACTTTGGGCCTCTCGGGCCACCCCCTTTACAGCTAGCCTTCCAGTTAACTTGAGTTTTCTGGACACCAATCTACAAGGAACTTTGGCTTCCTCGTCCCTTCTCATTCTTGTGTAAAGTCCTCCACACAACATATATTTACATAGCCAACACAAGCTAGTTTCTGTGGAAATACAAAAGACCCCTTTGGAAAGCAGTTTGGCAGTATTTGCCGTGTGTCATGTTCTCTGATACAAGAGACGGATACCAAGGATCCCGTCAATGGGTCCTCTAAGTGCCGGAGCCCTGTGGATCTGGCCCTGGAACATTTGTGCTGTTCTCTGGTGATGTCACCCAGCCCCATGACTTTAAATTCATCCACAGACTGATAACTTCCAGACCTGGAGCTTAGCTCTGACCTCTGCCCTAAGCTGCAGAATCCAGTGCCTGGCTCAAGAACTCCACTTGGATGAGTAACTCCTGATTTCCCCTCTCCTTTGCCTCTCAAATTTGCTTCCTCCTCATCTTCCTGGGAAACACCATCACCTTCTACCCAGTGCCTGAAACTATCCCTGCTTCCTCTTTCTTCCATTCTCTCCATACACAGGCAGTTCATCAGCAAATCCTATCAGTTCTGTGTCCTAAATAGATAATAATCAGTTTCTCTTCTCGAAGCCAGAGGCTACAAACCACTGCTCAGACAGACAGATCAAATCAGGCCTGGAACCTTCTGTTTCTGCATTGCCTAAGAGCTAAGAATGTGGGCTTGGTTTTTTTCTTTTCACATTTTTCAGAGGTCTGTTTTAAAAAGGAGGGAGAACAGAATGTATGGCAGAAAACTTCTGTGACCCACGAAACCTAAAACCTTTACTATCTGATCTTTATGAAAAGTATTCCGCTCTTCTCACCAAGAACCTTCTTACTGTTCCTGCCAACTTGTCATCATTTTTACTACAGAGTGATTTTTCAAAGGTTTGTTGTTGTTACATGTGTTTGGCCTGCCTGCATGTATGCCTGCACACCACGTGTGTGCCTGATGCCCATGGAAGCCAGAAGAGGGCATCAGATCCCCTGGAACTAAACTTGCAGACAGTTGTAAGTGGACTTGTGGGATCTGGGATTCAAACCAGAGTCCTCTAAAAGAGCACCCAGTGCTCTTAACTGCTGAGCTGTCTCTAGCCCAGTAAGTGATTTTTTACATGTAAATTAGGTCAATTAGAATAAAATCTTAGCAGTTTATCACAGCTCACAAGGCCACTGCAACCTCTAATTTTGTCCTTCCCAGTGATGACTTCCTCCACATCCCTCTTGGCCACCCAGCCATGCAAATAGCTTATACTCCAACATGCAGGTCTTCCTGGAGCTTTCTTCTTTGGGTCTTGTCTCGTAGACTCTGGACTCTGTAATTTCCCACCTCTCTCCCTCTCCCCCCTCTCTTTCTCTCTCTTTCTCTCTCTCTCT
>NW_022196912.1:100402877-100409912 GCF_008632895.1 Mastomys coucha
CACACACACACACACACACACACACACACACGCCCAACAGCTCACCACCTGCATATAACCCCATCCTCAGCCCACTTTCTAGCATGTTCTCTTGTTTCATTACCTGCACAGCAGTTGCCACTATCTTGTCTATTTCTCTTCATGTGTATTCACTCCCACTTCACTGGAAAAACTAAGACTAATATTTAACTTATGAACACTACAGAATAAAACAGTACCCAGCACATGATGGGCAGAAAGCAGTTGCTCAATAAATGCTAGTTCCTCTCTTCAGCAGTGTTTTAATTGCCGTTTTTCATACAGAGAAGCTGAGGTCCAAAGCTGTTAAGTGACTTGTCTGAAACCTTCCAATGAGTCAGTATAAAGCTGAAAATAGAGATGACTAGCTGCCAAATTGGATTGTCACTACACTTGATAAAATTAGTCCTTAGTTCCCACTCCATTGGGAAGTTTTATATTCATAAGTAGTCTTTCTCTACCCAAACTAACATTCATAATACAACATGGTTCACATGAAGATTTAAGTCTTCCAGAACATCCTCAATGATGTTAATAGTTACAATTGAAACTTAGAGCATCTACCCTCAATTCATTTTGCTTGAAAAAACAAGATATATATTATTATTTAGACGTCCATGGTAATATATTTTTCGTGGTGCTAGAGATTAAAGCCAGTTCCTCACATTTGCAAAATAAGTTCGCTACTGAAGAACTACATCCTTGGTTCTATGGTGCTAAATATATACAGGAAGCATGAATTTCCTTCACCAACTAGCTATCCTTGATGATCAATGCCCTTCCTTAGTGTTGTCTATAGAATGTTAAGATCAGGACCCTGCCATGTGTGCTAAAAGCAAAGTCTTGGGGGGAGGGGGCGTGTCAAAACAGGGTTTCTCTGTGTAGGCCTGGCTGTCCTGGAACTTGCTATCTAGATCAGGCTGGCCTCGAACTCAGTTAACTGCTTGCCTCTGCCTCCTCAGTGCTCGGATTAAACTCATGTGCCACCACTGCCTCACCAAGATTAAAGTTCTAGCAAGATCTGTGAACTGAGGTTATGAGATATCTAGATTTGACTACAAAACCAAAAATCATGTGGCTACTGTAATTGTCCTTATCTAATCACTACCCCTTGCATGTGTGTATGAACACATCATACTACCCTTCATGAGTATAATTACTGCATGCCAGGTTTTTTTGGTTTTTTTTTTGGGGGGGGGAGGATGCTTATTTGTGTTTGTTTTTTCCAAGATAAGATTTCTCTGTGTAGCCCTGCCTGTCCTGAAATTCACTCTGTAGACCAGGCTGGCCTCAAACTCAGAGATCAGTCTGCCTCTGCCTCCCCAGAGCTCGGACTAAAGTCGTACGCCACCACTGCCTGGCTGTATGTCAGGTTTTTTTTTTTTTTTTTTTTTTTTTTTTTTTTTTTTTTTTTTTTTTGGTTTTTTTGTTTTGTTTTGGTTTTGGTTTTTTGAGACAGGATTTCTCTGTATACAGAGAGCTATAGCTCTGGTTGTTCTGGAACTCACTCTGTAGACCAGCCTGGCCTCGAACTCAGAAATCCACCTGCCTCTGCCTCCCAAGTGCTGGGACTAAAGACATGCACCAGTACCGTATGACAGTTTCTTTACTCAGAAGAATTTTAAAGATGACTTAAGCAAAAGATACAAGATGTGCCTTAAAAACACAAGTTTCAGAAAAACAACTGGGAGGTGAAAGGGTGAGTCTAGAAGGGTCCTCCTCCCACCCCTTGCTGCCACGTAAGTTCTGTTTGCTTATAGACACTGTTCCTAGAATCTGGTAGATTTGGATTCCTGGAAACCAGGGAAGCAAAACCTTATGGCAGGTATGAGGTGAAAAGTTCACTGGGCCAACATGAGCAGAGTAACTGAGGGACAAGAAAGGAGAGAGAGTTGTAACGGAGGAATTGTAGGGACAACAAGTGGGGTGCATGATGGGAGATGAGAAAGATGGGACCCCTTTACCACTGTGCTACAAAGGAAGAGTAATAAAAATACCCAGAAAGAAACAGAAAAAATGCTTAGAGCTTTGGGAAGTAGCCCCAGAGTTCCCTAAGGCCTCCCAGAGAGGATTAAGACAGAGTCAAAGGGTATCTCCTCTCAACATCAGTGACACTCTCCACCTGGACCCAGCCATGCCTGAAGCATATATGTAGATGCTCAGATGACCTAAAATGACTACTGGAAGCCCTAGGAGCACGAAGCTCAGTGACCTGGAGTGGAACACTGCCCTGATAACAGGCCTTCATTCCTGGCTCTGAGGAAGGTGTGATTTCCTCAACATGCTTTCCTTACCAGGCCGCTGTGTAGTCAGCACCTGGTGTCTAACTAAGGGTATGTTTGTTATTTAACTTAAAAAATTATATTTGTGTGTGCGCTAGTGCATGTGCGCACACATGCTTGGCTGTGCACAATGCCATGGTGTGTGCATGCAGCCATCAGAGGACAATCTTCAGCAGCCAGTTCTCTCTCTCCACCAGTGAAGATGGAACTCAGGTCATGGGGCTGGCTTGGTAATAAGTACTTTTACTGGATGGGTCATCCTGCTAGCCCAGCTTTTTATTCTTTAGAGACGGTCTTTCTGTGTAGCCATGAATGGACTTGAATTTATGTCAATCCTCCTGCTGTAGCCTCTTGGGTGCTGGGATTATAGGGGTATATTCCCTCACCTGGCCTCACATTGTCTTGAAGCCCACTAAAACTCATGAAGCTCAGTCCCATGAGGGACATGAACTGTACAAGTTGAAAAGAACCGCAGCTTCAGGACCTTTGGTGATGTCGGCTTCACTGCTGTCTCTTCAGTATCTACGAGACTGGTCTCTGCATACCTAAACCAGCCAGGCAGCTTTTAAACACTCCCAATGCCTAGGACCTAACTCAGGAGAACAAAAACACAATACATGCACAAGACACCTGGAAGAGCACGTTCTCATCATGCCCTAACTTTGTCATACATTGGAATCCTCTGAAAACCTTTTTAAAACAAACAAACTGGAGCTGAGTGTGGTGGTGAGCTCCTTTAACCCCAACACATGAGGTGCAGAAACAAGAGGATCGAAAGTTTGAAGCTTGCCTGAGCTACAAACTGAGACCTTGTCTCAAAAACCCAAGCCAGAGCCAGTGAGATGGCTCAGTGGGTAAAGGTGTCTAGTTCCAAGGCTGGCACCCTGAGCTTGATCCCTAGGACTCGACCCTCAGGGTAGAAGGAGAAAATAAATTTATTTTGTCTTTTCACACACCACTACCACTACCACCACCACCATCATAATATAATTGTACTTGATAATTAATTAAAACAACAAAAAGGCCGGGCCCGTTCCTTAGACTTATAATTGCAGCTACTCAGAGAGTCTGAAACAGGATGAAAGAAGCAAAGAGGCCTGTCAGACGGAGTGATCCACATCTGCAACCCCGGGATGTAGAGTACCTACCATAGGAGGACTTCTGTAAATCTGAAGCTAGCCAGGGCTATATAACTAGACTCTGTTTCAATAAAGAAAAAAAAAAAAACTGAAGAGTTGCCTGGGTTACAGAGTTAAGTGTGGCCTTAGTAATTTAGTGAGACTCTCAAAATAAAAAGTGAAAAGAGATGGAGAGAGATCTCAGTGATAGAGTGCTTGTGGAGTGCATACAACAGGCCCTGCATTCAATCTCCAGAATAGGAAGGCAGGTAGGTAGATAGAAGGATAGATGATAGACAGACAGATGGAGGCTGATACCTGGCCTCCAACCCCAGACTTTTGGATGCTACTGGGGGGTGGGGGTGGGGGTATGACCTGAACATTAGGACTTTTTAATCCTAATGGCCTTTTTAAGCCAAAATTGTCAAAGCAAATGCAGCTAGCTAACCCTTGCTTGTTTCTGTTTCAGTCCCTAAAATCTCCACACCTTTATCAATTAATAGTTCCCTGTTTGGTTTACTTCCTGTTTCTCCTACTGAACCCCCCCACCCCACCCCCTGCCCTTTCACCTAGAATGCACTGCGGCCTCTGTAAGGAGAGCACAATACCAGCCTCAGGACAAGGTTCTCAGTTCCTTCCCCCACTCCTGCAGGCCACTTGCCCCCAGCTCAAGTGCTGGCGAAGAGGGAGGAGTGGGAAGCAGGGCTTCAGGGCTGGAGGAAGAGCTCTCTGAGGTTCCAAGGGAAAGCTTTTCCTTCTAGCTTGCAGAAAGCCCCTGTGGCATGTGGACAAAGGAGGTATTAATAACCTTTGTGGAGACTTTACGAGGCCTCACGATGCACAGCCAGTGCAGTTTTCTACAGATGGCCAACTTCTGCATTTTGAATGACGGCTTTCGAAGCTGGTACAGTTCTCATCCCTAAAGCAGAAGCCACCAACTAGAGGGAGGAATCTTTCCAGTCTCTAGGCCAGAGGTCAACAGCTACTACCCATATATTGGTCAGGGACAAAGAAGAAAGTCACTCAGAACAGACATTGGAGTGACCTCTTTAGGAGTGAAACTAAAATGACATTACAATATCATCCCAAACAAGGCTCAGTGGTATGGACTGGCCGTGGCTCTCCCACGCAGCCAGAGACTTCAGATAGATAGTTATGAGAGAGTGGTGTTGACTTCCTTCTGAGTAACTTGTGCAGCCAGAGGTAGGGAGGAGCTTTTCTTTGACTTCTAACAAACCTGTTTCCAAACCAGGAGTGCTGGCTTTTACCTCTAGTCCTAGCATTCAGGAGGTTGGGGCAGGAGTTAAAAGGTCAGCCTGGGCTCCTAGAGAGCTCAAGGTCAACCTTGAGCTACAGTGTAAAAAAAGAGAGAGAGAAAGAAGAAAAAAGAAAAAAGAGCAAGTCTCTGCATCCCCAAATGAGAGCACTAACAACAGGTTACTGCACCCCCAACAGGCACCGGCACCCTCCACCACTGACAGCTGCACTTTGCCATCCTCCTTTTGGCCTGGAGACCCGTCTGCCTGCAGGCAGTGACTTCACACTGCTTGGAGTCTAACTAATCTCAGGATACCAGGAAACATGTGTGCCTCGGATGCAAGCCTCTGTACCAGTTTCCTAGGACAGCCACAGGAAATAACTGCAAACTGCGTGGCTTAAAACATCTGACCATATTCTCTGGGAGTTGGCAGGGATGCTCTCCCTCTGAGGACCCCTAGGACTTCCATTTTGTGACTCACAGCCCCATCATCCTAATCTCCGTTCCCATCTTCACAAAGCTCTCTCCCCTCCTCGGACCTGTTCGTTCTTTGTGTATGAAGGGAATGTGTTACTGGATTCAGGGCCCACCAAATAATCCAGAATCTCTTTTTCCAATAAGGTCACCTTTATAGACTCTAGAAATCAGGACCTCTTCATGTCTTTCAGGGGATATGATTAACCCCACACATCCTCCACACAGAGAGCTGTGGAGGGATGCACAGACTTCTACCCATCCTTAAAGTTCAGGTGCAGAGAAGTTAACTCTTGTCACAGCACTCAACCTCCTTTACTGGGCCTACCACTAGGATACTTTACTGGTATGCTACAATATACTCCTGCCCTGCCATGTTCTTCTCCCTCTTCCTGCCTAGAAGTCTCACATCAGACTACCTAAGGAGGACCCCCAAGGTGGCTTAGCAGGTAGAGGCTAGAGACCTGAACCCAACCTCTGGATTCCACCAGTGGCAGGGAAGAACTGACACCCCTCCCCCAAGAATTGTCCTCTGATCTCCTGACACGCACTGTGAAATGCCCATGCCTGCACTCACACAATCTCTCTCTGTCTCTCTGTCTCTGTCTCTGTCTCTCTCTCTCTCTCAGAAATATATAATAGAATCTATTTGCTTACAGAGTTAGCTAAAAAGTATTAATTTCTGTCCTTTCTGTGTCAGCTCCCATTGTCACTGCTACCAACAAATCAGGTTCTCTGGGATAGTGCCCAGACAAACCCTGGAACTGGAGTTATGGATGGTTATGAGCTAGCATGTGAGAACTAGGAGCTGAATTGTGGTCTTCTGTGTCAGTAACAAGCGCTTTTAATCATGGAGCCATCTCCCCAGGAGATTCTAACACATCCAAGGTGCCACCTGACCCTGTGCCACCTGTGAGCTCTGGCACTGTCTTTTCTAAACATAACAGATCTTTTTACTTGTCATTCTCTAAATAGTACAGTATAAAATAACAAAACAATACAGTATTCATGAAACTTTTACATTATGTCAGGTAGTATGACTAATCTAGAAATTAAATTATACAGGAGAATGCTTGTATGTTCTGTGCCAAAACTCTACCATTTTAGACAATGGACTTGAGTATGCTCATTTTTGGTAGCTGATAGGGCCTTATTAGTGACTCCTACAGATTGCATTTCACGGTTAACAGTAACAGTGAAAGGCACGTGGTAGAATCTTTCACCTAAGGGTTAAGAAACTGTGGGTCAGATAGTGTGATGGCTGATCTCTGTAGTCAACTTGATACGCCTGGAAAGAGGAAACTTCAGCTGAAGAATTGCCTCTGCCAGACTGGCTTGTGGGTATAGGAAGATAGCTGACCTTGAACCTAAGGGCAGGCCAGTAAGCAGTGGCCCTCAGTGGTTTGCTTCAGGCTTTGACCTTGAGTTCCTGTCTTGGATTCTCTTCACGGTGGACTACAAACTGTAAGATGAAATAAACTCTTTTCCTCCCCACATTTGCTTGTAGTCCATTGGTCCAAACATTGGTTTGTTGTTTATCAAACCAACAGCAAACAGACAGGAGCTAAGACCAATGGGCTGCACACTCTGCTCAAAGTCTAGAGCCAGCGGTGGAGGTGAGGGTGAGTGTCTGGGTCCCACTCCACCAGCACTCTGCTCTCTGTAAGCACCACAGGCTTTCTTTGCTCGATTCTGGCCCAACCAGCAACTCGAGTCGCCACATGGTTTTCTTGCAACAGTTCATCTCTTCTGATGCCCCGTGCTTTTTCACTGCCCTACGGTCTACTGCCTCCTGAGGAAAAAGTCCTCAGAGGTATTGAATACTTCTTCGTTTTCCTGTGGCACCCCTTTCCATACCTTCAAGATCCTCTAGATCCAGCCCCCC
>NW_022196912.1:100409922-100420306 GCF_008632895.1 Mastomys coucha
CCCCCGCAACCTCTCTGTCTCAAGGCCCCTCACACCAGCATCCCAGCTGCTCTGTCCAATACCCCCAGATTCACTCAGTGTCAACTGAGAGGTCACCTCTTCATTTTTCCTCTCTATAGCTCCTGGTGGGAAGAATCCACAGGCCTACATGCCAACAGTGGCCAAAGCTCCCATCTCCTACCACATCCCAGGTCTCTTGATCACCTCTGATCCTTCCTTCCTCCCAATCAGGATAAAAGTTCTCACACAGGTCCTCTCTGTTGCTCATTGCTCACTTCCCCCCCACCCCCGACCCCCCTCACTGGCTCAGGGCATAGGGCTTACGACCAGGCACACAGGTCTTATCTCTGTGCAAATACTTCCCGTTTCTCCAATACTGGTTCTCACCCAAATCAGTAATCAGGGTAAACTTCCTTCGACAATTTACTGAACAAACATTTGCTGTATAACTGCTCTAGGTAGGGTTCTGGCTAGACCTATAAGGGAGACCAAACCCAGTCTATGGCCTGAGGAGGTTCTGGAAGAGAGGAAAGCCCAGACATGGCTATGGGTATGATGCTCTGGAGTGGTCTGCCTGCCTTCCTCCTAATCCCATTTCTGCCCCTTGCTCACCATCTTACACTGGTGCAAGTGGCTTACCCTTTCAGAACCTGAGTTTTCCTAGCTGTGCACGGGAGTACTTGCTGGGTGGTTTTGTTGTTGAAAATTAAGGAAGATAAAGGAGAATGAAGGGTGTGGCAGGGCACCTGAGATAGGGATACTAGCTAGCTCCAGGAGCCAAGAACTGGTGCCACCTTTTAGATAGAAACCAAGAGGTTTCCACCTGCTGGCGGGTCAGCCAAGCAGGCGGATGACAAGAACGTGTTAAAGAGCAATGTGTTCGTCTGTGTTTGGGGTAAGGTGGAAACTGCAGTGAGCACTGAAACACAACCCCTCAGTTAAGTGGCGTGAGTGGGTGGGGGAGTGATTAGCTGTAATGTATCTATCTGTACGTGACAAGAAAACATTTCAGGATAAGATTGTTTCCTGAGTAAATGCTAATTCTGTGGGCAGTCTATCAAGGAGAGATCACTGCAGGCCTGGGGTAGCTGGGAAAGGGCTCTCTGTTGAAGAGTCAGCAGGCAAAAATCTCAGCACCCCAGGCAAAGCAATCAACACTCGAGGACGCACAATGAAAACAGTTTCCCCTCAACACACCTCCCCGGCATAATAAGCGACCAAAGCGGCCAACCTCTGAGTGAGCAGTCTTGGTTGGTTCTTAGTTCTCTGGCCTGGATTTTCAGGAAACATGATAAGGAAAAGGGGGGAGGGACGCTAGAAAAATCTGGAAGACTGAGCCTGGTGCCACAGGCCTGTAATCCCAGTTTCTCTGAGGCTGAAGCAGGAAAGACACAATCCAAGGCCTGCCTGGGCTACAGAGTGAGCCCAAGTTCAGCTTGAACTTGTCCTTGTTGGCGAGAGCTTGTCCCCAAAAGAAAAGTAAGGGGAAGAGGCTCAGGAGTGCCCACCCCTCTTTGGGAACTTATAAAAAGTTTATGGTTGCAGAGGTGGGGGCAGTTGGGGCAGCATTTTCTTCAGTGTACCCACTGGAAGGGTGCCCACACTTCTGTAAACATTTACTGTGCAGCTGCCCCACTGAGGGCTCTAGCTAGGTTGTAAACAACCTGAAGTAGGGTTCTGCCCGCGATTCTGTAAACGACCCTAATGAAACTCACGGCCTATGAAAACAAACAAACAAAGTAACACGCAACACAAAAGAGATATGAAAATAAAAGAGAGATTAAATGAAAAGGACCGGGCAGTGGTGGCACATGCCGTTAATCCCAGCACTTGGGAAGCAGAGGCAGGCGGAGGCAGGCGGAGGCAGGCAGATTTCTGAGTTCAAGCCCAGCCTGCTTTACAGAGTGAGTTCCAGTACAGCCAGGGCTATACAGAGAAACCCTGTCTCAAAAAACCATAAATAAAAAATTAAAAAAAAAAAAAAGAGAAAGAAAGAAAGGAAAGGGGAAGAGTAATATCGAGAATGAGAGTGGTCACACGTGTGTGTGTGTGTGTGTGTGTGTGTGTGTGAGAGAGAGAGAGAGAGAGAGAGAGAGAGAGAGGCCACACAATCTTCCTTCCATCTTGACCTATTTTACACCGCCACACCCTGAGTGATGGTCTTATACAGGAACTGTATCCCATCTCTTACAACACTTCCAATGTGTCACATTCCGATCTCAACTCTTGGGTTGAGCGACAGCTGCAGGTCTGACCTTTCCTCCACTGTTCTCACTTGCACTCTTAACAACGCAAAGCCCTTTCTGTTCCTCACACAGACTACACGTGCCTAAGAGATTTGGTTCTTTTTCAAATAAAAGTGTAGGATAATGTACAGCAGACTTCAAGATAATACTTCATCCCATAGGTGGTGAAGAGGCCACAGCGGGAAAACCCAAGTTTCTGAGCAGCAATGGAATCAAGGAGCAATATCATCTCCCGTGTAGGGACATCTCCTAGTTTCCAAATGTGTTGATTGAATATTTAAACAGCTGTTAAAAAAGTGAACCCCAGAAACTCACCTCCAGCCACCAGAATACTTTCTGGGTGTTGCCTGCAAATGTTATGTTAGTTATGTTAGAAATGTTACTTTGTTCTGAGAAAAAAACCTCACTGCATTGCCACTCTGTTCTCTGCTTCCGGAGCTTAAGCAATCCCGCTGTCTCTGCCTCCTGAGTGGTAGAGACTACAGACTCATTGCTTTTAGCCATGTTTCCTACTCCACATGAAGCCTGAAGGACCTTCCCGGGTGGGGGGAGGGGCGTGTTTGCTTTTTAGTTTCTTGAGTCTTTTCTGCTCCAGTTTACTTCCTGTTTCAAAGCCTCACCTCCTTCCTCTGACTCTCTGACCTGCTTCAGGGGGGTCCTGCTACCTCCCTCCTCTGACTCTCTGACCTGCTTCAGGGGGGTCCTGCTACCTCCCTGCTCTGACTCTCTGACCTGTTTCTTGGGCTGCTTCAGGGGGAGTCCTGCTACCTTCCTAGCCCAACGTGACACTTGACACGCCTTCCCCAGGCTCTGATCCTGATCTTTGCTCTATGGCTGGGGATAAGTGGTGGAGCCCTTGCCTGAACCCTGCCTTGGGTGTTAGTGGTCTCAGTCCCTTTTCCCTGGGTTTGGGGTTGTATGGCTCCTCCTCTTCCTCTAGACTGGGAGAGGTAGCTTTTTGCTTTTTCAGAGAAACTTTCTCTCACCAAAGTGTTGAATTACTCCTAACACTCATTCTCTATGCCTTCCTGGCTTTCTGTGTGAAGTCATTGAAGATAGAGTAAGTCTGCAAGAACTTTGTCTCAATGCCTGGCACAAGAGGATTCTCTGGTTAGACAAACAAGTAAAACACACAGACTAAGTTTCTGTCGAAGAATGTGTATTGTGATGTCCTCAGATACATGCGTACACTTGTACATGGTGGAAACAGAGGTCTGGAGTGGAAACGGACAACAGTTTCTAGTGAGGAAGAAGGCATCAAAAGAGAGGAGAAGAACTATTACTGAAGTGTAGCTTGGCACCAGGCACTATTCCATGGCTTTTGGTACATTTGATCCTTAAAATCACCCATGGGACGCTGAAGAAAATTCCAAGTATCCAAGCCATTATAGAATCAGGATCTTTGGGGACAGGATCTGGCTTTATTGTCCCCACCATAGAGATAATGAAACTGAGTCTTAGAAGAAATGGCTTGCATGAAGATAAGCCATTACTAAGGCCAGGGCAGGATATAAAGCAGAGTTTTTCAGATTGTAGGGCAGTCTTGTTCTTTGTCTAGATTTAAAGGAGAAATGACTCCACTCATTACCTCTCTTTACTGCTGGGGATAAAACAGAAAGCAAGCCAGATAGTGGGGGTGCACACCTTTAATCCCAGCACTTGGGAGGGAGGCAGAGCCAGACGGATCTTTCGAACAAACAGAAAGAAAAAGAAGGAAAGAAAGCAAGCTCTGTGAATGTGACTCCCAGAAAGCAATGGCCACAGCCACCGGAGCTAGTAACACTGGCAAAGGGAGGGGACTAATGAAAGAAACAATCTACTAGTCTTTACCATCAGATCAATCTAGAATCAAGACTGTCTCTCTCTCTCTCTCTCTCTCTCTCTCTCTCTTTTTTTTTTTTTTTTTTTTTTGAGACAGGGTTTGTCTGTGTAGCCCTGGCTGTCCTGGAACTCACTCTGTAGACCAGGCTGGCCTTGAACTCAGAAATCTCCCTGCCTCTGCCTCCCAGATGCTGGGATTAAAGGCGTACCTGGGCAGAAGGATAGTTTTTAAAAGGACAGATGCTGGCCACACTGAAAGAAATATATGTACTAATAGCTATATTTCAAAACATTTAGAAACCAAGAAATAGTTATTTCTTTGCCATTGTTTGTTTGATTTTTCCAGACGATTTCTCTGTAGCCCTGGTTGTGCTGGAATTCACTCTGTAGACCAGGCTGGCTCTGAGATCTGCTTGCCTCTGCTTCCCGAGTGCAAGGGATTAAAGGCATGAGCCACCACTGCCCAGCCACTATGGGGCATTTCTGAATATAGGCATGATGTGTGTGCTACTTGGTGCTTGCATCAGTATCTATACATAACTCTTATGACATTCAATAGTTTGGTCATATTTATTAAGCTCAAGTGCACATGTGGTGTGTGTGTGTGTGTGTGTGTGTGTGTGTGTGTGTGTGTGTAGGCAGGTAGGTAGGTAGGTAGGTTGAGGGCAACCTGAGGGGAGTCATTTTTCTCCTTCTATCATGTGGGTCTTGGGGATTGAACTCTGGTCATCAGGGTTATCGGCAGGCACCTTTCCTGCTGAGCCATCTCTCTGATCCATTTTTCACTTTTACTTTTCTTGTCCTTTAGAGTAATTGATTTGGCTGCAGTGTTCAAAGAGAAAACACAGCTGGATGTGGTAGTGAGCAAATGTGATCCCAGCACTCAGGAGGACAAGGCAGGAGAATCACCAGAAGTTTGAGTCCAGTTTGGACCCTACAGTTATAGTGAGTTTCAGGGTAGCCTAAGCAACAGATCTGTGAGATTCTGACTCAAAAACATGAGTGAGCGAGAGGACAGGAGAGAAGCTGGGAAGCTGTTAGAGTTGACAATCACTGAGGAATGAACAAGGCTGTGTGTTGGAAGCAACTACTGAATAAGGCTCAAGGGCTCCACGCGTAGTTTGCAAACTTGACTGGACATTTGAACAGGTGTTAAAAAGGCAAACCCCAGAAACTTGTCTCCAGCCACTAGGACATTTTCTGGGTGTTGCCTGCAAATGTTATGTTAGTTATGTTAGAAATGTTCTGTTGTTCTCAGAATGAACCTCATGGTGTTGCCCCGCAGTTCTTAGGCTTAAGCAATCCTGCTTTCTCTGCCCCCTGAGCAGTAGAGACTCCGGACTCGCGCTATCATGCCTGGCCTGGCGTTATCAATTTTAAAGTACTTGTCCGTCCTCCTCCTGAGACAGGCGGCGTGGCGGAGATTGTTCTGTAGCTAGCTGGACATCGGTCTGTAGACTGGGCCTCGGGAGTCACTGACCTATTAGACTTTTTTTTTTTCTAAATGTCCTTTAGTCCAGTTTTTTTTTCATCTTATCTCTTGCTGTTGTAATTAAGTATTATCAAGGGATAGCTTTGGAGTACTTGCAGTCTGCGCTCATTATATGAGAGTCAGTAATCTGCAGGATCTCTTCTGAGCTCTTTAGGATGAGAACAAGGACAGAGAACTTCAATGGCTCTGAGCCCTTGATTTATTTTGTTAGTGTGTCTGGGGCTTGTGGCTCTTAACTGGGGCTCCAAGGTGATGGCTTGTCAGTTTTTCCTTTGAGGACACCAATCCCAGGTCACACCATTCCTCTCACTGTAGCTAAGCCTCCATAGCAAACACACCTACGTCTGGTATTTCTGAACTGATAGCTATGTGCTGAAGACACGCTGTTCTAAGAGCCAGGCTCATTTTGCAATTTCTCCTCCTCCACCGCCCCTTGGTCCTGCTGATGAGTGTCTCTGAGTCTGGACTCGTGACAAGCCATAGGTTCTGGGTGTTCTTTCTAGGATGTCACAGCACTGTTGACTTGTCAGAAATAGCAGGAGTTCAAAAGGATGGTGCTCTTTGGGCATGGAGGTCTGGTGTAGGTATAGGCAGGTCATTTGATCGCAACTTGCTCCTCCCCATGCTTATAGCAAGGGGGCTCAGAATCCGTAACTAGGAAAGGGTTTCTAATTTTCAGTCTTTTGAATACCGTCCTCATGAATTTTGCCAAATCTGTGTGCTAGTGCTAGCCATCTGTTATTTATTTTGTATTTTCATTAAATTCATGACTGCGCTTTGCCATAGCGATCACTTCAAGCCTCACTATAAACAAGATATTCATGAAGTCACCAATCCACGAAATCAGATCTGCTAGGATACCTACTAACTTCCAGTACACATAAGTAATACACCTTTGGTGACACTGGGTACTCCCTAACCTAAAGTCCTCTTCTGCCATTAGATCTGAGCATCACACCTTGAGACCTGTAGCCTAAGCAAACCCAGGACTTAACAGGAGGGTGAGGGCCAGGGAGATAGATGGCTCAGTGGGAAGAAGCTAGTCACACTAGTGATAACCCTTGTGGTCTCCACAGTCCTCCTAGAGAGCCAGATGTTCCTGTAAGCCCGGATGTTCCTCCTGTGAGATGGGAGGCGGAGACACAGGGGAGCTGCAGTGCCTGCTGCCCCCGCCCCTCCCCGCCTGGAGTGCTCAGCACAGGAACACAAACAAGAGAGATCCTCCCTCAGCAAGGTGGGGGTAAAACCCAACACCTGAACGTTGGTTTTTAACTCTACGTTCACATCGTGGCTCATGTGCTCTCTCCCTCCCTCCTCTCTCTCACTGTCTATCTCTCTCTCTGTGTGTCTGTTGTTTCTCTCTGTCTTTCTGTCTCTCTATCTCTCAGTTCCTCTCTGATTCTCTGTCTCTCTCTCTCTCTGTCTCTCTTTCTCTTTCTGATTCTCTGCCTCTCCCTGTCTCTGTCTTTCTCTTTTTGTCTCTCTCTGATTCTCTGTCTCTGTCTATCTCTGTGTGTCTCTATCTCTCTCCTTCTCTTCGTCTATCTCTGTTTCTCTCTGATTCTCTTTCTCTTTCTGTCTCTCTGTTTCTCTCTGATTCTCTGTCTCTCTCTTTCGCTGTCTCTCTCTCCCTTTCTCTGTCTGCCCCAACTCCCTCTCTCTTTCACACACACACACACACACACACACACACACACACACACACACATGCCCATTAGCAGATGACTCCAGACCCATCAATTCACAGTGTGCGTGCCAATTGTAAGAATAAAAACTACTCTTATATCCTTTTGGTGCAGACGTCATGGTTCAAGGCAGGAACCAGGTTACCTGGTATGTGTTCAGCAAATCTGAAATTGAAGGGCAGTGATGGAGAAGAGAGAACGAAGAAGCACAAAGTCAAAATGAAATATATGAAGATACCATAATGGAACCCATTACTTCATATGTTACTTTTTTTTTTTTTTAACAGTCTCACTTTGTAGCCCTAACTGGCCTAGAACTCACTGTATAAACCAAACTAGCCTGGAACTCACAGAGATCCTCTTGCCTTTGTCTTTCAAGTGCTGGGACTAAAGATGATTAGATGCTCTCTTTTGAACTCCAAGGGCACTAGGCAAACATGGTACACAACCACAAGTACAGGTAAAACACCCATACACCTAAATCTAAAAAAGATTGAAGTCCATAACCTTCTAATTATGAGACTGATTAGAAACTAAGTTCTTTCTTAGATGGAGTACCAGAATACCCCCAGAACTGACCCTCTGGGGCAGCTGTAACTCCTCCATAACCAAGGGGTCTACTAATGACATTGCTGAATGTAAGGATTGACCTGCAGGCTGTGGGCAAATGGCTCAGTGGGTAAAGTGCTTATTGAGTGAGTGTGAAGACCTAGTTCAAATTCTGAAAGTCTATATAAAAATCTGGGTCGTCAGCCATGGTGGCTACTGTAATCCAGGAGACAGAGACAGGTGATCCCTAGAGCAAGCTGGCTAGCTAGGGCAGCTGGGATTGATGAGCTCTGAGTTCAACAAGAGACCCTGCCTGAATCAATAAAGTGGAGAGCAATCAAGGAAGATGTCAATGTCAACTTTGGGCCTCCACATACATTTCCATACCAGGCATGTGCACGGGCACCTGTGCACACACACACACACACACACACACACACACACACACACACACACACACACACAGGAATCCTCCAGTATGCCCTAACCCCAGAAGCAGGTGCCACCCCTCAGCTCCTCTGCCACGTTTCTACCTTACTCTCGTGGATCTGGAAACAGCAAGACAATATTGGCAGGAGTCTTGCTATAACCTGGTTTATCGGGCTCCTGCTGTGTATAGGAGCACTTAGTTTGTTTCGGCTGGCTGGCTTGGCTGAGCAACTCTGTTATCTGGCTTTATTATCTGAGTGTGCAGGAGCACCTAGTGTCTGTAATTGGGCCCATGGAAAGGGTGAACTGTGTGTTGATTGTCTCTCTCTGTGTTCATGGACCTGGACACCCACCCATGGCAAGGTCGAGCTGTTTGTGCGGTAATTGTTTTTCTTTGTGTTTCTTGGTATCTTGTTCTATGTTCTTGGATTTTAGACTGCCGACTTCTACCCCCTTGACTAATGGAAGGACGTTAAAGCTAGGGCAACAGCTGCAGTGGTGGCAGCAGGCGGGACAGACACTCCTGGAGGCTGGGCAGCTGCCGCTGGGCTTGGGCGAGGAGCAGGCTGTGTGCTCTGAGGCTGTGGTCCTGCCCGGTCGGCAGCAGGAGAGGTGGTGGGGATGCGCTATTTGCTGCCATGGAAAACAAGACGTTCACCAAGGAGCTAGACCAGTGGGAGAGGCAGGTGCTTTGCAGCCCTCAGCACCCTCAGTTCTGGCCACCACGGGCTCTGCAGGGGCTGGGTTCAGATGCAGATGGAAGGCAGAGCCGAGCAGCTGGAACACGGAGTAAACAGGCAGAGACCCCTAAATTGTAATTTTAAAGCCTCAAGAGTCATGCCTTGCCTGTGTGCCTCCTCTGGGAGAGTATTTGTGTGAGTGAATGAACACAGGCCCATTTTGCTATTTAGATGAATGATTGTGAGAGTGTGTGAAGAGTTGCATGAGAGGGAGAAGCAGCTTGCTGGGAAGGCCCAGACACACTTCCACAGTGACAGTGCACCGTGACCAGCTCCAGGACAGCTAGGAAGGCCCACCGAGAAATGGAGTTTGCAGGTGGATTCATTCTTTATGATTCCCACTAGTAATTTAAAATTATTACCCGGAGAGTTAAAGTTTATATTTTATTTCTTTTTCCTTTTTTCTTTGGTTGGGTAGTAGCCTGGGTGACGTGATTTGAGCGGCCAGAGTTGAATCACGTGACCAAAACATGCCAAGTTGGAACAAAGAAAAGCTCTAAGGCCCCTTGCTGTAGCAAATTACAGGCTAGTCTGTGTGAGAGAGAACAGTGATAATTGCCTACTTTTAACAGATATTGGTAAGAATCTGAGGCTCTAAACAGAGAGCCAAACAGAAGAGAATCAAACAAAAAATATATCTTGATGCTAGTAAAATTTTGTTTTGAGATTTATATATTACAGAATATACAGCCTTGGTGAATTTCCTCGTCAGACATGCTAAACTGACCAACCTGAACTCCAAACCTCAACTGGATCCAGTCAAAACACAGACATCAAGAGACTGATAAATCCTGTTTTCCTACACCCCCTCCCCCCATGATATCTCAATGCCCATGTTCAGCTTGAAGAAGTTATGAAGAGTCGTCAACCCAGTTCCCTGGGTTCTGGGGCTAGAGAGGGTTATTAATAGGTTGTCTTTCTAGAAAATGTAAAATGTCCATATTTGGAACAGGGAGGAAGTAGCCAGAATTAATTGTATAGAAACCTTATGATTGTTACTAAGTTAAAGTCATACATTCCTATTTGGTACAGAATTTATTTTGATCATAATTTGGAGAAAAGAACCTTCTGATAATATTTACCCTGTACTGAAAATTATTTGATTGGTGCATAGGTAATTTAAACTAGAAGCATTGTGTAACTAAACTTTGATCAGGTATTTGAGTATTTCTTCAGATACACAGTTTATTCCCAGAAAGTTTGCTTTAACATATATATCATTAGTTTTGAGTTTTGTATCCTATGTTTGTAGTAGTAATTGGTAAAAGTAATTGGTAAACCATTGTACATCTTAAACTGGTATGCAAGAAATGAATAAATGCTTTTAAAACAAGAATTTGGAGGCCAGAGATCGGGGCGGGATTCGCCATTTTCTCTCGGGTGAGTTTCTGAGACCTGAACAGCCAGCCGGGAGCCACAGGC
>NW_022196912.1:100429117-100431510 GCF_008632895.1 Mastomys coucha
AAAAAAAAAAAAAACCAAGAATTTGTTGAAAAGTTAGGTGCACAATAGTATTCTTATTGACTGAGAGGTGTAGCTAATACAGTTCTCTTGTGCATACTTCAACACCAAAAATGGAGCTCTCTGTATCCACTTGAGAAATTTCTGGTTTCAGTAAGAGTTGTCTGAAGGCTTATAAGTAATTTTTATTTCCCCTAGTAGACAGTGCTTAGACAAAGTCTTTCTGTTACTGTTATTATAGACAGATCTGAGAAGTTTTAGACCTATGAGTTTAGGGCCAAATTAACAAATTCATGGCTCTGAGCTTATCTTTAGGGTGATTTCAAGATTTTAATTAAAAATAGCTGAGAGTAGTTGGTAGACAACAGTCCAGATTACTTTACATAGATAGTTGGTTTTCAAAAACATCAGAAATCCACAGAATGTGATACTTAATTTATTCATTTGACTGGAGACTTGTCTGTTCCTGACAGCACCCCTTTCTCAGACTCAAATAAGAAATTGAGCATCATTAGAGTGGCTCCAGTGGCAAGACAGCCACTAGGCAAAAGTTGCCTCTTCATCTACAGACAATACTGTCCAAAAAGGACACACAGGCCTAGGACAGCTTATATCTGCCGAGACAGAATAGGCAAGTCATTAATATCCCTGTTTCTCTTGTCTGTCAGACATTCACAGGCCAGAAGGCTGAATACTGATGTTCTAGTGTTTTGAAGTACGGACTGTCCAGGTATCCAGCAGTCTCTATCAATTGACAAAATGTTTGGAAGCTGTGTTAGGCTTCCCATATATTCTCTATTATTTAGTTATTCCTGGATTTCTGATGGCATTGGAAGACTACAAAAGTTAGAAGGGTTGCAAGACAAGTCATTAAGGGAACTAGTGCAGGTAGCTGAGAAAGTGTTTTAAAACAGAAAAACGGAAAAAGAAAAGGAATGTTGCAGAAGGACTGTGAATGTGGAGAAGGCATAATGAAGGGAGAGAACATTTAGAAGAGAGGAGACAGAAAGAATAAGAGGCTAGAGAGATGAAGAGAGATAAGGGACAGGAGAGAAGAGAAGCTAGGGAGCCTCGAGAGCCTAGTAAGATAGTATCTGGCAACAGAAGAGAATTCCTGGCTAAAGATCAGTGTGTGAAATGCAAGGAGAAAGGGCCTTGGACAAGAGAATGCCCCAAAAGGCCAAAGATTAGACTTGTTATTCTTAAAGAGAGAGGCTTGTGTGCTGCACTAAAAGAAGAAGTGTTGTTTTTACATAGACCACTCAGAAAGAGTCAAGGACAATTTAGCTAAGATTAGAGAGGGCTTAGAACAAAGGAAAAGAGAAAGAGCTCAAAGCAAAAATTGGTTTGAAACTTAGTTCAATTCCTCCCTTTGATTCACAACTTTGGTCTCTACACTTATAGGACCTCTGAATATACTCCTATTATTGCTTAAATCGCTTAGTTGCCTTCATTATGTTAAGGCAACAATATCAAGAAGTGAACCAAGCTGGGCAGTGGTGGCGCATGCCTTTAATCCTAGCACTTGGGAGGCAGAGGTAGGCGGATTTCTGAGTTTGAGGCTAGCCTGGTCTACAGAGTGAGTACCAGGATAGCCAGGGCTATACAGAGAAACCCTGTCTCAAAAAAACAAAACAAAACAAAAAACAAAAAAAAAAAAAAAAAAAAAAAAAAAAAAAAAAAAAAAAAAAAAAAAAAAAAAAAAAAAAAAAAAAAAAAAAAAAAAAAAAAAAAGAAGAAGAATTGAACCAAAACGAGATACAGCAATATAACACATAATGTCAAGATTGAGATGTTACTGAGAAAAAGGGGGGAATGTAAGGATTGATCAAACAGGGACACCTCATAAAAATACTGGGAAGCCAGGAATGTCCTTAAACTTAAAGTCATGGAGTTTCAAAAAAGTTTACTGAATAAACATCCATCCTCAAGAGATGCCCTAATTGCAGAGAGTAATGCTTGGTTCAGGGAAATGTCCCTCCTGCAGTGAGGGGTGAATCTCTCCCCACCCCTTCTGCTCACAAAGGGCAATGGATACAAAGAACAATGAGCTCCACCAATGAGAGATAACCAGCTCATGCTGTAAACTAAAACCTATGTTCTGAAAGAATATAAAGAATGTGTGCTTTTGTTCCTCATGGTCGCCTTTGCCCCAATTGTGGGACAACCCCAGTATACTGAATCATTAAACCTCTTGCTTATTGCATCGATCTCTGCCTCTGTGTCTTCATGAGTGGGACATCCATCTCCGGATCTAACAGTAGAACACTCTTAGGAAGATTTAGACACATTTTAGGTAGATCCTCACTGGAAGAAATAGTAGTGGGATATCTTGGAGGGTATATTGGGTCCTGGATGAGCGCGCTCTCTCTCTCTCTCTCTTTCTCTCTCTCTCT
>NW_022196912.1:100431520-100442275 GCF_008632895.1 Mastomys coucha
CTCTCTCTCTCTCTCTCTCTCTCTCTCTCTCTCTCTCTCTCAAGCTTCCTAGCTGTCTCAATGTGTGATACTGGATTCCACTATGCTCTCTTTATTATAGTGGACTGAGACCTCCCAACTGTAAGTTAAGATGAATCCTTCTCCCTGAGACTATGCTCTCGGGTATTTGCCATATCATCAAACTTTAGCTAAAATGATTATTGTCAAAGTTACCCTCTCCTAGATTACAGATTCCATGATGGTTCTAGATAGAATTCTTTTAGTCTGTTTTTGGATGGGGAAAGGAGGTATTGGGGTTAGACTCTGGGACCTCACTCATGCTAGGGAGGCCTACTATCACTGAGTGACAACCCCAGCTCTACTTGGAAACTTCATCTGTCTCCATTGAGGGCTGGTTCTTGGTCAAGATCACAAACAGCTTAGCTGTACTTCCTAATCCCTGGAGCCTCATGCTAATGTCCAGCTTCTGGCTGTTGGTGCAGGTCAGGCCTAAGAGTCTGCATTCTAAGGTGCATGTTGTTTGTTCCTGTCTACAACACACACCCTGAGTAGCCAAAGAACAGGGAAGGCAGTGCTTGTACTCTCACCTCACTGAGCCAAAAGATGTGCACAGCATCTGTATAGAATTGAAGGTGCAAATAATGGACAAAAGTTTCTCTTGACATTGCTAAGCCAGCTGACTCGTTCAAAACCAATACCCTTGGCCTTATAAGCAACCGAGCTACCTGCAGCCAATGAATGCAGAACAACACTTGGCTCATTTGCATTTTGAAACTGTTTCTATCCTTTGCGCACACACTGGTAGGGGTGCTAATGAACTGTGAAATGTCTAGGACACTGTTGGAGAGGAGAAACGCAGAGCTGACTCCAGGGGAATGGCTACCTATCTTCAAAAGTCAAAAGCTGCTATCACAAGGTGATAGTTTAGATCACACCACACACACACACACACACACACACACACACACACACACACACACAGGATATTACCAGATGAATTGTACTGGCTGGTTTTGTGTGTCAACTTGACACAGGCTGAAGTTATCACAGAGAAGGGAGCTTCAGTTGGGGAAATGCCTCCATGAGATCCAGCTGTGGGGCATTTTCTCAATAAGTGATCAAGGTGGCAGGGAGAGGGCCCCTTGTGGATGGTGCCATCCCTGGGCTGGAAGTCTTGGGTTCTATAAGAGAGCAGGCTGAGCAAGCCTGGAGAAGCAAACCAGTAAGAAACATCTCTCCATGGCCTCTGCATCAGCTCCTGCTTCCTGACCTGCTTGAGTTCCAGTCCTGACTTCCTCTGGTGATCAACAACAATGTGGAAGTGTAAGCTCAATAAACCCTTTCCACCCCAACTTGCTTCATGGTCATGATGTTTGTGCAGGAATAGAAACCCTGACTAAGACATGGACTGATGAAAATCAATGAGTTAATGATAATGTGCTGGTTTCTTGGTTTAGAGAGACTCAGTAGCATGGTGACGTGAAATTGCTCGAGTCAGCAGAACATGGGAGGAGGGTTGAGGGGATTTCACTACAATCTCTCCAACTTTTCTATAAATAAAATTCCAAAATAAAAAACTTTACTGCTAGACAAGCCTGTAATCCCAGCATTCAGGAGGCCGAGGAAGGAGAATGGTGAATTTGGGACTAAGGTGAGCTACATGGGGAGACCATCTCAAAAAAAAAAAAAGAAAAAAGAAAAAGAAAAGAAAAGAAAAGAAAGGAAAAAGAAAGAAAAAGAAAAGAAAAAGAAAAAAAAGAAAGAAGAAAGAAAGAAACGAACAAACAAAACAGCTTATTTAAAACCTCAAGAGTTAGACTGTACCAATTTCCTTGCTTTGCACAGTGTCATTTGTAAATATAAAACAAGTTTCTGTAATTATAAAACAATTGCTATTACTCAAGAAAAAATTAGAGATAAGTATTCATGAAAAATCTGTCTAATCAAGCCCAAGTAGCCAATTTAGGATGTTAGAGGGTTGCTAGTCCCCCATAGCACACCCAATAAGGCCACGTGTCATTGATACCTACACTCCAGAAGTGCTTGGTCACACATTGTGACATTATAATGTCCTAGCTGCCATGAGCTTATCTTCCTTTCTTGAGCACTTCAGAAATTCCTCGCATTCTTCCAGTCTCAGTCTGTTTTCTGTTGCTATAATACCACACACTAGTTTACAAAGAATAAAGGGTTACTCTACTCACAGTTCCGGGAATGCAAGGTAGAGGGGCCAGATCTGGTGAGGGCCTTTGTGGCAGTTTGAATAAGAATGCCCCAGACCCCCAGGCTCACATATTTGAATGCTTAGTTGTACTCTTCTCCCAGCCTTGAATAGACTAAATAAACATCTGGTGAGTTTTACAACCTGGCCTCACAGCATTTGAAATTTCCTACTGTGCCTTGAGGAGTTGACCACCTGCTGAGCTTGCTTTTCAACTCAATCCAGCTGAAACAAAGGGATGGGTCTGTGGGTTTTGCCTATATAAATGCAGAGTTGAAAATTAAACTTTCAGACTTAATGAGAAATCTTTTTCTTGGCTTCATTCTTCTCTCAACCACCCGTCTTTTTTCATTCCCAGCCTCCCTTTCAGGTGTACCCAGTTCCCTGTGTCTGCTGAACAGCTGCACTTAGTCATTAGGGAGTGGCACTATTTGAAAGGATTAGAAGGATTAGGAAGGGTAGACTTGTTGGAGGAAGTATGTTTAACTCAGAATGAGCTTTGAGGTTTCACACTGCCAGGCCCAGTTTTCTCCCACTCTGCCTGTGGTTCAGTACCTAAAGGTTTCAGATTCTTCCCTATGGCCTATGTGTCCCATCATGCTCACCCCCCACCCTGATGATAAGGGACCAGGCCTCTGAAGCTCTACATAAACCCCCAATTAAAGGCTTTCTCTTACATGAGCTGTTGTGCCTCTAGTGTCTCTTCACAGCAATACAACAGTGAGGAAGGCAGCCTTCTTGTTGCAGGGGGAGTCTGCAGTCCTGAAAGACAGTGCTGGGTATCACAGTAGAGAGGGTACATGCTATCTCAGGTCTCCCTCCTCTTATTAAAAATACAGTCCCATTAGAATCCCATTAGAAGTAAGAATGTTAGTGGGATTAACATAAGAAATAATCCTCAACCAGATGCCCTGAGCTTGGAACCTACAGCCAAAGCTGGACGCATGGTGTGTGTCAGTAATCCCATCTTTTGGGAATCCAGATGGGAGATGGAGCCAGGACACTCAGACAGAAGCTCTAATATGCACAGGGCAGTGGCAGAGACAAGAGAGACTCTGCCTTAAGAACAAGGTGGAATGAAAGAACCTCTTGCCAAAAAGTTATTCACTGGCCTCCACACACATGCTGTAGCACACATATGCTTACACACACACACACACACACACACACACACACACACACACACACACACATCATGAATTGTTTTATAAAAAGAATTGACAAACAGGGTTCCATGAACTTAAGAGACTTCTTGTCATCAATAGGGAGCAGACACAGCCTATAGAATGAGGACAAAAATCTTTGCCAACTTATATAGCAGGTAGGAGATTAGTATCTAGGATATAGAAAGAACTTTACAATCAAACACTGAAAAATCAAATCATCCAGTCCGAAAATGAGCTAATGTTCTGAGTGGATACTTCTTAAGAGGAGAAATTCAAACTCCAATAACTACTTCAAAAAGTGTGTTCAACATCCTAAACCATCAGGAAAATGAAAATTATAATCACTTTGAGATTGCATTAAAAAAAAAGAAAAAGGGAACTAGTATTCACTGCTGGTGGGAATGTAGGTTTGTACAGCCATTATGAAAATTGGCTCCTCAAAACATAAATAATTATAATAATAACAACAAAAACCCTCAAAACGATCATATGACCAAGAGGCACTTTTTTGTTTTGTTTTGTTCTTCGAGACAGGGTTTCTTTGTGTAGCTCTGGCTGTCCTGGGACTCACTCTGTAGACCAGGCTGGCCTCGAACTCAGAAATCCACCTGCCTCTGCCTCTCAAGTGCTGGTGAAAGAGTTAAATTTGAGACTTGTGCTGGCTAATGAGAAAATTACAGAAAAATACAGTGGACCAAGGTCGAATATGTCCAAATAAGCCTGGGCAAAATAAGCAAGCTGTTAAGACATTCTGGGAACTAACAGGGCAAAAAGATATAGAAGAGAAAACATGCAATGACATGTCTGGGCAGACACTGAGTAGTGGGCCATCTGGTCCTCTTAGATATGGTTTAAGGTCAGATGCTCTGTTGACTCAGATTAGCACCAACCTTAGGAATTTTCCACTCTGTTCTGCACATAATACTTAATATTTGAACTAGCCAATCATGTATAGCCACACTGATTCCTTTGTTCCCCCAAACCTTTTTCCTACATAAACCCCTAACCCCTGAGCCTCGTGGTCAATTCCTTGTCTCCTGCATGAGATTGGGGGTCGAACCGGAGCTCTCCGATTAAACTGCCTCTTGTGATTACATCAAGATGGTCTCTTGTGATTCCTTGGGTGCATGTCCTCCCGAGATTTGAGTGGGTCCCTCCCCACTGGGGTCTTTCACTGGGATTAAAGGTATGTGCCACCACTGCCCGGCCAAAATATATCTTGAGATATATTTTTTGAGAATATATCTAAAGGACTCTAAGCTGATACACCACAGAGACTCATGTGCATCTATGGACATTGCAGCTCTATTCACAGAAGCCAGGAGATAGAACCAGTCTAGTTATCCATCAACAGACGAGTGGAAATACAGAAGGTGATATATATAATTGAATTTTTTGCAACCACCAAGAAAAATGAGGATTAAGGAGATGGCTCTGTCTGTGAAATGCTTGCCTTCAAATGGCAAGATCTGAGTTTAATCTCCAGAAGTCATGGGTGTTTGTTGTTGTTGTCTTGTTTTAAAGGTGGTCTAAAGAGATGGCTCACAGGTTAAGAGTACTCACTGCTCTTGCAGAGGATCCAGATTTGCTTCCTAGCACACATAATGATGGCTCATAATCATTCATAATTCTACATCCAGGGGCTTATGACACCCTCTTCTGGCCCCATGGGTATCAGCATGCATGTGGTATATATACACACATGCAGGTAAAAGACTCATACATGTAAGTATTAAAAAAAAATGAAAATTCAGGCATGGTGAAACATACATATTCTCTGAGGGAGGCTGAGACAGGAGGATACTCGGGGGTTCTGGGCAACTAGCCAGTTAAATTACAGGTTTCAGGCCAAACAGAGACACTGACTAAAAAACAAGGTGTATTGAACCTAAGGAATGATGGTTGACCTCTGTGTCCACAAGCAGCTGCACGTACACACACACACATACACACACATACACACACACACAGAGCAATGAAATCAGGACAATTTTAGGAAAACATTATGCTAAGCCAAAATAGGACAAATACTATATTTTACTCCCACATGTAGACTTCAATGAAAAATTACACATGTGTATAGTTTATACATATATACACATTCACATATATATGTGAGGAATCATAAAACTAAAAAAAGGGCAGGAAGCAATCTTAAGGGAAGTGTTAAATGAAAACAGTAATGGATTACGTGCCTTAAGAAAGTAAAAAAGGGCAACTAATTGGGAGGAAGGAAGGGAACAATCTAGAAAGAAAAGTGAGATGCACACAGGGAACAGTCAGGGAAGGAAGTGAGAAAAAAGTAGGGCACGACACTGTCACAATGAAAACCATTACTTGTATGATAACCCCAAAACTGATTAAAAAAAAAAAAACTGAAACCAAGCTGAGTGTGGTATCCTATCCCTTTCATCCCAGCACTTGAGAAAAAGAGGGAGGAGAATCTCTGAGTTGGAGGCCAGCCTGGTCTACAGAGTGAGTTCCAGAACAACCAGGACCACATAGAGAAATTTTTGTCTCTAAAACAAAATCAAACAAACAAAAAAATCAAAAATAAAATCCAAATGAGTTTCAGCAGGGAGATTAAACCCATGGCACATAGGATTCCTGGGAATTGTGCTCAGGGCTCAGGATTGCTGTTCATGGGACAAATTTATTTATCTGTCCACTTTATTTATGTATTGGCTTTTGAAGACAGATAGTCCAGGCTGGCTTGGAACTTTCTGCAGTCTTTCTTCTCTGCCTCCTAAGTTCTGGGCTTATAAACATGGGTCACCAAGTCTGTTAGCACACTGCTTTAAATGCCTGGTCTTGGTATCACATCTTGCTGCAACTATGTTTCTTTACATAGGAAAGTCTGTAAGTCTGAATTTACAGAGAACTCAAACTTAGCCATTATTGTAAGTGTAATAGCTGACTACCAACTGGACACATTACAGGTGCTTAATAATTATTTCTTAGCTGGAGAAAAGAATGAGTTACTTCAGTATTTGAACTCCTGCCTGAAAATTATGGATTTCCCGATAATATTTTATTATGAAATGATATCCATTTGGTGGAATGTTGCGACCACCCTCGACCAGCAAGGAATGATGCAACAACACGAGCTCTTCTCCAACACAGTTTATTCTGGAACCTTGAACAATCTTCTGATCCCAGGGAGAGCCAACCCACAGGCTAAATACTGTATGGACAGCCACCCAAGTAAACCCACATGGCGCTATCTTACAGGCCCACACAGCGGAAGCAAGCCAGTTGACTCAGCCCATAGCCAAGTAAGGACTTGTTTACTTCGAGAGCACTCGCTGTTGGGCTGGCGGAAGGCGGAAGCTGGCACCATCTTTAGGGCACGGTGCATTGCAGCTCTCTACAGTTCCCCCTTTTTGTTTTAGAAAATGTTGGTAGGAGTCCCTGGAAAGGTTTCGTAACCCCCAAATCTGGGGGTCTCACGGTGGGCCTGAGCCTGTTGGAAGGCAGTGCTCAAACTCTTACCCATCTCTGGGTCAGCCTCCCCACTCGGGGCTGCCCTGTCTTAGGTGGCTGAGACTTATCCGTCCGCTCTGTCATTGACTTACCAGATCTACTATCTGTGGAACGAATACCTCAGTGGTCAGGGACCATGTACAGTGATGATTAAGGCTTCATGACAGCGAGCCATGCCTGAGGGGACTGGCCCACCTCAATGGCGGCAAAGGCTTGTACAATCATGGCTGCATTACGCTTCTGTGTGGCTCTCATATTATAAATACACAATAGGCAAGCCAGGGAGGCTAGTACCATCAGTATCACCATAGAGCCTATGCCCGCCCATTCCTTAAGATGATCCATGGCTGTCTGTATCCAGGGAGTCAAACCATCGGCCAGGCTCAGGTCCACCCGAGTGGAGTTAATGTGGATGATCGTCTCTCTTAGCTCTCTCATCTTATCTTCAAAATTTGCAGACCAATCCTGTAAGAGGAGCTTTGACAATTGCTTAGACATATTAGCAGCCTTTGTAAAATTTTGATACTGCACTGAGGTAACACACAAGCCTTGCATCTTCCACTCACATCCCAACTGTGCTAATTGCCAAAGAGTATCAATCTGTTCTTGTATTAAATCTATGCGTTGATTAACTATCATAAGGCCCCCTTTGAGATGGGAATTCATAGAGGCCTGAGTACCCAATGCCTGCACTACATTGGCTGAGATGTCATTCAGGGTGTTGGCAGTCTGTATAGAACTAGACAAGGCAATAGCTGAGGCAGTAGCCCCCACAGCAGCAATAGTGATGGCAGTAACAATAGCTGCAGTGATGCCAAAATCTCTTTTAGGCCTCAACAGTATCATGGTATTAGGGGCCTCCACAGGAACTGGTATATACCGAGGCATTCTAGTCACCACAGCCACAGGAAAAGGCATGGCATTCCAGCATAGGACATAAAAGCATGTGTCTGGAGTGCATACTAGCTTTTCCTCACCCAGGGACGCACTCCCATTGCTTACAATCCACAGAAAAGGAGGCCAGAGACACACTAGTGAGGCTGAAAAGGTCTTATTTGCAGTAAGAATGAAAATGAGATGAAGAACCTCAACTACCAGAGTTACTACTGCTAGATAAAACTATATTGGTAGTAAACCCTAGAGAAAAACTACCTCTTTGATAAATTCCTCCCCCAAGCATAATCATGGGTCCCATCCATACAGCTACCATTTGCTCCACACAAAAGCCATAAATCAAAAGGATTGATGGCAGCTTGCTGAGGATCCCTAGTAGATATATTAAGCATTCCTGTACAGGACTCATTCACTATGTTACTAATCATGGGCCAAAGGAAAAATAATCTTGTCGGACCCAAACCGCTCTGCGCCCTGACATCCAGTCCAGGGAAAAGGTCCTTCCTCTCCTGCAGATCCTCTACAAAAAGGTGCCCAGCGTGGCTGTCTGGGAGGGTCCTGATCAGAGACTCGGGTGGGCCACCACCCCACAAGACGAGAACCATTACTCAAAACAAACTACTACCCCCACCCCCAACATTCAGTTGTGGTAGAAAATCTGCTGACTGCTGAGACAATTTAATGCATTTTGTATCATCTGATCTATTAAAGCTCATTAAGAAGCACAGGCTACCTTCTAAGCTGACATTTCTATTACCGTCTATAGTGCTCATCTGATCATCAAAGGGAAGGTAGGGTAAGCCTAAGCTCTTATTGCTTGCAAATAAGTGTGGAAACACGGTTGCATCATGTCTGACCGGCATCGGCTTCGGGAACATCGACAGGATCCCCCATCTTGGCTCGGTCATTCCTGGCATCATCATTGCCACCATCATCAGGATCCCCAGGAAGGTCTTCATGGCGAATCTTCCTCACAAGGCGTTCAGGAATGCACACTGGATCTTGTTGATCCTGAGGAAAAATACAAACAGAACCTCGTGCCCATGTCAGCATGGGATCAGGCCTTTGCCAAGAGCCTGTCAAAATATCCTTCCACTTCACCATGCTTTTAGGTGGACCATGGGAATCCTGATGTCTGTCCGCTGCTGATCGGCCTTGAGCATCCAAATTTAAAAAATTTAGAGTAAATAAGACTAGAGATATTCTCTCCTTGGGGGTATGGCCTTGGCCTATTCCCCCTTTTTGTTTTTGCAAACATTCTTTTAAGGTGTGATGAGCATGCTCCACAATTCCTTGTCCTTGAGGATGATATGGTAATCTGTGATTAAGCTGTACCTCCATCTGCTTGCAGAAGGAGGCAAAGGTCTGAGCCATATAGGCTGGTCCATTGTCTGTTTTCAGCTGCTGTGGTTTTCCCCATGCAGCCCAGGCTTCTAAACAATGCCCTATGACATTGCGAGCCTTTTCTCCACTCAAGGGTGTAGCATGTATGAAACCTGAGCAGGTATCTACAGACACATGAACATATTTTAAGGTTCCAAACTCGGAAATGTGGGTGACATCCATTTGCCAGATCTTAAGTGGCATCAACCCTCTAGGGTTCACTCCCATACTGGGAGGATGATGATGAATCACACACTGAGGACAATCCAAGACCACTTGTCTGGCATCTGCTCTAGACAAATGGAATTTCTGTTGTAAAGTTCTTGCATTTACATGAAATAATTGATGAAACTGTTTGGCTTGGTCTATGGATGAGCTCAAAAAAATGCATTCCATCCTAGTCCATTGATCAACTTTATCATTACCCTCAGTTAATAGTCCAGGCAATCGTGTATGTGCTCTGATATGTTGAATATAAAAGTGCCTCTTTCTTTGCCAGATTAAATCTTGTAACTCGTGTAATAGGGCACATACAGTACTACTATTCTTAATAGGACCTGCTAATTCTAATACTTTCACTGCATTGACTACATAGGCTGAATCTGAGATTAAATTAAATGCAAACTGACATCTTTTAAACACCTCAATTACTATCTTCAACTCTACTAATTGGGAGGAGCCTGGTTGAAATTGGCATAGCACGGGCTCTTGTCTTTCTTTCAAATAGGCTCCGCAACCTGTCTTTGAGCCATCAGTAAACACATTTGGTGACCCTTGAAGGGGTGCCACTGAGGTAACCCTGGGGAATATCACTGCGTGCTCCTTAAAAAATGACAGCAATGGATGTTTAGGATAATGGTTCTCAATCACTCCATCAAAACTACACTGCAATATTGCCCAATCATCTATAATGCCACACAAAATCTTAATTTGATGACTGGAATAGGGCACTATTATGCTGGCAGGAGCGACTCCAAAAGACTACAAACATTGCTGGACACCATTCAAGGCTAAAGCAGCAACCGCAGTGGGATAATGTTCTATGGATTTATTTGGAGAAACTTTCGGATAAGTCCATAATAATGGTTCTTCCTGCCATAACAATCCTGTAGGCTGACCATAGGTAGCAAATATGCACAATGCAATGGGCTGTCCTTCCTGCCATCTCTGTAGAAAGGCGCTCTGCAACCTTTCCTCCACTTTACATAAGGCTTTTCTTGCTTCCTCTGTTAACTGCCTAGGAGAATCAAGTGTCGAATCACCTATCAGAGTATTATATAGGGGTCTTAATTCATAATTTGGTAGTTTCAAATAGCCTTTTAATCAATTGATATCTCCTAACAACTTTTGAAAATCATTTAGAGTCTTTAAATTATCTTTTCTTATCTCAATCTTTTGAGGTACTATCTTCTCAGGTCCAATTTTCACTCCTAAATAATTAACCACATTCTCCTTTTGAACCTTTTCAGGAGCAATAAACAACCTTTTTCTTTTTTAATAACAACTAATTCTTCATAGGCCTGATCTAACATTTGCTCATTCTTAGCTGCCAGCAGGATATCATCCATGTAATGAAGACATCTCAAGTCTGGAAAATTCTTTCTCAAA
>NW_022196912.1:100442488-100468280 GCF_008632895.1 Mastomys coucha
AGTAAATGCAAATCTCTCACTATCTTTGGCACACAGAGGAATGGAGAAAAAACAATCTTTTATATCTAAACTATTATGGGCCATGAGGCTGGCAAAGATGATAAAAGCAGTAAGCCACATTGCACTGGGCCCATGATCTGCATTTGTTGATTAATGGCGTGCAGATCATGCAACAATCTCCATTTTCCAGATTGCTTTTTAATGACAAAGATAGGAATATTCCAAGGAGACACAGAGGGTTTTATATGCTTTAAGGACATCTGTTCAGTCACCAACTCTTAGGCTGCATTGAACTTTTCAGAGGAAAGTGGCCACTGAGGAACCCACACTGAGTCCTCCATCTTCCAAGTTATGGGAATGCCCTCCTCAATGGCCCCTAGGAAAAACCCAGGCCCTGTCTCTTTTGTCTCTGCTGTACAGGTATGGGACTCTTCCGCCCTTGCAAATACTTTCCTATTCCAAAGCCTGGAGCATATCTCATATCTTGCATCATGCATTGGGCTGAATCAGAATATTCATTACTCAATTTAAATCCCATGTCCTTTAAAAGGTCTCTTCCCCAAAGGGAGATAGGGAACTCAAGTACATATGGCTGCATATCTCCTGAGTGACCTTCTTGGTCCTACCACTTTAATAATCTTGCACTCATATCTGGAGTCTTAGCATACCCTAGGCCTTGGAGTGTTTGTGAAGAGGCTTGTACGGGCCAACCTGAAGGCCAGTCTTTCTTTGCTATAATACTCCTAGCAGCCCCAGTGTCCAGAAGCCCCAGGATCCTTTTGCCATCAACTTTTAACTCCAAGACGGGGCGTTGGTCCAAATCCAGGGAAAGAAAAGTCAGATCTGTGCCCGTGGATCCAAAACCCCCTTTTCCTCTCTCTTGATCCCTTGCTGCATAGCGATCATGTAAGCTCAGCAAGATGACCAACTGAGCAATTCTATCTCCAGGAGAGATAGCTGTTATTCCATGGGGGATGGGGTGGGGGTGGGGGGAAGCTACCATGGTCTTGACCACTCCTGTGTAATCTGGGTCTATAACCCCAGAATAGACAATAAGTCCTCCCAAGGCTGATGATGATCTCCCTAACAGCAAACCCACTGTCCCAGGTTCAAGGGGCTCTTTAAAATCTGTCTCAATTAATTGGACCCCCATCTGGGGCATTAATACGAATCTGGTGGTGGAGCGGAGGTCCAATCCTGCTGAGCCTGCAGTGGCTCTCCACGGTCTCTCAGATGGCGTAGGGTTGGCCACCTCTCCTGATTCTGTTCTTTGTCCTGACTCTCTACTGCCCCATATATTTGTGGGCCCTGGGGTCGTGGGCCCCGCTGTCCATTTTTTGGATGAGTACCACCATAACCTTGAGTCAAGGACTGGCCATTGATGTCCTTTACAGAGCGGCATTCATTAGCCCAATGGCTTCCTTTCTTACATCTTGGACATAACCCTGGCTGCCTGGGGGCGTTGTCCACTTCCTGTACTTTCTATACTTCCTCTTTCGGTGCATTGCCTTTTAAGGTGTCCTATTTTGCCACACTTGAAACAAGCTCCTGGACTTCCTCCTCCTTTTCTGGTCAACTGTACTACAGTGGCAGCAAGGCTAGCATTGGTTAACAGCCCCCCAAATTCTCTACATATTTTCATCCAGGCTTCTATACCTTTGTTCTTATAAGGGATGATAGCGGCTCTACACTCTTTGGTGCACTGCTCATAGACCAACTGCTTTATCAGTGGCATAGTGGCATCCAGGTCGCCAAAAATATTCCCTGCCGCTTCCACTAATCGTGCCACAAAGTCTGAAAATGGTTCCATGGGGCCCTGTAGGATCTTGGTTAAGTTCCCACTCACCTCCCCTTTGTTAGGAAGGGATTTCCAAGCCCTGATAGCTATCTGGTTTATTTGTTCATAAACCTGATTGGGGTATTCTGTCTGCTGGTTGGCGAATCTCCCCAGCCCAAGCAACATGTCTCTATCCCAGGCTGGAATTCCATTTCTCTGATTAGTGGCTGCTTGTTCAGAGGCATACTCAATCAAGAAAGCTCTCCAATCTAAGTATTGCCCTGGACTTAAGCAGGCGCAGGTTAGGCCACTCCAATCACTAGGTGTCATGCAATGTCTGCCTAATGCCTCTACTTGAGCCAATGTAAAGGAGGAAGTAATGCCATAGGTACGAACTGACTCCGCAAGGGATTTGATTATCTTAAAATCAAGCGGTTCCTCGTACCTGTTCCCTTGTGGGTCTTGGAATACAGGATAGGCAAATTGTAATTCTGTTCTTACTTGTGTCCACACTCCCGGGCAGAAAGATCTCCCTACACTCAGGGGCTGAACAGGCTGAGCTATCTGAACGGCTTTCAGATATGGAGGGGGAGTTGAACAAGATGGCAGCGCAGCAGCGGTTTTGCTTACACCGACCGCCGCCAACGGGGCTTTCTCCTTTTCCTTTTTCTTCTCCCTTTTTCTCATAGCAGTCCTCTCCAACTGTTCTACTAAAGCGTGTAGCTCCCCTTCAGAATCCGTGCCCTCTGAATCCTCAAAATTTTTAAGATCGGGATAGAGAGAGTCTTTCCTTTTGCCTCCCTTTTCACTTTCTGCCTTCTCAGATCTTTCCTCTTGCAGCTGCTCTAAGGCTGATTCTCTCTCCTTGACTGCTTTACAACATCTCTGATCTTCTAAACAGCTCCTCACCATCTTCCAGACCAGTCTTACTCCATGCTTCAGGGTGCCTTGCTCCCATGCAAAATCTAGGTCCCTGCCGAGCTTATCCCAGCAGAACACCATAAGGTTCCCGGACACCACAAACCACGGAGCCACGGTACCACACTCACTCAAAAATCTCTCTAAGGTTGACTTCTTAATTTTCAAATTCTTAGCTAAAAGCAGCTCCTGGAGAGCCAGAAAAATTAGGTGTGACTGAGACGATCCCATGGTTAAATGTTACTTTTGGTCCGCTATCCCGCGGACTTTATGCTCGGTTCACTATCCCGCGATCTTTATGCTCGGTTCGCTATCCCACTAACTTTATTGCTCCTTCCCGGAGACTTTATTTTATTGTCTCTACTCCCGAGATCCTTATAGCCTCTACTTCCGAGGTCTTTATTGCCTCTACTTCCGAGGACCTTATAGCTCCAACCTGGAGACCTTATTTGTGCCAACTTACCTGGGAACTTTCCAGTGCACTGCCCTGACTGCAGGAGTTCTGAGCCTTTTCCGTGTCCAGTTTCCCCGTAAGCGGGCCACCAAGTTGTCGCAACCACCCTCGACCAGCAAGGAATGACGCAACAACACGAGCTCTTCTCCAACGCAGTTTATTCAGGAACTTTGAACAATCTTCTGACCCCGGGGAGTGCCAACCCACAGGCTAAATACTGTATGGACAGCCACCCAAGTAAAGCCATGTGGCGCTATCTTACAGGCCCACACAGCGGAAGCAAGCCAGTTGACTCAGCCCATAGCCAAGTAATGACTTGTTTACTTCAAGAGCACTCGCCATTGGGCTGGCGGAAGGCGGAAGCCAGCACCATCTTTAGGGCATGATGCATTGCAGCTCTCTACAGTGGAACTTTTTTTGGGGGGGGGTGAGGAGCTTTTTTTTATTTTTAATCAGTAGGCCTTGCTCAGTTCTGGAGAAGCCTTAGAAAATCATAAAGACCTTACTAAGTCTTTGTTATAGTTTGAATCTGAAATGGTTTCTCAGAGAGGCATGTGTTGGAAATGTGTTCCCTAGATACTATTATTGGAAAGCGGTGGAAATACTAAGAGGTGTAGAGAATAACTTTGAAGGTCCTCTTCTGTCCCAGACCCTGGATGCTTGGCTCTCTGAGCTTCTGGCACAGAAGAAGTGAGCAGCTTTGTTCAGCCATATCATCCATCTGTGATATCCCACCTCAGCACAGGCCAGCCTGTGCTACATGGAGCCAAGTGACTGTGGACTGAGCCCTCTGAAACAGTGAGCCAAAACAGCTCTTTCCTTCTTTAAGGGGTCTCAGTTATCACAATGACAGAAAGCTGGCTGTCACACTCTTCTAGAAGCTGGAACTGTAACTAAGATCGCGGGTAGTGACTGTACACTGCTATCAGAGTACTGTTCTCAGGACCGGCAGTGAGAACTGGGCTGTGGGCTGGCCAGCAACTGGGTCAGGGAATGTCTGCACAGTGTGCCAGGTGGTTAATGCTTTATCTGCCTTGTCCTTGCCTGTCCTTCAGTGTGATGGGAAAGGAAAGGAACTCACAGTCTACCTGCCTTTTTGGGAGATGTATGATCCCTGTCAGGCCAATCAGTCTTTTCTGAGTTTTGAGAACTCAGAGCTACCTTCAGTGAGAGGGCTCAGAGGGTTGCTGTGTAAGCCTGGCACCCTGGAACACATGTAAAAGCAGAAGGAGAAAAATTTGTCCTCTGACCTCTGCATGCACAGTATGTGTAACACACACACACACAAATACACACACACATACACATATACACACACACACATACATGCGCATGCATGCTAATAATAAAAATGTATCAAAAAGAATTTAAACTGGAGCTGACAGAGGAGGAACTTTCCTTGCTAGAGCCCAGAACACTGAACCCAGGGCAGCTGTCACCTCTTGTCTTTGTCACGCGGGGAGACTCAACAGCAGGAGAGAACATGGGCATGAAGATACAGAAATAGAGAAGGAGAGAGATCCGACACTCATGCTGGGTGCTGGATCCAATTATACTTAAGGCCATCTCAGCTCTCTGAGCTTCCAGTTGTGACAGCCGACAAAGTCCCCCACCTCGCTTTCTCCCCTGTGGCTGATCTAAATTTCTGCCAGTTGCTATGGAGTTTTGACTACTTCTATTGCTGGGAGAAGATATACCCTTTCTTTTCCACTCCTAATGGGAACTGGCACCAGCCAGGGAGCCTGCTAGGTGCCTCTGCTCAGATGGAGCACTGCCCTCTCAAAACCCAAAGCCTTCCTTCCATGACATGTCATCGGAGGTCTCACCATAGACTGTACTTCCTGTCTCTTACATCCTGGTGGGGGTAGATGAGTAGCTTTTACTAAGGGGTGTCAGCGAAAGTGGTGCGTGTCACTGCCTGGCTGGGAGGTACTCATCATGATCTCCTTTTTGGTTTGTTTGGACAGGGTCTCTCTACTTAGGCCAGGCTAGCCTAGAGCTAGAGGATAGTGAACTTTCTGTCTCAGGCTCTTGAGTACTGGGATTATAGGCTTGCACCACCATAACAGGATGAACTCAAATCATACTCTCAGGGTGATGAGATTGTGTTTGCCCAGTGTGGTGTTGGGATTGTTCTAAGGACCTTGCCTACACAAATCCTCCATTACTGAGAGCTACTGTCAGTCCTTTTCTCAGTTTTGCTTCCTACCAAGTGAATATACAGACTTCTCAGGCCTTCAGTGGTAGCAGAGCCTCAGTAGGCCAGAGCCTGGGTGCAGCCTCCTGTTACGCTTTCGATAAGGTTTGTACCTTCTAAGCATCATGTGGAGAGAGTTGGGACTGGCAGTGGTATTCTCCTGTAATCTTAGCATTTGGTTATATAGAGGCAGAAGGGTCAGGTGTTTAAAGCCATCCTCAGATGCACAGTGAGTTCAAGGTCCACTTGGGCAACATGAGAGCTTGTCTCAGAAGAAAAAAAACAAAATTACTCGTTTTGACATTTTTGATTCCTTCTGTGCTGGAGTTGGAGGTGGGGTTTCTAAGATGTGATTAGATTGTTAGAGAAATGAATGGTTTGTTTTGTTTTGTTTTGTTCTTGTTGAGACAGGGTTTCTCCGTGTAGTCCTGGCTGTCCTAGAACTGGCTTTGTAGATCAGGTTGTCCTTGAACTCATAGAGATCTTCCTGCCTCTGCCTCCTGAGTACAGGGATTAAAAGTGAACACACACACACACACACACACACACACACACACACACACACACACGAATGCATTGTTCATAAAATCAGGTTGTTAGAAATCAAGCAAGCTCCTCTTGATGTTCACTCCTGCAAGTGTCTGTATGCCCTCTTGCTTTTCTGCCATAAACTGAAGTAGCTATTGTCCCATAAGAGAAGTTGCCATTATGTCCCTGGTCTTGCCTCCAGGTCTAGCCTCTAGGACTGTGAGCCACATAAACACCTTTTCTTGATAAATGACTTAGTCTCCCGCATTCTGTTATAACAATGGGAAAATGAACTAATACATTCTCAGGCTAAGAAAGCTCATTAAAAATTTGATTCTTTTCTGAGTTTGAGGCCAGTCTGTTCTACAGAGTGAGTTCCAGGACAGCCAGGGCTATACAGAGAAACCCTGTCTCAAAAAAAAGACTCTTATTTGCTTAAGATGTTGAAATGTGTGAGGTTCCTTTGTTATGGAAGACATCATTGCTCTATTTGATACATATCTATGGCCTAGAGCCACTTTAGTAGTCTGAGGTTTTCTAAGTAAGAGGCACAAGCCAAATTTAAGGTGCATTTTGGGAGAGGCCATGGTTTAAGACAAGAAGAGCTGAACTTTGGGGTCCAATCCAAGTGATGATTTCAAAGATGGAAACACAGAGAAAACTGGAAAGTCAGCAACCAGGTAAAGATTAGAAGAAGTGGGGAGTGGAAGACCAAGGACAGATGTAAAAGGCAAAGGGAGCGAGATGCCTGTGGTTTGGTTTGTGCAGCCGTCAGAGCGGCAAGGAACTGGGCGAGTCTTCTGGTTTAGAGGGGGCAAGGGTGGGGTTGGCAGGAAACACAGGTTACTGGAGGAACCATGCCAGGCATCTGGCCAGGGGAGGGGATGAGTAGGATCCTCAAACAGGAAATCAGTCATGACATCAGAAGCTGGTAGGTTTGGGAGCATGCCGGGATATAGAGCTGGAAACAGGTCAAGACAAGTGGTTCAGAACTAATGGCTGAGGTATTTTGGAAGCTCATTTTCTGTGGAGTCTTGGGCTGAGTCTCTTAGGTAAAGGGAAGGGAAGCAGCCAGGCAGGGATGAGACATCCAACAGAGCAGCCTTATCCCAGCGCCCACTGACTACTACCAAGTGATCACCCCTCCCGAAGGCCTCAGATCCACCCCACACCCCCTTTTCAAGAAAAGCAGGAAATTCAGATTTTTATGTGAAGTCTCCTGCGTGTTAAGGGCTGGTGACAAATTAAACATTCCCAAAACACCTGGTAAGCCAACTAAAACACATCTGTAGGCTGAACTGACCCACAAAGTGCCAGCTTTGGGCCTCAACTTAGAAGAAGTGGGCAGAGACTGAAACATGATTAAAAAAAAAAACTATGAAAATTGTTTGGTTCTCCCCATATGTAAACTTCAAGACAGAATAGGAGGGACTTTGTGATGCTGGCTAACAACACAAGGCCCTTGGTCTTCAGAAGTACCGACCCAAAAGTTGCCATAGATCATTCCTGTGGTTCCTATGCCCTTGCAACACTTTCCCAACTGGCTCTCCAGCTTTGAGGGAGCAAGCTGATTTTCCTTGATATCGCTATCTGGTTCATCCACTTAGAAGCTCTCCCTTCACAGCTGGGTCTCCAAATAAAAGCAATTTAGAGAAACAGTGCTTGAACTAACATGACCTCGACTAACTGAATCTTATGATAGGAAATGCTTCAGGCCAAAAACCTCAAAAAAAAAAAAAAATCAAAGCTTTTCAAAGACTGGATCCAACCAGCTGAGTTTATTGACCTTGGCCTGCGTCTGAGCCACGGTCATGCCCAGAGGATGTGGCAGAGGCCCAGTCTGATTCACTTAAAGGTAGTGTCTCTGAGGCCGCCTATTATCTCTCTTTAAGGCTTGTGTGTCCCCATCATCCTGTTTGCCCTGGAATGAGCTATTCCTGGGATGTGGAGCTTTCAGGGCTGTGTTTGTCAGGGCTTTCAAGAGGAACAGAACAGATAGAATGTATCTATCTGTCTGTCTGTCCATCTGTCTAGATTTAGATACACAGACAGATATGGAAATTATTAGACTGGCTTACAGGCTGTGGTCCAGCTAGTCCAACAATGGCTATCCACCAATGGAAAGTCCAAGAATAACAGTGTTACAGTAGTTGTTCACTCCATGAGGCTGGATGTCTCAGCTGGCCCTCAGTATATACCAGCATCCCAAAGAAGTAGGTTCTAATGCCAGGAATGAGCTTACCAGAGAGAACAAGCCCAAGCAGGAAAAGAACAACAGCTTCCGTCGCCTATGCCTTTCTATAGGCTATCACCAGAAGATGTGGCCCAGATTTAAGGTGTATCTCCCACCTCACAAGAACAGATTTAGGGTTGCTCTCCCCACTGTAAATGGTTTAATTAAGAAAACTCCTTCACAGGTGTACTTAGCTGCTTGGGTTTTAGTTAATTCCAAATATAGTCAAGTCGACAACCAAGAATAAACATCACAAGAGCTAAAACATCCTTGGGAAAATTATCGTGACTGGTCACAATACATCATGAGGTCCTGTCCTTAGTGTTCACACTATGAAGATTGGACATCTTTTGATTGTTCCTAAAAAAAAAAAAATGAGTTGGGACATGGCTCTCTTAGAGCTCCTGCCTATCATGTTAAAGGTTTGATTCTCAGTACCAAATCATCGTCGTCGTCGTCAACATCATCATCATCCTCATCATCAACAACAACAATAACAACAGCAACATTATCCGGTACAGTGGAGCATGCCTGAAATCCCATACTTGGGAGGTGGAGGCAGTAGTATCAGGAGTTCAAGTCTTGCTTTGGCTACATGAGACTTCTAAAACAAACAAACAAAACAAAGCAACAACAAACCCAAAAAACAAATCAAAGTTTAGGGCCAGTCTGAGCTACATGGTGAGACACCTGTTAGAAAAATCAGTGGCTCACAGGCCAGTGAGATGTCTCAGCTGGTTAAGGGTGCTTGTCACCAAGCCTGGGATCTTGAATTTAATTCCTGGGACCTACATGTGGAAGGAGAGGATTGGCTTAGGAGAGTTGTTCTCTAACCTCTTAATATGCCCCTTATCACATAAGCAAATAAATATAATATAATTTTAACCAATCAATCAATCAGTATCAATACAAAAAAAAAAAAAAAACCCTCTCCTCCATGAACTATATTGGAACTCTCGTAGCTTTCTTCCTGTTTATAAAACTGTTCCCCAACCCCATCTCATTCCTTCTTTCTTGATGGAGCTGGGGATTGAACTCAGGGCCTTGCCTTACCTATCTACCCATTCATCCCATGTTAAACACATGCTCTACCAATAAACTTCGCTTCTAACCTTTTAATTGTTCTTTTTTGTCTGTTACTGCCTCCTCTTCCTCCTCCTCTCCCCTCCTCTTCCTCTTCCTCTTGCTCCTCCCCTCCCTCCTCCTCTCTTTTCTGCATTGTTCTTCACAGTCCAGCTCTGGGGCTTCTGTTCTATTTTCTGCCTGTCTCGGTGGATTCCCCTTTACATAGAAGCTGTCTTCATTCTTAGTCCTTGAGTTCTTGCCTGAGATCCAGCCCTCAAGCTCCAACAAGCTCAGGAGCATTTCCTTAAGGATGCCCCGACGGTCTCACTCCTGAGTCACTGTCTTGCAGTCGGGTTCCTATTCACTCATTCACTACCTTCTTCCACTAGCGGCAACTTCATCTTTTTGAGCTTTCAGCCACAGAATCCTGGAGTTGTCCCAAATTAGCATCACACACTGTGTCCGTAGCAGCCACCTGTCAGCTAGGTGCGTGGAAGCGATTCAAGAACTGAATCAAATCAGATCTTGACGAAAAGGGACAGACCTCTGCACCCAACTGTAGGCTTATGAAAGCCCCATAAGACATTTGGACTGTAGCTCCAATAGTAGAGTGTGCCCTAGAACACAAAAGCCCTAGGAACACTATCGCCAGCACAGCAAGAACCTGGCATCACATAGTTGTAATTCCAGCACTCAGGATGTAGAGGCAGGAGGATCACAAGTTCAACATCCTTGGCTACATCACATTATTATTAATATGCTACATCACATTATTATTAATACAAAATATTGTTAATGCTCCTATATTATTTATAAAAATCCAATAACTTCCCAGGATTTTAAGAAAAAGTGTTGGGGGAAATCTGGGCCATGTTCACACTGCTGATAGAGGGAAACTCAAATTTTCACTGATGAGACTTCAACCACAGGCATCTATCTGACTATCTCCAGGTAAATGTCTCCCAATCCAGTCAAGTTGGCAACTAAGACTTACCACCACAAGTCCACTCCTTGCGAACTTGACACCTAATCTCTTTAAACCATACTTACTTTCTAAATAAAGATGGGGCTGGTGAGGTGGCTCAGTGGGCAAGAGCACCGACTACCCTTCCAAAGGTCGTGAGTTCAAATCCCAGCAACCACATGGTGGCTCACAACCACCAGTAAAATGAAATCTGATGCCCTCTTCTGATGCCCTCTTCTGGTGTGTCTGAAGTCAGCTACAGTATACTCATTTATAATAATAAATAAGTCTTTTTTAAAAAAAGATAATAACCAAGGTCATAGTCCTGCCTATGCCATGTACAGCAGAGAACATTCCTCCCTAGAAGAAAAGACAAAGGTTAATTTATTTATTTACTTACTATTCATTTATTTATTGTGTGTGTGTGTGTGTGTGTGTGTGTGTGTGTGTGTGTGTGTGCATGCCATGTGTGGAGATCAGAGGACAACTTTTGGGAGTTGATTCTGTCTTTCCACATGTGGGTTCAGGGGACTGAACTCAAAGAGTCAGGCATGCTGGAAACTGCCTTTACCCCCTACACCATGTTGGCTGCTCAAGGAAGCCGAGCTTCCTGAGTGACTCTAGAAGAACTAAGACTTTGAGGGATTGAACTGGGAGTGCTATGGTTTTTGTTTTAAAGACTTTTATTGATTTTATATATATGAATACACTGTAACAGTCTTCAGACACACCAGAAGAGGGCATCTGGTTCCATTACAGATGGTTGTGAGCCACCATGTGGTTGCTGGGAGTTGAACTCAGGACCTCTGGAAGAGCAGTCAATCCTCTTTAACTGCTGAGCCATCTCTCCAGCCCCTGGGATTGGCAGTTTATACTTATTATCCCCACTCTTAGGAGTCTGGAGCAGGAGAATCTCCAGGAACTTGAAGTCAGCTGGGACTTATAGTGGGTTTCAGGTCAGCCTGAACTACAGAGCAAGACCCTGTCTCACATATACACACACTTACACATATACACATGCATGTACACACCCCATAACACACATTGATAGTAATAAACACAATTTTAATTAATAAAAGTGTGTGAGCTATTTGAAAAGTACTACCCTTTTTCTATAAGGAACTTGAGTGCCCTTGGATTTCACTCTCTGTGGCAGGTTTGGAGCCAGGCCCCCACAAGCAGGGATGACTATATTGACTGATCCACCGTCAGGTGCTCCAGGTCCCTGGGCATCACAGGACCAAAACGAGAAGTCCAGACTCCACTGTTTTACTTCATTTGCTGGAATCCTGACAGGACAGTGTTTCTAATCACCAAACATTCAAGATCAGGCCAGGACAAACAGACAGAATCCAGAAAGTTTGCCCTCCCATCTTCTAACTCTTCTTGAATTCTTCTTTTAAAAGTTTTTAGATTGATGTTTGTGTACCTGCCTTTGAGGAGGTAGACATGTGCCAAGTATATGCGCATGTGCCAGAGGACAGTTTTCAGGAGTCAGCTTTCTCCTACTAGTGGAACCTGGGGATCAAACTCAGGTTGTTAGGCTTGGTGACAAGCCCCTTTACCCACTGATCCATCTTGCTGACCCCCCTAACTTATTTGGTTTTATTTTTATTTTTGAGGTATCACAGTTATATGGTACAGGATGGCCTCATAAGTCTTTAACAATTTTTTATTTGTTTTTGTTTGTTTGTTTTTTGTGCATGAGTGTTTTCTTTGCATGTATATAAGTGTACCACATGCCTGCTTGGTGCCCTTGGAGGCCAGAAGAGGGAACTGGATCCCCTGGAACTGGAGTGACAGACAGTTGTGAGCTGCCCTGTGGGTGCTGAGTATTGAACTTGAGTCCTCTCCCAGATCAGAGCTTTTCCTGCTGCTCCAGCTCCAGAGCCATTGCTCCAGCTGCTTGGCCTCAAACTCTTGCTTTCTCTGCCTTGTCTTCCTGAGTGGTGGGATTACAGGCATACTCGCCCTGCTTGGCTAGAGTAAGTATTTTGTGAGAGCCAGTAGCTTGGAAACACTGCTTTTGTTTCTTAGGGAACTCGTCTTCCTGTGGGTCCTCTCCTTCTGTTGTCTCCAACTCTGTATTCTCTGGAACGACTTTCCTTAGCAAGCACACAGCTCAGAGCACACCCTGGGCTGGGCTCGCCCAGCCTCAGCAGCACTGGCATTTGGCCCAATTAACTCAACAAGTTGACAGCAGAGGTGGGGTGACTTTGCTTTCAGTGGCATATTCATTGTGGGGTGTCCCAGCGCTCTTCATATCCGATGATAGCATGCACATATCCACCTCCTATGGCAATGGGAAGTGACCACCCCAAATGTCACCAGCCATTGCCAAATACATGGTGGGAGGCAAATTGATTGTAGTTGGTTCTTTTACATAGAAACTGGCCAGAAGCCCATTCTAATCATCATCATCATCATCATCATCATCATCATCATCTCATCCTATAGTCCTCACAAGTCATGCCCCAGCCTATAGCTGTCCCCAGACAGAAGAAAAGGACAAGCTCAGTGCAGGACCCAAGGCTGGCTCTGACAGTCCAAAGAGACAGAACACCCACTATCTTAACCAAGAATATGCCTTTAGAAGGTACCCTGTTCCTAGATGGATGGGGACTGGGTGCACAGAGAAAACAAGTCGGTTGGGGTTGGAGACAGTTAGCGAGGGCAGCCTGAGTCAGCAGAGCTGCTGCAGGCCCTGGGGATTTCCATGGGGAACTGTGTGCACAGAATTCCCCCTGGGATGATGGTCTAGACAGGGCTCACCCTTCCCTCTGCTCAGCGCGGGCTTCTGCTTCCCCATTAGGAAGAGGAAATGCTCTGTCTGTTTATTTTGGGATTGAGGATGTGTGGTGCGTGTGCCTAGGATGGGCACCAGGGCATGCATGCCTTCCTGCAGGGGGCATGTTAGGAAACATGTGGCTTGGCACCTCGGCCATGCAGGTAAGCTGTTACAACAAATGGTAGACTGGAGGAAGACAGTGCCTGAGAGTACGGTCCAGTGAACAAGAACAGGTTAGAAACTGACATGGAGGCACATGCCTGGAAGCTGAAGTAGCACCTGAAGGAAGGGAGCAACCCAGGATAGAGACAGACAGACAGACAGACAATATATATGTAAATTAGACCCAGGTGTGCTGACACCGAGCTGTAATCCCAGCACTCAGGAGGCTGAGGCAGGAGGATTGCTAGGTTTGAGGTTAGCCTGGGCTATTTAAAAGACTGTCTCAAAAACAAAACAAAACAACAAACAATAAAAAAAAAAAAAACCAACCCAGGAGTCATTAAAGTGACTTCCATGACAAATCAACACCAAGAGGTGGGTCCTGGACTAATTTTCTGCATACTGTCATGGGGGCTACTTGGCTTACCTTTTACTTAAAAAAGTTTTTCTCAGCACCATTTTATGTTAATAATGACATATTACTATTTTCATATTTATTAATCTCTCCACTATTAAAAAAACAAAAAGCCTTTTGTGATATGATATGACACGCTGTTATTATTATTATTATTATTATTATTATTAGTGTGTGTGTGCTGCAGTTGGTTGTCTAGGTTAAGGGACGACCGTGGGCATCTGTCCTCATGCTCCATCCTTGTTTGAGAGAGGGTCTGTGTTGTTTTTCCATGGCATATACCAGGCTGGCTAGGCTCCGGTCTCCTGGGAGCTCTCCTGTCTCTACCTCCCCATAGAAGTTCTGAGAATACAGACGTTTCCCCAGATTTTAAGTAGATTCAGAGAACTTTAACTTAGGTCTTCAAGATTGTGTGACAATCACCTTGCCTACTGAGACATCGCCTCAGTCCCCGCCACATTATTTTGACTAAAAATCTATACCTAAGTAGATGGGATTCATGTTTATCGAATGTCAAAAGCATGGAATCCTCCAAGTGCTGGTGGATCGGGTACTCTTTGACGCTCTGCCATACCCTCCTCTTCTTCCTGAGACGACCTCACTCTGTAGCCTGGATTTCCCCATTAGGAAGAGGAAATGCTCTGCCCATTTATTTTGGGATTGAGGCTGTGTGGTGTGTGTGTCTACTTGGGGCTTATTCTGTAGCTCAGGCTACCCTTGAGCTTTGTAGGACTCCTCTAGCATCTCAGGGTTGGGATTACAGAAGTCACCTTGTCATGGTGTGAATCAGGTTCTCACTGGGGACTGTGACCCTGTCAGAGTTGGAAAGTCCACACGGTGGCCAGGATACATAGATCCTCAGGCAGTGGCTGACGACAAAGGGCGGTGTTCCAGGGTGGAGCAGTGAATAAGGACTCACATTCATCGCGCTTTAACTCTGTGTCAGAAGTTGTCTGCCCCTTAGATCTGATCTTCACGTTTGGTAGGTCGGAGGTCAAAGTCTGTGAAGTAAAAGCATGTTGGACCTGCTCATTCCACCTGGTGTGTGTCTCTTGGCACTGCTGGGCAGTAGCAGGTACCTCCTAAGGATCTCCTTCCCATGCCAGGGTCTCTTTCACTCTACAAGAGGAAGCTTCCTCCCAGGACCCCTCCTCAACCCTTTTCCTCACCATCACAATGCTCACTTGTCAGCAGGACCTCCACATTTCCTCCAGTGTGTCTATCATTGTCCTCTGGATGACCGCACTTGCCTCTTAGTTGGCCTTCCTATGGCCTTCTGGTTTCTTCCCCCACACCACAGCCGGAATGGTCTTTTTAACTGATTATATCATGTTCTTATTTCAAAGCCTTGAGAAACCTTCAACCAAACCCCAACTGCTTGCCTTGGCTGAGGAAGCCCTACAGAAAGTGGGTCTGCCCGTCCTCAGTCCTCACTGCGCACTCATGAACACACACGCACACACACAAGCACACATGCACACACACACACTCACACACACACGCACACACGCTCACACATGCACACACACACAAGCACACATGCACGCACACATGCATACACACATACACATAAGCACACATATGCACGCACACACATACACACACACAAGCACACACATGCACACGTACACACACACCCTACCCTGCTGCTCATTTCCAGTCTTGCTGCATGGGCTTCTCTCTGCTTCTCTGTCAAGCAGGCTGGCTATGGGGTCAGAGGTGGCTAGCCGTTCCTAACATCTGGCTGGCTTTCTCACTTGGCTTTGAATAGCTGGCTCCTCACCATTTCAAGTTTGGCTTAAAGATCATTTCTCAAAGGGGCTTTCCCAAACTACCTGTGCCAAGTGGCTACTTACCCTGCCTGCCTGTTTATAATGAACCATGTGCTTACCAAGATGGGTGCCTCTCACATTCCACTGTTGATTCACTTACCTCCTGTGTCTTCCACCACAGTTTGCCCCCCAGTGCCTAGAACAGTGCTGCTGGATCTGTTTTCGCTGAATAAACCTCGGAGTGAAGGAATGACATTTTCCTCTAATTAACTGATTTGATTAACACTTATTATCTGTGAAGAGCCAGATGCTAAGCTGTGTGGGTAAGCAAAATACACCAGCCCTGCTGACACCTGCTCTAAAATAACTTTAAAAAGAGAGCGCAGGGTGTGTGTGTGTGCTGGGGATGAGGGTCAGTTGGTAAGTGGGAAGCCCTGGGTTTGATTCCCCAGCACCAAACAAGCCAGGCATGGTGGTGTGCTCTCCCAAATTTGTAATCCCAACATTCACAGGGGTTGTGGTGAGGGGGGCATGGTAATCAAAAGGTCAAGGTTATCTTTAGTTATTTATTGGATTTGAAGCCTGCTTGAGCTAAGTGCAGTCCTGTCTGTAAAAAAAAAGAAAAAAAGGAGAAAGAAAAAAGAAGGAAGGAAGAACAAATGAAATAAGACTGATGACAGATGGGACAACATGAATGTCCTTGTGCTATGTTCCTGACCTTTTTGTGTCTTTAAAATATCCATAATAAAAATTGTTTTATTTTATTAAAAAAAATGGCCAAGTGCCTATGCTGTTGCAGATTGTTGTGAACAGTCCATTGGTGTATAAACATTTATTAAGCATCTACATACATGTGCTGAGAACCAGGGATGTAAGAAGAAACACCAGTCTTGTTTTCAGGCAGAATGAAGCCCAGCTGAGGGACATGGGACGTAGCTAAATGAAAGGGTAAACAGAAGGTTGCAGAGAGGTGTCTAGAAGAGATCTCCTAGGGCCTGTGCTTCAAGAAAATGGTATGGATGAGGGTAGAGAGGGACAGGAAGGGAGAAGAGCATGCACAATGGCGCAGCATCATTAAAAACAAAATAAAGTAAAGCAAAGCAAAATACCCTTGCCCATCTGAGGGCCCCAGAAACCAGTGCTCTCAGACAAAAAGAACACGGAACAAAGGGGGGGAACAACGAAAAAAGGCTGAACTTGTGAGCAGGTCAGACCCACAGGGATGTCAAAATCCTGTTAAAGATTTGGAAGTTTAAGCAGGGTAGTGGTAGTGCGCACCTTAAAGCCCAGCTGAGATAGGCCGACCTCCGAGTTCTAGGCCACTCTGGTCTAGAGTGAATTCTAGGACAGCCAGAGATACATAGAAAAACTGTGTTTTGAAACAAAACAAAACAAACAGGGAAAGATTTGGAGGTTTAAATTTAAGGGGGATGCAGGGAAGTGGCCCAGGATGCCTTGGAGGTCAGGAAAACTGCAAGAGGCAAAGTCAGTTGGGTTAGGCGTTCATGGTAAGGGTAAAAGCGGACTATAATCCGGCAGGAGAAAGTCCGGGGTATTGAGGAAGTAGCCAGCGCCTGCGTGGGAGGAACCCTGGCGCTCTGAGGGTGTAGAGGGCAATAAGCCCAAGTAAGAAGGTCAGAGACAAATGCCAGCTACCATATTCTAAGAGTCTGGACTTTACTCCATAGACAGTGGGGAGCCACTGAAGCTATTCTGATCATTGAAGAGATATGATCAGAGCTGTACAGCACAGTTCAGCACCGAACACAAAGATATCTACTTGAGAGGCAACGAGGGTCCTCTAACACTCAACCACCTGTCAGGCACTGTGTAGCAGTCCATACATTCAACACTAGGTGTATGGAGGAAACTGCCCCTTCGGACCTTACAGAGGACCAAGACAGTGACAATGCCAATACAGTAAATCAAGCCCTTAAGAAGGGGTTCACATGTGCATGCATACGCATACAGAAAGGGTCAAAAAAGGTTTCCAAGCGATACGAGGCTTTACTGAGCTCTTCCTTCCTCCCATCCTGCCTCTTTCCTTTCTTCCTTCCTGGCTGCCTGTCTTCCTGCGCTACTGGGGATTGAACCTAACACATCCTACAAACCAGGCAAGCAATAGGCCACTGAGCTGCACTCTGGCCTTTCTCGAGGCAGCTGGAGAGAAGGAAGGCCTAAGGGATGAGGAGAAGTGCTTGCAGAGGCTTGCTCATCAGGCCTTGCTTTGTCACTGTGGCAAGGGACCCTCCTGGTTGCTGGATAAATAACCCTGAGGCCTTTACTCCCTGAGGGTGGGGTGTCTTTCTTTCAGTTCCTACTTTAAGAAAATACGTTCTCTTTGTCTCTTTCACTGTCCTAGCTGGTACCTTTAGACCTAGTAAACAATTCATCATCTTTGGTTGTATCTATTAAAATAAACTATTTGTTGGGAGGCAAAGGCAGGCGGATTTCTGAGTTCCAGGACAGCCTGGTCTGCAGAATGAGTTCCAGGACAGCCAGGGCTACACAAAGAAACCCTGTCTCGAAAAAAACAAAACAAAACAAAACAAACCAAACAAACAAACAAAAATAAATAAACAAACTATTTGAAGGCAGGGTGCAGTGGCACAAACCTGTAACCCTATCACTTGGGAGGATGAGGAAGGGATATCATAGACTTGAGCCCAGCTTGGATCACATAGTGAGTTCTAGGCCAGTCTGGCCAAGATTGTCTAAAAAATTAGATAGATGATAGATAGATAGATAGATAGATAGATACATAGATAGATAGATAGATAAAGACAGTGACCAGTTGATCAATTTTAAGAGGATGAGTCGCACTTGGGAGGCAGAGGCAGACAGATTTCTGAGTTTGAGGCCTGCCTGGTCTACAGAGTGAGTTCCAGGACAGCCAGGGCTATACAGAGAAACCATGTCTCGAAAAACAAAACAAACAAACAATCAAAAAAAAATGGAAAAAAAGGATGAGCCTAGTCAGATCTACATCTTTCTTGGTATCAGAGAGTGAGTATTCCTATGGAGGCAAATGACAGCCTGCATTGTGGTGGGATGCAGGTAGATAAGGGGGATACAGCCAAGAGACACTAAGGAATTAGAATTATCAGAAGAGGGATCCCAGGCTAGGTTTCCGGGTTTGCATAATAGGTAAATTTACTGGGGCACAAAATATAGAGGCGTTCGTGGTTGTGGATTCCCGGGATACAGAAGACAAGCCTTAGTATGTTGTGATAGCCTAAAGAGTCTGGACTTTAGTCCACAGACAGTAGGGAGCCACTGAAGCTATTCTGATCACTGGAGAGACATGATCATAGCTATCCCTCAGGCAGGTCAAAAGGCTTGGGAGCAAGGAAGCCAAGGCGATCTTTATGTAAGAGGCAGTGTAGACCTGACTTTAATGCTCAACAATTTATTCAGTGCATAGTATGTGCTTGAGTGGGAGAGGAGCCCACCAGATAGAAATGCTCTACAGGCAGCTGTATATACAGATCTGTAGGCAGAATGGGGCTTGAGCCAAACAGGTGCCACTGGGAAGACATAGGAGATGATCGTGGTCAAGGTCACCCAGAGAGCATTTGGCTAACCACAGACGAAGCTGGCTGAACCTCAGAATTCAGGGGCTGAAGAAATAGAACACAGAACCATTCATTCATGGGAAGTAAGGCGCTAGGCCCCAAGGAGTCAAATTTGTGCAGGGGCGTGAATACATATGCATATTTTCAATAATTCTTCCCCTTTAGCTTGGAATACTAAGAAAGAAAAGAAAAGAAAAAAACTTTCACATCAATCCTGATGCCATTGGGTGATCTGGCCCAACCCTTCACCATCATCCAAGTGCGTCAGGGAAGCCACCTGGCAGGAAGGAGCCAGGTGGAGCAGAAAGTAGCCAGTCTTATAGTCAATAACTGGTGATAAGACCAGATGTGTGGCAATATCAAATAATTAAGAATTGGCGTCATCCCCAGTCAACCTGGTCAACTGTCTTCAGTGTGGAGACAAGGAAGGAAAGAAGGAGTGGAGGAGTGACCCAGACACCTGGGAGGCAAGCGGGGAGGAGCTTGAGTTTATGGAGTGGGCCAGGCACTGTGCTAGCCTCCTGATGTGTTTTCAACTTTTCCTTTAAAAGGGAAGAAAGCCGAGGCTCAGGGAGGTCAAATAATATTGCCCAAGGTTACAGTAACTGAATGACTTAGGATTTGACTAGGGAAGGTCATGGCTGCTGCCTCAGGGCTACCACATAAATCTGTGCATGCTAGTGACCTGAAGTTCCACATCTGACCTTCACGTGGACACTGTCACAAACCCTTCCACTGAAGCGGGAGCTGGATATGAATGGTGGCTCACTGTTAAATCAGTGGACCAATGTGGTATTCCTCAGACGTGGTTTTCGTGGGTGGGTGCTGGCTTCTAAGCCAGACTTCCGGTTTTATTCACACCTGCCATCTCACTCTCTCCTGGGGTTTTTGCCAGTCGGTTTTGCTTTTTTTTTTTTTTTTTGCCACTCCCAGCATGGGGTGAGGTGATCTGGCAGCTTACAATGAGGAGCCTGCCAGACCTATTGACCCAAGACTTGACAGGCTGCCAGGAACTCTGGAGATGACTCCTTTGTAGCCAGCTTCTGAGACCCTACAGGACCCCATCTGAGCCTGTGTGCAAGCCAAACATCAGTGACATCTGAAGGATACCAAAGGGCTCTCTGTTACACTAGCTTAGCATCATATCCCTTATTTGCATTATTTCCCATAACCCTTAAAACAACCAGGAGCTTGGTGGGATGATTATGCTCGTTATGCACCACTCAATGAGATCAGAGTAAAATATGGACAGCCAGAATATACCAGGTGGGTCCGCATTAAATACCAAGGAAGTGTCTGCCAGGTCTCTTACTTCCTCTCTGTCTCTGCCCTGGGCCCTTGGCATAGATTCCCTGATCCCTACGAAGTTCCCTCTGTCCCTGTGTCTGGACTCATGTAGCCCAGGCTAGCTTTGAACTCCATAGCTGAGAATGACTTTGGCCTCTTGCCTCTCATGTTGAACTTACAGACATGTATCACTATGCTGAGATGTCTGCAGTGCTAGGATTTGAACCCAGAACCTTGTGCATGCTAGACAACTACTCTATTAACTGTGCTACAGCCTTAGTCCCTCCTCTTTCTAAGCTAAAGAAAAGACTGACTGGAGGTGTAAAATGGTAGCAGAGACAATGTGGGCCGTGAGCACGGCTAGAGCCCATTTAGAACCTTGTACTCCATAAACCTTTGTATACAGAGAGGAATCAAAAGCTCTGCGCCTGTTCCAATGGAGCCAATAAAGAAGGCATAGCTATGTGTGTCTGTGTGCATGAATGAACACTTACACATATGCAGAAATGGCCTGGGTAGCTGGCCAGTAGCCCTCAGAGGCTTGTTCCCTGTGTCTAGCATTCCACATAGCAGCAGTGACCACATTAATCAATCAAAAGTGAGACACACATAATACCGGGTGCAATGACCTTTGTCAGGAATAGCATACCAACAGTGAAATCTATGCCACTCACAAGAGACCCAGAGGCTGCTCCCTGGCCATCGGGGACACCCTCGAGCCAATATTTTGTCAAATGTTCAGGCCTACATACATAAGCCCAGATTTCAGAGCTACCACAACTGGTTAAGGATGAGCGTCTGCACACTAAATCTTAAATCTGTTCTCATGGGTGATCTGGTATCCCTGCTGCATTGAACAAAAGTAAGGTAGAGCCTAAGTCAGTCATGCTGGTGCAGGCATATCATCCCCCATACTTCAGGAGGTTGAGGCAGGAGAATTGAAGACTCAAGGGCCAGTCTGTGCTACATATAACACTCTTGGAGGGGCTGGGGAGAGCCCTGAAATAACATTTTGTTTCAGGGGCTACTGCAAAGTGTATTACATAATAATTGGACCAGTTAGGGATGCAGTTCAGTCGTCTAAGAAGCTGGGTTTGATTCTCAGTACTGCCTCCTGCCCCAGCCCAGTAAAAGAAAAAAAAAAAAAGACTACTTCTTTTTAAAATACTCGGTGGGTAGGAGTAAAAGAAGCTTTGGGTTTAAGTCACATTAATTCAGCATCATTCCTTCCTCCCCACTAGTTTCCAGACTGAGGCGGGGGAGGGGAGGCAGCACTGAGCACCGCTGCAAGTGTGCAGTCAGCACAAAGTAAGGAGGATTACTCAAGATGTGGGGTCCAGAGGATGATTAATTGTGGAGCCTGGCTTGACTTTTCTATGACTGCAGAACAACGTAGCCTAGTTTAGCCCCTTAAGAGAACAATGGCACTCTTAGTTTCCACGGCCCAGGGGTCTAGCCTGAGCTTAATTGGAGTCTCTGCTCAGGGTCTCACCAAGTGCCTGTGGACTGACTTCATCTCTGGAGTCCGAGGCTCTCTTCCAAGCTCATGTGATAGTTGGGAGAACTCAGTTTCTTCCGTATAAATCAAGTTCCTGATTGCATTCATTCATTCTTCATTTGTTCAGTTAGCTTTTTTTTTTTTTTCCTTCTGAGACAGAGTGTCATCTGGTCATATGCTGGTCTCAAACTCTCTATAAAACCAAGGATAATGCTGAACATCACATTTGATTCTCTGCCCTCCAGCCTCCAACCTCTAGTTCCAAATCCTGGGAGAATCGGCGTGCACCAACACTCCTAGCTTCTGTGATGTTCTGTTTGCTTTTTCCTCTTGTTTTGGTTACTGAGTCAGGATCCCACCCTGAGACTCAAGATGGCTTCTACTTCATGATCTTCCAGATTCAGCCTTCTTTCTGCAAAATTACCAGTGTGCGCTGCCTTTCGTGGTTAGAGTCTTGTTTTGCTCAGTGTCAGCAGGGTTTTTGTTTTTTTTAGCACCTACACGTGCCTTGTCCTTATCTTTGTCCTGTGGCCCCTCTACATGTTCCCTCACAGCCTGGTAGCTGACTTCCTCAAGGCCACCAGGAAATTCTTTCTGACTTCAGGAAGAGTCCTGTCCCCTAGGACCAGGGAGGGAAGGACAGGCGTCAGGGGAAGTCACATTTCACCGTGCATCATAAAATACATCTTTAAAAATATTTTTGAGCCGGGCAGTGGTGGCGCATGCCTTTAATCCCAGCACTTGGGAGGCAGAGGCAGGCGGATTTCTGAGTTCGAGGCTAGCCTGGTTGATGACTGAGTTCCAGGACAGCCGGGGCTACACGGAGAAACCCTGTCTTGAAACAAAACAAAACAAAAAATTGAAAAAAATTTGTTTTTATTTCATGTGTAAGAGTATTAGCCCGCATGTATCTATATGTGCCACAGGTGTGCCTGATGCCCTGGGAAGCTAGAGGTCATTGGAACTGGAACTGGAGTCACAGATGATGGTGAGCCATCCTGAGGCTGCTTGGAAGCTAATCAGGTTGCCTTGCTAGAGCTGCCACTGAGCCATCCACCATGGAGCCATCTCTTTAACACTGAAGAATGAACTTAAGAAAGGGAGTCAGGGTTGTGGGGGTCAGGGTGGGCTGATTAGCAAGGGTTGTTCTTGCGCAAAGGGGATAAAGGAACAGGATGTAGGATACAGAATGTACTCAGCAGCAATGGTGCTGTAAGAGGGTCTGGTGCCTAGCTGGAAAGCGAGGGGCCGCAGGAAGGGCAGGCTCATCCCAAGCATTCTTGGTTAGTTCTTGGTCTTCGTTCACGGTGATCACATAAGGTAGGCTGAAAGACTAAAGCTGCCCAACAGCAGAAGCTCCACTTTGAAGCTTCCCACATTCCATTTCCCTATCCTGTCTACACCCAGCTCCTGAGAGAAGGAAGTTCCTTCCTCTGGAGTCTCTGCAGGGCTGCCTAGCTCAGGCATTAGGCCAGCTCATCTGGAGTCTCTCTGCAGGTCTGCAGAGCTCAGGCATTAGGCCGGCTCATCACAGCTCTGTTGGTCTAATGAGATGAGTATCCATACTCACATCACACCCTGCCTTACAAAGGGGAGCAGAGCTTTGCCTACTGAGTCAGTTTGGGGGTGCGTGAAGAAGCCAGAGCACAGCAGATCAGAGAGGACCAGAAGAAACCAGAGCTGCCTATCAATCTATGTAAAAATAGAGCTAGAGGGAGGGGGGCGGTATATCTGTGAGGGGTCTTGGGTAGATATAAGGCTTGGGCAAGAATGGAAATGGGGTGCCAAAAGTGAGGAGATTTTTTTGGGGGGAGGCTGGTCAGATCTCTCTCCTCCCATCCCTTTTTGTCCCCTTCCCTCCCTCTCTTCCTCTTACTTTCCCTCCCCATTTTCCCTCCTCACCTCTGATCTCTCTTTGGATACAGGGTCTAATTCTACATCCCAGGCTAGAATGGCCTAGAAGTCATTATGTAGCTTAATCAGGTCATTTTTATTGCTAAATTACTAATTAAAAATGGGAGATCTCGGCTGGCTGATGACTCAGTGTATAGGCACTTGCTACCAAGCCTGATGATCTGAGTTTGATTCTCAGATCCCATATGGTGAAAGAGCAGAACCAACTCCCACAGTTGTCCTCTGACCTATACACACACACACACACACACACACACACACACACACACACGCTAAATAATTGTAAGGAAAAACTTAGAGGGGATTCTTATAAAAAGCTGCTTAAGCTAGGTGGAATGGTGCACACCTGTAATCCCAGCAGTGTGGAGTCAGAGGCAGGAGGATGATGGATATCAGTTGATGTTATATAGTAAGTCTGCCACCTTGGAAAATCAAAATGACAGCCAGATGTGATGGTGACACATCCTTAATCCCAGCACTCAGGAAGCAGAAGCAGGTATAGCTCCAAGTTCCAGGCTATTCTGGTCTACAGAATAAAGCAGCCAGAGATATATAATGAGACCATACCTAAAAATACAGTATATATTATTGATCATATGTATATTGCTTTGATTCTGAAAGCTGATATCAGTCTGTTCTTGGGCTCCACAAAAATTTACCCAGAATTTACTATGGCTTTAGTCAGAGATCAGTAAATCATGTACAATAGTTAAATATGTTTAAAGGAAGTCCAAAGACAGAAAGTCCCCCCCCCACCCCACCCAAATGAATGTGTAATAGCAAATGTTGAGTGTCTATAGACAGGGAGCGAGCTTGGCTTGTACAAAGCCCGGGTTTCAATCCTTAGCAGTCAAGACAGAGCAAAACAACAACAAATAAACAACCACCACTCATCCTGTCTAGCCTGTACTATTTTTCTGGTCTCCGGGGTCAGCCATGTCCCTTCCTGGAGGTGGTACCTGGTTGGTATTCACTGATACAGTAACAAAACTCATATATATTTTTTGGTCAAAAGGTTCTGTCCTGCCTTCTCTCAGACAGAGCAAAAATCACACCACTGCTCTAGCTGGATATTTCTGCCCACCATACCTTCAAGCAGTGTTTATGGCTTCCAGACAAGGTCAAAGCCCCAAAGCCCACAGAATAGCCGAGCTTTCTTTCCCATCTGTGTTTCTCCCTCCCCCTGACTTCTTGGCAGTCATTTAACCTCCAGATTCTGTGTGTTTGGTTCAGCTGAAAGCAAAACAAAACACAGTGAGACTTTGCATTTGCTTATCTGTTTGCAGAATGAGGTTTCAAAGGGGCCAGCCTTCCCCCTCCTTGGCTCAGAAAGAAGTGTGTGGGTCCGTGAAAAGAAACTGCAAGGTAAACTTGAGACCGGTCTGGGAACTGACTTCCTTCCAGATAGCCTGAAACATCTTCTTCTGCACAGTCCCACACAGCCAAGCTCCTTGCCACCAGCTCCCAGGCCAGTCCTTTCACATGCTGTCCTCCTCGGAGCAGGTCTCTCTACATGGCAGCCATTTACACCAACGAACACCCACATGCACACACATACACACATGGCTCCGTCTGGTGACAGATTGGGGTCTGAAAAAGTCTGGCAGCCTGCGTGGCTAATGGCAGAGTGTTGAGTCTGTTCTGTCTCCCTGGAGTCCCTCTGCACACGCAGGTGCACGTCAGCGCCTGCTCTAATTTTATCCCTGGCTGATGGAGGAGACTAACTGAGCAGTAGGGAAGGTGCTATTTTGGGTCTCTCTGCAGCTCTGGGTTATATAAAGCCTACTGCCGTGACCTGCATTGCTTTGAGGCTGAGTCTCACTCTTGAGCATGCTGTCATAATATGTCATCAGCTCAGACACACACACACACACACACACACACACACACAAACACACACGGCTCTTGGGGAATGAGGAGAGAGGTGTGTGCTGAGGAGGAGTGTGTGTGTGTGTGTGTGTGTGTGTGTGTGTGTGTGTTCCTGCCAGCATGACTACACTATCCGGTAAAGGCATTGTAAGTGAAAGAGGCTTGTTCTGGAAGGAAATGGAAAGCTTGTTCTGATGGAGAAACGTGAAGGTCCGGCTTTGAGCTTTAGGACAGAGTGTTTTGCGAGTTGATGTTGTAGGTCTGCTGTTGGCATGGTGATAATAATTTCTATTTTGGTAACCCTTTTTTCATTTTAAAGGAACCTAAGGGGTTCGTGAATTATACACAAATGGTTCTGCTTTGGAATGGCAGAATT
>NW_022196912.1:100468290-100494187 GCF_008632895.1 Mastomys coucha
CTGCATGAACAAGCGTGATGGTCTGTTTTAGAGATGGGCTGTGACAGAAAATTGTCTTGCCCACACCAATGGGGATAACCTCGCCTGGAAAGTTTTTCCTTATAGGTCAAAACATCCCTTACCTGGGAATATGTCCACCTTCTTTAAGATTCCCGACTGCTTGATTCAATCATGCTCTACACATGAACTGTCTTGGGACTTTCTCTGAGATTAAATCTTTTCCTTTTAGATGTATACATTTTGATAGATGACCATACAAAGCAGAATCTTATTAGAACACCCTTAAAAGTACTAGGATTCTCAAACTGTGTCGTTTGCACAAAGCTAGAGTGATAGGGCTGAAGGAGCTCCCCCTACCATCTGTCCTGCTCCCCATTTCTAGCAGGGCAGGAGACGATCTATTGTTCTCAGTGAGCCACATGTTTCCCCATCCCCTCCCTCCTCCCCCTTCCCTCCCCCTCCCTATACAATCTCCATGGGTGTGCTTTGAGTGACACGATGGAACCCTTAAGGTATTGCCCAGGGGCATGCAGACTTGGCAGGTTCAAATTTTGGCTGTGGGAGCTGCCAGAATGGGAGGCCCAGGGCCAGGGCTCCTGCAGTTGATTTGGTTCCCGTCACTGTCACTGGCAGCGGCTGTGGCCATGGAGAGTTCCCATAAGTCGCTTGACGGCTGCACTATTTATTTCTCAGCTCCTCTTTGTGAGGAGTTGGTCCTCCTTTCCCACTGGCCAGAGTGCTTCTAAGGGATTTTTGGGAAGAGAAACCTGAAGCTTTCCACAAAGAAAGCCAGGGGAATCTGGCAATTAGCTGCAAACAGCAGAAAGGAGATGGGCCCCAGAGAGAGTCCTAGTGCAGAGAGCCGCTAAGAGAAGGAGGAAAGGGAAGTGAACCAGAATCAAAGACAGGGCTCGAAGGGGCCGGATAGGGAAATGAAGCCAGGAATGGGGAAGGTACAGATGAATCACTGTGTGGTTTATTAATAATGGACTTGGGTGGAATTTGGACACATGTGCGTGCCCTCTTTTCCTCTTCTTCCAGGCTGGGAGGTGGCAGCTCACCTTGCTGGACTACTTAATGCCTTTGATCTACCCCTGCCCATTAATTAGCCAATATCAGTCTCTCTCTGTTTCTGTGTCTGTGTATGCTTTTCTCTGTGTGTCTTTGTCTCTGCCTGTCTCTGTGCCTCTGTCTCTCTGTGTCTGTCTCTGTGTCTCTGTCTGTCTCTCTGTGTCTGTGTCTGTGCCTCCATCTTTCTGTCTCTGTGTCTCTGTGCCTATCTCCCCACTCCCCTGCCTCCATTATTATACAACCCAGACTAGCCTTGAACTCATGATACTCCTGCCTCAGCTTCTCATTACTCCATTTCCCTCAGGAGCAGGCCTGAGTACACTGACATCAGATATGGACCTCTGAGGCCTGCAGCCTAAGTCTCTGACTTAATTTTTCTTTTCTTTTCTTTCCTCTTCTATTCTATTCTTTTCTATTCTATTCTATTCTGTTCTTTCTTTCCTTTTTTTTTCTTTTTTGAGACAATGTCTTCCTCTATTTATCCTTGGCTAGCCTGGAGCTTACACTGTAGAACCAAGTAGGCTCCAAACTCACAGAGCTCTGCCTGCCTCTGCCTCCTGAGTGCTGAGATTAAAGCATGTATGCCATCATACTTGGCTCTGGCTTAAGTTTTATAGTCACCATCTCAACTCTTCCCTGTGAAAGTCTCCAGGTCCCTCCTTACCACCTTACACTGAATGTTCTCAACTCTCTTGTCTTCTCTGTGTGTGTGTGTGTGTGTGTGTGTGTGTGTGTGTGTGTGTATGAACTGTTCCATTTGTCTGGAATGACCTTCCTATTGTTGTTGTTAGTGGTATTTATGTGTGTGCGTGCAATGTAGCCAAGGCTAGCTTCAAACTTGTCATTCTCTGGCTCAACCTCCCAGATACTACAATTAAGGTGTACTATCATTTTTTTTTCTTAGAAAATTCCCATTTTTTCCTTCTGATGCTGACTCTGGGCCTGAGGCTCTCTGCCGGCATGTTTGTTCACCTTTTGCCTGAGTACTTAGATGCTCTGCAGTCCACCTGGACCATGGGCATCTAGAGGAGTTCTCACTTAGTCTACCAGGCTGCCCAGCAAGTATCTTTTGAAGGAATGACTGCACAAGCCACATTTTGGCACTAAAGCTTTCTCTGTGTCACAGGGCTAGAGATTGAGCTGCGGGCAATGTCAGTGTGCTGGAAGAGAAAAGGCAAAGTCCTGGGAAATCTGACAAAGAATGTTAAGACATCCTGAGTTGTCTGCTTCCAAAACCTAAGGAGAGGAACAAAAAAAACAGAGCTGGCCAATTGCTGTTATCACGTGAGTGCGATGCTGAGCGAGATGACCCATGTGACTAATCAGCATCTGCCTTTTCTGTGCCCCTCCACCCCCACCCCGACAACCCCCTCATCCCAACCAATTCATGGAGTAGAGTGTCCAACATGCATGTGGATCTCACCGTCCTTCCCAGAGAGCACCAGGCCCATACTTCAGACCCACCACAGATCTACCTAACCAGCTGTGACTCTACCATGAGCATCAGGACTTCCAACCAGTGTGACCTGGTGGTGCGTGTTGGTGGTCCCAGGGATTCATGAAGCTGAAACAGGATGATTGATAGCTTAAGGTCTATCTGAGTGGCTTAGCAGGACTGTCCCAAAATAAAAAGCAAAGGGAGGGAGAGCCAGGATGAAACTCAGCAGTAGAACTTGCCTAGCACGAGTAAGGTTGGGTTCAAGTCCTCATACGTGGGTAGATAGATGGTGGTGGTGAGGACGTCATAGCTCCATCACTGGGCTGGCTGCCATCTCTGCCCAGGTCACACCCTAATGATGCTGGCCTCAGGGACTGAGGCCCAGGAGAAAGTGTGGCGCACCCAATGCTTGACCCAATTACACCAAACCAGGGGTCAAGGACTTCATCAATTCTAGGGACATCTGAGATGTATACATCCAAGAAAGCCAAGACAAGAGCAGAAGAAGCCCCCAACTACCAATTGGGTTTGTAAATGCATTATTTAATTTAGGTTACTTAATTTAACCTCTGATACAGCTCTGGGAATGATTTTGTAATGGTATATCATCAATGTGTGTGTACGTGCACATAAATATTGCCCTACATCCTTTGCTCTCACACTCAGAGAAGTCTCATGAAGGTAGAACCAGGGTGACAGTATCTCAGGAGGAGACTGGCTGTGGGAAGGAGGGCATAGAATTGGCATCTGGGGAAATCTTTCAAATGTTTAAACAGTTCCTGTTGAGGCTTATGAATCTTGACAGCTATCCTGCTTTGACAGAAAGGAGAAAAGAGCAGTTGTGTGATTGGGAGCCTGCAGGAGAGAGGACAGGAGAGGGCAGAGGGCGAGTCCACAGCCTCACAGCAGTGGCAGGGGCTGGAATAGCTCACCTTAAATGAGATGACGCTGAGCCACTTAGGGGAAAGAGAGAAGAGCCGAAGACGGATGATGAGCACAAGGCAGAGAAGAGACTCGGGACACAGAGCGGGTGGGTATTAAAAGATTAAGTGTTTTAGACTGTGTTACCATCACCCAGAAAGGCACGCACGTCAACTGCCAAGAAACTAATACTGAATTGGAACACCATCCCGGGATGAGAGCAAGTTAAAACAATAAATCCTGTGCTCAACCTGTGTGCTATTTCCAGATCAGCAATTCACTGGCTTTTCGGGGCACAATGGGCAAAAACCAGGATAGGATCCTGTGTTGTCATTTAAAGACTTTCTTTTTAATTTGTGTGTTTATTTGGGTTTGTGGGGATAAGGGGAGAGAATCTCAAGTAGTTGTCTTCGAATTTGCTATGTATCCAACACTGGCCTTGAACTCCTGATCCTCCTATTAGACTTTGGAGTTATGAGATTTTAAAGGTCCCCACACTGAGCAATCTCATCTTGATTTTTTTTAAAGACAGCATCTTACTATGTAGCCTCAGCTAGCCTAGAATTTGCTATATAGCCCAGGCTAGCTCAAACTCACAGAATCTGTGTGCCTCCGCTTCGGAAGCGCTGGGATCAATGGTGTGAGTTACCTTGCTATCTGATCCTTCTTTAAAGGGTCAAACAACTGGGCTCCTTATAGTCAGGGTATTTGTTGGCATTCTATCTGTCCTGCTGAGCCTCACACAAGCCTCACAGCTTTGCTATATGACGCCCCAGTAGGTAAGTATCCCTCCTTTTACTTCTGGGCAAACACATCCCGAACCCACTTCAAAGTTAAATAACATGCCTAAGGCCACGGATTTTGTGAATGGCAGAGCTAGGATTTGAACAAAGGCAGTCTGACTCCAGATCCCAAATCGGTAACCATCATTCTGTACTGCCCTTGAAGTAGTCAATAAACATAAAAACAAAACACCGATGAAGATGACCACGACGACTACAAAAAAACCTGAGTATTGGTGGTATGCAGGGTGTGGGTTGAACCCCAGTGTGGCAGACTTGTGGAAATCCTGTGTATGAACGTCAGCATGACATCACTGGGGATGAGCGCTTGTGAATCCAGGTCAGCTGTGTCACTCGCAAAGCTTCATAGCCTCTCCACACAGCACTGGGATGAGTCTCACTTCTGGAAGCCCTGCCCTTGAGCATTCAACAAGTATTCCCTTTCTGTGTTAACTCAGTTAATGGGCCTTGAGCACTCAGCCCGTGCCAGGCAAGCCATACTAGGCTCCAGAAATAAAAATGGGCCTGACACATAGTCCCTCCCCTGCAGGAGAGGTGAGGGCAGGTACCTTCAACCAACGACCAATGGGCTTGGAGCTTAGTAAAACTCTGAGGCTGACGTCACCTACTGTCTCTTCATTCTCTGAGGATGCTATCGTTTTCTCCATATCTTGGGATCGCTTGGTCACTAACTTCCTGGGCTGTCATCCTTGCAAGCCACCCGTGTCTGCAGATGTTTTTCAGACAACGGCTGGAGGTTTGTTTTTGTTTTTCCTCAGTGACTGAGGGGTGAAGAGGAGGTAAGAGACCTCGACAGAGTCTCGTGTAGCCCAGACCGAACTCCAACTTGAACTCTTGTTCAAGCATTGAACTCTTGGCCTTCCCCTTCACCTCTGCCTCCTTGAAGCATGTACCACTTTGCATTCAAGAGCTTGACTGTCTCATCTAGAAAGTGATATGAGGTGATGACAAAGATGATGGTCAGATGAGAGATAACTGAACAGAATTCGAAACATCAGCCCACAGCGGTTTAGGTAAATATGCACAAACGGGCATCTAACCGCTACACGTCTAACCATCCTCGGGAGCCCAGTGACTGGGAAGGAACCTGGGCTCTGAAGTCAAACAATTTCATTTCTGTTAGAGTTGCAACTTGACCCTTCCTATGCTGTACGTTCTTTCTGTGTGGGGTGCAAATAGTCAGTGCGAGCCACAACAAAGCCTAAATGAGAAACTACAGGTCCTTAGGATGGTGCTAGGACACAATAGGTAAGTGTAAGTGCCAAGATTTTAGTTTTGCAGAAGTGGTAATTTTTAAAACAACATTATTAGTAACTATAGTTACTAATAGTAACCATCATTTACATCGCAAACCTCTAGAGAGTGGCTCGGAGGGAGGGGGGAGAGAGGGGAAGACTTTACCTGTTTTGTTTGTGTGATTTGATATATTTTTTTATTATTGCATTTTATAATTTAAAAAAGAAAGGAAAAAAGAACATAGAGGTCCTTTTGCTCTCTAGAGGCCTTGGTGGAAATTAAAGGGGTCATCTGGGGGGTACAAGAACGGCCTGCCTACCTGCCTCCACCCACGTTTGCTCCCCAGGGTGACTTCAGGTAGGAGACTTACAAAGAAAGGGTCGGCCTCGTTTCTCTAAGAAGTCCTCATAGAACTGATTCTTCCAAAACAGGCTGCATCAGGGAGATACAGGGCCTGCCCTTGTCCCTCAGCAAGGCTCCCTGGCAAGCTGGAGTACGTCTCAGCCTCCTCGTGTCAGGTGACCGATGGCAGCTCGAAGGCTCCATGCTCCAGGTTCTAGGCTAGGGTAAGAACAGCACCACCTCCTCTCTCCACACAAGGTATCAGTAGGTCTCACCAGGATCTTGTGCCCGTAGCTGAACCAATCACTATGGTTGGAAGGATGAGCAAGGATCTGATTGGTCATACCTTTGTTGTCCATCTACTGGGGAGGTGGGTCATAGAGTCACCTTGATGTAATAATGCAGAGACTAAGAGGAGAGTGGGTGAAAGAGAACTGGAGTCCAGTTGCAGAAGAAGCAGGAATGAGTGAGTGGCAAAGCAAGAGGTCTGATACAGACAAACATGGTGGCAAATACCCACAATCCCAGCCACTCAAGATTATGGAGAGTTCAAGGTCAACCTGGACTACATAGCAATACTGTTATATAAACATAACCAAGTGAGTGTCTGGAGAGATGACTTGGTGATTAAGAGCACTTGTCGTTCTTACAGAGGACCCAGGTTCAATTTCTATCACCCACATCACATGGAGACTCACAATGATCTGTAACTCTACTTCCAGAAGATTCAAAACCTTCTGTAGGCACCAAGCACACATGTGGGATGTATGTGTGCATGTGCATGTGCATGTGTGTATGTACATGTAGGCTAAACACTCATACACATAAAATAAAAGAATGTGAAAAAAAAAAAGGTAAAGAATCAAACAAGGGCCAGGAATATGGCTCACTGTCACCAAGCCTGGCATCCAGAGTTTAATCCCTAGGACTCACATAGTATAAGGAGAGATCCAATTATTGTTGTCCTCTGACCTTCACATGCATAACACACACATACATGATAGATAGATAGATAGATAGATACATACATACATACATACATACATACATATGTAGATAGAATGATAGATAAAATTTAAACAACAACAAAGAAAATGTCATAGTTTTTGTTATGCTCAGGCTAGGAAAATGTGTACATAGTTGTCTTTAGGTTAGCAGACTACCCACTTGGAATCAGAGGAACCACACAGGAAAGGATAAGCCAAAAAAACGAAGGATGGAGTATAATAGACTCTGGGTGTCAAAGGCTTCCACCTCTGTCCCGGGGAGTGGTAGCTTTGTGTCTGCCTTTCACTTACACAGGATAAAGGCCTGAAATTGCAAACACCCCTTGACTTCAGGCAGATAGCACAAAAGAATAGAGTAGATTCCTGCATTAGCCACACCCCGACCCCACTTGGCTGCTAGGCAGCTGCTTTCCCTCCACAAAGGCCTGTGGGTGAATCCAGGCTCCAAGTCTTTGCATGTGCGTGCTTGCAGTCTCTGTTTTTAAACACCGAGTGATTTAAAAACACACTACATGAGCCAAAACAAACACATATCAATGGGTCAGAATCTGCTGTGTCCCCTCTTCTCTCCAGTAAGTGACATCTGAAAGAACTGTGTCGACACAGAGCAAACGAGAAGTCCTTCTCTTTTTATAGAGTTTCAAACCTGTGCTCCAAGCCACAATTGCCCAGTGATAGCCCTCCTGCCCAAAGTTCCCTTTCATCTCCACTATCAAATCCAAATCTGAACAAAACCAAGTGGGCCACGAAAGGCAAGGAACATTACGGTGAGAACTGTACTTTCATTTCCTGGCGGGGGTGTGGCTACATTCACAACTTCAGTGTGACTCTAACCGTCAGGAGGGTTTTTACATTCAATTTCCTGTTTCCTTTTCTTAATAAAGAAAGGAAAAGCAGGGCCCCTGCAGAAACTGTTCTTAGGGTTCCAAAGGGAGACACCATGGGGGTTCTGAGTTAGCCACAAGCATATACAAAACAAAACCTAAAACCCAGCAAATAGCAGTACACGGAAGGGTGGTGGCAGGGCTGAGTGGGGGTTTGGGGGTGGCGGTGGTGTTGTTTTCATCCGCTCAGGCAGCAATTTTCCACCCTACACCCGTCAGACCTGTGGCCATCTCCTCTGTTTCTTAACCATTTCCCATGAAGGTTTAGAATGTACTGATGTAGACAGCTGGTAGTTGTAGTAGCTATCCCTTTTCAGGGACTGTCATGAGTTCTAGTACAACTCCTCTACGAAGCATTTCTGCTCTATGCACAAGGGCACAGAGGAATGGAGGTGCTGTGATCATCTGCCCAACTGTTCTACTTAGCTTTAACTGCCAGCTTTATCCAGCTAGAGTCATCAGACAAAAGAACCCCAATCAAGGAATTGGCCAAATCAGATTGGCTTCTGGGGCTGTCTGGGCAGTGGGGGGCGGGGAGGGGGAGGACCTCTTTTGATTGTTGATTGATTTCCAGAGGGTCCAGCTCACTGTGAGCAATGCCACTTCCTGTACATGTATGTGTTCCCAGGCTGTAAAATGAGGCTACTGGATATGATTCAATGGGCAAGCCACATTTCTCTTTGGGTCTTGCCTCCAGGTTCCTGACTGGAGTTGTCTCAGTGACGGTCTGGAAGTATTCAAAGAAAGAAACCTTTTCCTCAACAAGATGCTTGCTGTCAGAGTGTGTTGCCATAGCAATGAAACAGACTGGAGCAATGACCTCTCAAGTGACCTAGGTGGCAGTTCATTCTTCCATTCATTGAATTCTCATGGATCTCCTAATTATTGTGAAGGTTCTAAGGCAGGGTACCTGGGCTAAGAATGAGTTCTGCTTGTTGAAAGCAGCCTACGTCCATGTTTGGCATATATCTCTAAAGATTCCTTTCATTAAGTTCTTTATATAAATTTATTTATGTGCATCTGTAAGATGCATGTATATGCATGTGACCACTACAATCATGGAGTGACCTTAGAGACTGAAGGAGGGCATAAGATCCACTGGGGCTGGAATTACAGCTAGATGGGAGCTGTTCTTTATGAGTTCTAAGACCTGAACTTGAGTCCTCAGCAAGAGCAGCAAAGCCTAACCCTGACTTTAACTCTGAACCTAACCATAACCCTAACCGTAACAGTAACCGTAACCGTAACCCTAACCCTAACCCTACCCCGAACCCTAACCCTAACCCTAACCCTAACCCTACCTAATCCTAGCCCTGACCCTTAAAGCAAGTGCTCTTGACTGCTGGGCCATCTCTCCTGCCCTAATCAGACTTTTAATTAGCACCTACTATGTGCAGGATTCCAGGCTGAGGCCAGGGGGACACAAAGAGGAATGCAGAGCTGCCTTGACTCCTAGGGCTTGTTGCTTAGTTAGAAGGCATTCTATACAGTAAAGCTCACAGTACAAGATGCTACCCAATAAGGACCAAGGTCAGTGGTCCGGACAAAATTCAGAGTGGTTTTGCCAAGCATGGTGCCACAAGACAATAGTCCCAGAACTTTGGAGGTGGACCAAGAGAGTCAGGCATTCAAGGCCATCGTTAGCTACCTGGCAAGTTTGAAATCAGCCTGGAGACACTTGAGATCTTGCCTCAAAAGGCTGATGGACTGACTATTCTAGATTGGAACAGCAAGACAGTGAAGTTGTGGGTGTGTATGTGTGTACTTTTGTGCCCACACCCAAATGTGTGCAATAGACGGGAAGAATGCAAATAATATCGGAGTTAAGTATCCAGCAGAAAGGGAGCAAACCATAACCCAGAGAGGGTGTAGAAAACAGAAAGTGTGTGGTATATACAGTACAGCATAATTTGACAAAGGAGCCCTTGGTTGTAGCAGCCACATGAGAAGCCAGGCTCTGCACCTTCCTACCCATGTGATCCCACATCATGTATTTCACGTATACTAAGCCTTTGTTTCTCAACCTGTGAAGCAGGCAGAATCAACAAAATGATATAGAGTTGTGCCCGTCCTCCTTGGTCTGTTTGTGGGGGTATCCCTGCAGCTCACTGTTCCACTAGACCAGCGGAGAGATGTATGTGACCACAGTGAAACCATAACGTAAGAGCCCAGAGGCCTGGAAACTGTAGCCGTGAACTAAAAGCAACATGTGTCAACCCCAGAATCGGATAACACAAGCAAACCACAAATGCACCGCTCAGGTGTTTGAAGTTCTCTGATGGGGCAGGACCCGCTGTAAATTACTTCATGCAATGGAGTCAAAGGGTGTTTTTTTTTCTTCTTTTTCTCATCTGACTTCACAGGAAATTTACTCCTCTGTTCAGATTTGAGATAAAACAGCCTTTCACCTTGACCCTCCTTTGTGGTAGGAACTCACCCCGTGATGTCGATCACTTTCTATCCCAGGCTGGATCATCATCAACTTATATTTAGTACACATGTGGGTTTGAATTGCCCTTAGGTTACAAGGGAGAGCAGTTAAATCTATGGAGATGCGCTCAACCATCAGGCTGAGATGACAGTCTAAGAAAAGGAGGTGAGGCCAGCCAGCACAAGCAAAGCCAAGGCATGTGGATTTTTTAAAGGTTGTTTATTTTGTGCCTGTAATCCGCTACCGTGCTGTTGGCCAATAATTATTTTAGGTTTCATGACTTTCAGCCTAACCTCTGTGCCCAACAGAGAGAATCTATCCCAAGGTGTTGACATTTCTCGGCAACTGTTAGAAATGAACAGCTTTAGCTGCCTACCCAAGTTGACATATTAAAATTATCAGGAAAACTGGCCTTGAGGAATTTCTCAAGACCCCCTCACCTAGTCCACTATCCAGTTCTTTTTTTTTTTTTTTTTTTTTTTTTTTTTTTTTTTTTTTTTTTTTTTTTTTTTTTTTTTTTTTTGGTATTTTTGAGACAGGGTTTCTCTGTGTAGCCCTGGCTGACCTGGAACTCACTCTGTAGACCAGGCTGGCCTCGAACTCAGAAATCTGCCTGCCTCTGCCTCCCAAGTGCTGGGATTAAAGGTGTGTGCCACCACTGCCCAGCTGGGAGATTATCTTGATTGTGTTAATTAATATAGGAAGACTCATTTAGTTGTAGGTGAGGCCATTCCTATGCTTGGGGTCCTAGACCGAACCAAAGAGAGAGAGAGAGAGAGAGAGAGAGAGAGAGAGAGAGAACCAGCTGAACACCTGCATTCATCATCCTCTGTTTCTTGATTATAGATAAAATGTCAGATTCCCTGTAACTGGACAGCGATGAGCTTCTAAGTAGATGCTGGGAATCAAACCCAGGTCCCCTGGAAGAGCAGTGGGTGCTCTTAACTGCTGAGCCATCTCTCCAGTTCTGATTGCAGATGAAATGTAATTCATCAGCTGTCTTAAGCTCCTGCCTTCCTAACTTCCCCTACCATGAAGGACTACAAGCTTGAACGATGAGTCAACATAAACCATTCCTTACGTTGCTTTGGTAAGAGTTGAATTTTTTCAAAATCATAGTAACAAGAAAGAGATTAAGATATATAGATCTTCTAATCTTGTAAATGAAATAGCTAGGCACAAAGTAATGAAAATTTGGAAAATTAACTGTTTATAAATAATGTATTCATTGTCCTCTTTTTCTTTAAAGAGCCTAAGGGATAGTCTCACCCACAATTAAACTGAGTCTTCTTACATTAATTAAGACAATCAAGATAATCTCCCACAGATTCCTGTGTCAGAGTAGTTCTAGATTCTGTCAACTTGACAGCACTAACCATTATACCATCATGCCTTCTTTTTAGTATTAATGGGTATAGATGAGGGTATTCCACAGAGATCAGACACCAGTACTGTGGAGGTGGTGGGTTGTACATCTCTGGTTCTTTGAGCTAGGATTTGAACCCAGGGGGTGAGGAACAAGGCAGAAGAGAAGTCTAGGATAAGAAATAGAAAGGAGAATGAGGCAGGAGGATTTCGGTGAGTTAAAAGCCAGCCAATTCTATAGAACAGAATTGAAGCCCAGATGGACAAGATGTCCAGACAAATTCGCAGAGATAAGACCGCCTGCTTAATATACCAGCTCTCTGTCTCCTTATTTCACTCTGTGGGGTCAGTCAAACTCCAAGCCATTCTGAGATTTATAGCACACTTGTGGGCTTACCGGAGCCACCTCTAACCCATGAACTTCTAAAGTGACCACTTGGAGTCTGGGTGCCTGTCAGATGGCATTCTGTAGGCATGGGTCCCAAGGATCCCCAGTCAACTGAACTTTGAGGCCTCGAATCCTCAAGTCAGTATAGAAATGTTGGCAGACTCTCCCTTGGTTCCACATCATCTTCCTTGACTCTGAGGGAAGTTGGGTATACTCCAGGAAGTCAAAGTGAGTTTGGACTTTGCCCTTGCTTGTATTGACTTGGGCAGGTTATAGTCTCAGCCTTTACTTCTTCCCCAGTCAAAGGGGATTATAAGCAAACATGCCTCATAGATTACTTAAGAATTAATCTCCATCAGCCACCTTAAGGACTCCACAGGCTTGATTAATGTAGGTGATATAATTACCTACCCTGGTCTCTCTTTGAGAAGATTCTAACTGTCTCAAGCCCACAACACATATTATCACATCCGGGTAGGGAGTGACCTCGGGAACAAAGCCTGTAGCCCTGCCAGACACTCTTGGAAAGGAAGTGATTTCATCACCCAGGTGTCTGAGTCCGGGCTACTTTCTTCAGGGAAGGGCTCTCTGCAGTCTTGCCAGCTCAACATGCTGGGTTACACCAGACACCACCACCCTGGCTCTGCCAGTCCCTAGCGTGTCAAGGAGCCCCTGGGAGTTACACACCCACCTCTTGGGCAAAATGCTCATTCATGACAGGCCTGAGTGTCATTGTGTGGGCTTTGTTCCTGCCTGTGTGTGACACAGGTGAGGAGCTCACTTGAGCAGGTGACCTTCCGAAGGTCCTTTTGTTCACCTGGGGACTAGGACTGTCACCTTCAGCCAGGAAATTCTTGCATTTCAGAAAGGCTATTCCAGGGCTCACATCAAGAAGGTTCTTTCCAAAATTGACCTGGGAGCCTGAGAAATGACTTGTGGGTATGAAAGAGTGGGAAATAATATCTGGATCAGGGTAGCTATCCTAGCACAATATGGCCCTGCAAGAACACTACCAGTAAGCCATGAATCCTGGACCAGATACCCTCTGTCCAAGACTGCTGTGGACGAATAGAATCGTGTGATATTTGGCAATTTTCTTGACTTCTTTGTCCCCATTTATCTTCTATATAAGGTGATGATGATAACAATATTTGCCTACTCACCTCTCTAGGTTGTTTTAAGGTATCAGTGAATTTTTATAAAAATGTCTAGAATCCTGCCTTGTTTGTTGGGAACAGTGGTCCACGTCTGATAGATACATACACTTGGGAGACAGAGCAAGACTTCAACATTTTTGGCTACACGATGAGTTTGGGGCCAGCCTGGGCTAGAAACCTTGTCTTTAAAATCCAACACTCAGACACATAGCACCAGCGCAAACAAAGGAGCAGTTGCCTGAAATATGGTAGTATAAGGACTAGTTGCTTCCCCATAGGCCAGAGGTTTCCATTCTAGACAGAGCCACTCATAAAGAAGGAGGGAAATCCTCAGTCTAATTGACCTCAAAGGTTGCTGCTCTCTTTGAATGCCATTACCTTGTCTGAAAGGAATATGTGCGTCCGGGCGGTGGTGGCATATGCCTTTAATCCCAGCACTTGGAAGGCAGAGACAGGTGGATTTCTGAGTTTGAGGCCAGCCTGGTCTACAGAGTGAGTTCCAGGACAGCCAGGGCTATACAGAGAAACCCTGTCTTGAAAAACAAAACAAAACAAAAAAAACCCCAAAACAAACAAACAAAAGGAATATGTGTAAAACCCACACTTCTTGGGGGACAACCATTCCCCCAAACAGAGCACAAACATTAGATGTTACGTTTTTGTTTTATTTGACTCTAATTAATTCATTAATTTCTATTAATTTCTATTTTGGTTTTTGAGATATCGTCTCATGTAGCCAAGTCTGGTCTTGAACTTGTGATAATCCTCCTGCCTCAGCTTCTTTTCCTCCCACTTTTTGGTTACAAATATGTCACTATGTGGAGTTTTTTGTTGTTTGTTTTTGGCTTTGGGGTTTTTTGTTTGTTTCTTTGTTTTTGGTTCTTTATTATTTTAGAAGCAAGGATTAAGGTGCCTCTGGGTAATGATATAGGATAATCTAACCCAGATGAATTTGACCACCCATCCCCTAATCCCAGATCTCAGTGTCATGAATCTGGTAGGTCTGCCCTTTGACCTGAATCTGAGTGATGTTAGTAATACAGGAATAGGTGAAATGCCAGCCGCGCCTAGCTAACCCAGCAAAAGGAAATGCTTCCCACACGATGGCCCCCAGGAAAGGCATCCCCAGCACCAGTGCCTGGACCTGCTTTAATGCCTGGGTGTGGCTGCAGGAACCACCCAGTACAAACTGGAGTGAACCTGCTGCCCCCCCTCCCCCCGCACCTCCCTCCACCTCGCTACCAAGTCAAACAGAACACTGGGAACGCAAATAGAATCATCACAGTAAACCGGTTGTTGGAGCCAGACACCGGACAACCCACTCCCTGGCACCGCCACCCCCATCACAGGTCCAGACACGAGAAGGGCTCTGAGGGCTGAAGAAGGTGTGGCCCTTGGGCATTCCTGCCCAGCAAGAAACCCCGCAGCTTGTCTGTACTTATTGCCACCTACATGCCTTGCTCAAGGAGCTGCTTGCCAAGGCAGGGAGAGAGAAGGGGTCTCCTCATCCTCCAAGTCCTCGATCACTAGGAAATGCCTTGCCCACCAGACCCACTTGACAAAGACAGCTTCTCAAAGAGAGAACTCTTCAAACACGTTCGAATCCTAAAGGCATCTGAGGTTGGGTGACGTCTGTGCTGGACGTGCTTCTCTACAGGGTCAGGCATGGGGAGAAGAAGGCGGGGCCAGTCCTAAATGACAGCTTCAGATAAATGAGAGTAGAGTAGCTCTGAACTCGGGTAGTGCCCTCTTCTAGCCCAGAGCAGGTCAGACTCCTCAAACCGCCCAAGCCTTTCTGCTGTGTGCTCTGGGGCATGCCTCTCTTTGCTTTTCTTGGATCCTGAGCCAAGGAGGAAATGTAGGTTAGTCCCAAGAGGCAAGGATGGATCCTCCTTCTTACTTCCTGATGTCAGCACCTTTTCCAGATGCTCTAGCAAATCTCACAAGCGATCTTCAAATGCCCACTCCCCCCACCCCTCACCCCCGTTTCATTTTAGTAAGTTTGGGGAAGTGATTAGAACTTCCCGGAGGAGAGGAACACGTACAGAATGTATGATACGGGAGGAAGTACCTTCCACTGCACGGTGAGGATGGGGGATGGGCAAAGGGTCTGAAAATGAGCATCCGCTGGTGGGGGGTGAGGGGGGCTGATTCTTTGCAAACACTGTATCCTCGGCAAGTTGTGTAACTGCCTGAACCTCAGTTTCTCCCTCTGTCAAAGTGGATGACAAAGGATCTCCTTCTCAGGGGCGTTAGAGGGATACAATGTGACGATGGGAGAATACACTGGCCTGTCACATGAAAAAATACTACCTATATCTTCTCTCCTGACTCTTTGTTGGTGCCTTCCTAAGTCCTTGATTGGCAGGAAGAATTAGAGGAGAGCTTTTGAGAAAGAATGATTCAGGAAACTGTTATTCTAACCTAGCCACGATTTTCTTCGGATAATAAGGATTGCAGGATGGGTTTTTTTGTCGCCTACAGGGGAATCTCATCTGCTCTTTCTCACATGGAACAAAACACAAATACTTCATTTCCAAGCCCACAAGTGACTCAATCTAATCTACCTTCAAGCCAGGCCTTTCCACAGACCTGAACTTGTTATTCTGTCTTGCCTCTGCCTTATGTTCTAGGTGGAACATGGAAGGCAAGGTGGCAAATGATGCTCAGGGAGGTCTAGCTTGATCCCTGGTTGGATAAAGTAGAAATGATCATCGCATCCCTGAGAACGACAGAATGGGCAGCTGCTGCCTTACCTAGACCCTTAAAAAAAACAGCCCTCATATGACTGTATCTTAATATTATCTGGGGGTTTAAGTGCAAAGGTAGGTTTGTTCTATTTACTATATACTTCTCCTCTGTTTGGAATGGGACAAGAGTTCCAAAATGCCACCTTGTTGAATTAAAGCAGAGACTTTTTTTAAAAAAAAGAAAATTCTTGGGGATGGGTAGATAGGGCAAGAGTTTAGAGAGTGCTGGTTGATGAGCAAAGACCTGGAGAGAGGCTATAGGATAAGAAGGGAAGAGATAGAGTAAGAAGGGAAGAGAAGAACAGCCATTTAGAGAAGGGAGCTAAGAAAGTGAGAAAGAGGTGGGTCAGAGGATGGACTAAGAGGACGGTAGGAAGCACCGTCCACTGCATGGTGAGGATGGAGGATGGGCTCCCTTTGTGGGTCGGCGCTTAAATGTTTATTGGACGCCCAGTGAGGGGCTATTGAGGAGTAACAGGAAACCCTGAGGCGCTGATTGGTCAAAGATGGAAAAGGCCGTCAGGATACGTGTTAGAGGAGGAACGGAAGAATACTAGGCCATTTTCAAACGCCATTCGTTTTCACGAACTCCTTTATGCCTTCAGCATCGAAAGCACATTCTCCTAAACTCACCCATCTGCTTACGTTTTGGGTGTTGTTTTGAGTTCGAGTCTTGCTGTGTTGCCAGGGATTCTTGGACTGGGGATGCGCCTGCTCCGTTTATGTACTGGGATTACAGGAAGTGCACCCAATGCCCTATGATGACTTGTTTTGAATTCCAATGAGTAATCTCTCTTTTGACTCCCCAACCCCATAAGGCACAATTTAAATCTAGATTGTGATTATGTAGAGTCCTGAGCGCTTCAGCCAGCGCTTCTGTCTTATCACCCAGAACTTGCATTCTGTTTAGGGGTTGCCGTAAGATGGTCTACTCCGTTTCTTTCAGTTCTTTTCTGCTTCAATCTTTCTGCAACTGTTTCCAGAGCTGGGCCAAGGGAAAGGAAGAGAGCAAGAGCACAAAAAGTCCTCGTGTTTGGCTGGCTTGTCTCCTTAAGACGGAATTAAGCTTCAGTTGTTGACCTAGGATTTTAAGGACTCTTTCAACTTTGCAGATCACAGTTCTCAGGGATTTCTGGGTGTCCTCTCCCTTCAAGTGGGATCATTTACGCATCCCTTCCCCCAAGCCTCCAACCAGAGTTCCACGGAATGAATGCCTCGAGTTCTGCTATATGAAAGGCAAAATTTAAACTTTTCCTCTCCTGATTTTCCTTGACTCTGGGGTTGATTCCAACAGAGGGAGTTCTCTAAGCTGGCTTTGATTTTAGCCTCCCGGGCAAGGTAGGTTTTGGTTAGTGGCTGTTCTGTGGTCTACTGTCTGAGGAGAAGTGGTTAGGGAGCTCACCCAGACAGTTATGGTCTACTGAGGGTGGAGGGAGTGGTCTAGGTTTTGGCCTCAGTCTGGAGTCCCAGGCTCACAGACGGATCTTGGCTCAGGACCTGAGGCTGAGGCGTGCTGGGACAGCCTAGGGGGTGTCCTGGCTTTCCCAGGGCTGGGGAACCCTCGCTGGCCCGGGGGCGGTAGACACTGTTCCAGAATCTGTTCTGGCTCCACTGCCGCCTCAGCACTTTCTAATTACAGCTCCAAACAACAACAGCAGCCACCGCAGTCATGACAACAGGCCCCGCCCACCAGGCCTCCCGCCCATCTAGCAACACGTGATGGCAACGCTCCTCCGCCCCTGGCGCAGAGGGAGGGCGGGGAGGCCAGGGGGCGGAGGGAGGGATGACGTTTGCTCTGTCGTCTCCATGGATAAAACGCATAGACGTCAACGCCGCCAGTGTTTAGTGTGTAATGTTCTTTGGTCTCTATGGGAACCTCAGACTGCCCAACACAGGACCCAGCAACAGGCTTCTGATTGGTCGGAGGCTAGCAGGGGCGGAGCTTCGGCTCCCGCCCGCTCTGCCCGTGTTGCTGTTTTGGTTGTTGTCTCCCAGCTGTTTATTTCTGTAACAGATCTTGGAGGCTGCGGTCTGGATCCGTCGCCAAGGATGAGATCCAGGAGAAAACGTGCTCAACGTGTAGCTTTGCGTCTACCGATTACAGCCCCACAGATGACATCGCTCCACAGTCACACCAAGTCTCCTGTGTGGGAGTCTTGCTCCTCATGCCCAGTGTCTGCTACAGCTTAGTATTTTAGTGTCAGAACGTCGGCTCCCAGCCCGCTTCTCCGCTCAGCAATACCATTATCTTCTCAGCCAAGTCCTAGAAATGGGTTGGCTTCCCAGTTAATTCTTTTCATGCTCTCAAGAGCAGTCGGAGCCTTTCATACCCAATTCCTGGATTCAGTGCTACCCCCTGCAGGATCTGGCTCCATTTCCTCCTGTCTGGTCCTAATTCTGTGGAATGACATCATTTACCCACATTCCCACCGAGATGCCCAGATTTCTTCTAGCCGGCGTACATCAAAAAAATTCCAAATGACCTTGGGTGGGTACTTCTGGTTAAGGACTTTTATTATTTTTCTCTCTGGTTGCAGCCTGCAGTAGCAAATGGGGATGGGATGTAGTGATGTTACATTTGATTTCTCCAAATGAACTAAAACCAAACTGAAGAGGCACACAGTCACTTTTTACATATTAAACTGCCAGATACTTGATAAGTAATACTACCATACCGATGGAGTTAACATTCCAAGACATAAATAATATCTACAGAAACTTTTCTACCTGCCTCTCTCAGTTGAGGATTGAAGCCAGGGTACAGGGCCTTGGCCATCTTAGCTGAGCACTCTACCAGAGCCACACATTCCCCAGCTGCATTAAAACTGGAAGGAGTTTTTACCTTACCCTGGACTTCCATCAGTGAAACCAAGTTAGCATCTGTCTAGAGATAACAATCTCTCCTCAGGGCTTTCAGGCAAGTCCTGCTATAAAAAAAAAAAAAAAAAAAAAAAAAAAAAAAAAAAAAAAAAAAAGCCTTAAAGTTTTCAGTTCCAGAGTCAAATAGAATGCACCTTCACCAGCTCATGCACATACAAGTCTGAGATGTTTCATAAAAGGTCTTGATGACCTGATAATGTGTTTTCAAACCCAGGGAAAAAGACGGATACAGTTAAAAGTTAAAAACAAGAAGTTAAATGGCTGGCCTCGTCTTGGATTAGAGAGCATCAGCCCCTGGCTCTAATGGGAACACACCACCTCCTCTCCCCCTTATCTGCCCTGGGGAATATCATCGCTAATTTCCTTTGCCCCCTTCTTGGCCTGCCTTACAGCCTATAATTCCCTTCAGAGATGTGAGTGAAATTAAATGAAATTAGGAGCTTGCTTAATGCAAATAGGACCAAAGGGCACAGCTCTTTATCCTAATGAACTTCATTCTGATTAAGTCAGGAACTGCAAGCGTTTACTATTTACCCAGTAAATGTATTAAAGAGCCCAGCAAGTCTCCCTCCTGTCTTGACACTGACAGTGGATATTTGAAAGTCTGAGATAAGATCGTTTTTAGACCATCATTCATGGCTTTCTAACGCTATTGTTTCTTTCTGCATTTCCAGGAATACAGAAATGCAGAAAGAATGGTTTCTAAGAGACAAAATATCTGGGTTATACCAATGGGGGAGTAGTGGGGTGGTATTTACACTGCATGCTAAAGATGACCTGAAGAGATGGAAGTGGGGAGGGGTGTTCTCCGTGTTAGATGAGAACATGGGGGAGCAGGGTGGCAGCGCATGGTCTCTAAGTGCCTAGACTTAACTCTAGCTCAGGAAGCAGATTTATGACCCTTTCCAAGGTCATTCATTATAATAAAGCTTCCACGCCTGAGTTCCCTTTTTGTTAGATCCAAACATGACAGGGGCATATGTGGACCAAAGAGTCTTGATTTCAGCACATCCTAAGTTGATTACAGTTCAATGGCATGCGCACATGCACACACACAGATAACCTCTTCCTATTTTGCATTTTGGTTGTGCCACCTTTTCTTTGTAAGCTTTGGCTTTTGGTATCATGGGTCTGTATGTGTGTCTATGCAGATGCATGCAGAGGCTCTTCTGCAAGGGCAGTGATCACTCTTAACTCCTGAGCCATCTTTCCAACCCCCAATCGCTGATTTTCTTTCCTTTTTCAATTCAACAAAAGGACCTGTGATGATCTTCCATGTTGCTGACTTTCTTAAACCACAGGACAATTAATTTCCCCAGTGTATTTCCTGCTCTGTAACATGGGATCTGGACACTCCCTGTGTTTGCTTTGACTGAAGAGGGCTATATAGATGGAGTGATTCTTTGTTGGCACTGTGGAAATAACAACTGCTAGCTGTAATGATTGGGCACACTCTCCCATAACACCTCTCCATCCCAGTGCTGAGTGGAGCCCCTTTACCTGCCGGATTTCCAGAGCAAAGGTTTTGTCTAAGGCCAGGGTGTGGGAAGAGTGACCTGCTTGACCTAAAACACAGGTGTACTTTGAACCTCTTCCACATCTCAGCCGGGATGGACAGCAACCCCTCTGTTTGTGCTTTTCACACTGACTTTCCTCAGAAATAAAAGTAAATGTGTCACTCTCAGCCCCACTTGCCCCTCAGACCTGACAAGTCCCCCTAGTAATTCTTACAGGGGTGGTTGAAACCATGAAGCATAATAATTTTCAAGTTTAAAAATATTTGGTAAGTGTTCAAGGCCCAGGGTCTAGGCATGTAACTCATTTGGTAGAATGTGTGGATTTGCATAGCATGCATGAAGCCCTAGCTTCCATCGCCAGCACTGCATAAACTCAACATGGTGGTGCACACTGATAATCCCAGAATTCAAGAGATGAAAAGGAAGATCAGAAATGTAAGGTCATCCTACATTACATAGTGAGTTTGAGGCCATTCTGGGATATATGAGACCCTGTCTTAAGGAAGGAAACAGTCAAATAATATTAAAGAGCAACTCTTCAAAGGCAAACATACGCTTCTCAGTGAACACTCCCACTCTATCTTTACTTTCTCAACTTCCTCCTGACTGTGTGACTCTGGTGTCCATGGGGCTCACAATGGTGAGAAGCAAAGAGAAGTGAAAAGTTCAACTGAAGAACTGCATATGGCCAGGCAGTGGTGGCGCACGCCTTTAATCCCAGCACTTGGGAGGCAGAGGCAGGCAGATTTCTGAGTTTGAGGCCAGCCTGGTCTACAGAATGAGTTCCAGGACAGCCAGGGCTACACAGAGAAATCCTGTCTCGAAAAAAACAAAAAACAAAACAAAACAAGAAAAAGAACTGCGTATGGCCTTGCATGGTGGCTCAGCCCCTGGAGTCCCAGCACTGGGAAGGCCAAGAAGCCTAGGATGGCTGACTCCAGGTTATAACGTGAGACCCTGTCTCAAAAGTAATAAACAAACAAACAAACCACTGAAGAGGGTGAAACTACTTCCTGGAGGAGCAGAGTGTCTTGTACCTTCAATCCCAGTATTGGTGAAGTGAGGTAGTTTGACTTCTGTGAGTTTGTAGCCAACCTGGGCTACACAGTGAGACTATCTCAAAAACAAACCCAATTCCTTTCTTGCACTAGAATCTTTGGATCTCCAATTAAAGAGAGTCACATAACCCTACTAGGACAGTTTCCCACCATCAGGATATAGTTTCCTCCAAAACTGGAACATTGCATCCCGCAGGGAGGCTCCTTAAGCAGGAAAGTGAACAGATAGAAATAGCTTCAGGAAGTCCCTGAAACTTACCAGAGTCACCAGGCCCCTCCCTGCTAGAGTAAGCAATAAAGGTGTGAGTCCCTCTGAGACGAGTGGAACAGAACTTCCAAAAAGACTCCCAGACAAACTGAGCTGCAAAAAAGAGGCTAAAAGGAGAAAGGCTGCGAAAACCCTCTGCGAAGCCTGGCGGAGATAGCACATGCATTAATCCCAGCACCCCAGAGGCGGGCAGAGTTTGAGGCCACCTTGGTCTCCAGAGCAAATTCGAGGACAGTCAGAGTTACACACAGAGACCCTATCTTGAAAAACAACCAACCAACCAACCAAACTGGTCTTAGAGCAGCTGCCTGGAAGAAACAGAAACCAGCCATCTCCACTTGGAAAGGACTCTCTCCCACCTGCCGAGCTGCCTGCAGGCTATGCAAGGCAGGTTCCCAGCTTATGTGACCTGTCACCCTTGCTGGGGTGGGCTTTGGTGATGCAGCTGTCTTTGAGTCATTGCTGCTCCTGTGAGTAACCTCTCACCTAGATTCCTGTAAATAACCCCAGCAAGACTCACTGGCTCACCAAGCTGGACTTTGGTGGTTCCTGTACTCTGGTGGTGGGCTCCCTATTCAGGGTGAGGAGTGCTCATCTCCTCATCTCACACAGCCCAGGAACACAATATTATGACTAATTCTCTTGGAATTATTTCCCACCTTGGGGACAAATGGATCTGGTTTCAGTGGGTCCAGTCCTTGCTTCGACTGTTTCCCACCTACCTAAACACTAAGGGTCTAACCTCTAGGAGGTGGAATTACTGATTGTACTATGTGTAGCTCAGCCAGATCTGATGGAGCTAAACAACAAGAATGGGCAGAGTTCCCAGAATAGGGAACAAGCCTGTCTTCTACCTAGTGTCCCAGGACAGAGCACAGGCACCAGCAGAGCCAGTTTAACCAGCACCTTGAGAAAGCTCAGCCCATTTTTCTTGCTTCTATTTTTTTTTTCTTAGAAGTGGAAGCATTTTACACATTCTGTGATTGCATATGAACTCACTGAAACCAGAAAAAAAAACACGCCCCCCAACACACATACACACACACACACACACACAGATATAACTCTATGGAGTGCTTGTCTTGTCTAGCATGTAAGAGGGCCTGGATTCAATCCCAGGAGCCCTAAAACAAACAAGCGAACCAAATCTCTCTGTAGAGCTTATCTTTTTGATATTAGACCAATTTCTTTGTAAATAAACATGCATAATTATAAATATGTGTTATTATAAGTGTTGTTAAATGTACCTAGAAGATGAGGCTATAATTTAGTTCTCTGTAATGTAAATATAATTAAGGCCCACAAGCCTGAGTTTCTCTTATCAGACTCTCCCTGGTAGGTACCTAAGGGAAACAAATTCACTTAGGTCACAAGGGCACTTCTTCCACTACAACAGAGAGAAGAGGAGACTATTCAGACCAATTATCCACTGTGGGTTTGGCAATTATAACATCAGTACTAAAAAACAAACCAGGAATGAACTTAAGTGAAGAATGGTGTTGCGTGCCTACAATGCCAAAGGCTTGAGAGGCTCGGGTAGAATGGTTGAGTTTGAGCCATGATGGGTTTCACATTTATTTTGGTTTAGCCAACAAAATAACTGAACCTGTTCAGCAGCCCAAACAACCCAGTTAACAAAACTCATCACCGATCTGAGTAAAATATTAAATAATCTCATTGACTATCCTACCGAGAGACTAGAACTAGCGTTCAATGAGCCCAAGTTCATTAGTAGCATTTCCACTGACTCAAAGAGTTTCCAAAATTTTTATTTTTTTTGTGCCTATGTGTATATGCCATGTATAGACAGGAGCCCAAGGAGGCCAGAGGAGGGGGTTGGATCCCCTGGGGGCTGGAGTTACAGGCTATTGTGAGCTCCCCAGTGTGGGTGTTGGGAACCTCATAAACTCTGGGAAAAGCAGCAAGTGTTCTTATCTGCTGAGCCATCTCTCCTGGCCCTGAAAAGGTAATTTCTGAGCAGCTGTTTATGTGGTAGCTGCTGTATTAGGCTGGAGAGAGTCCGTGATGAACGGAACCCCAGTGCAGTGTCTGCCTTTCAGGAGTTGGGCAGTAGACAAAAAAACGCATGTACCCAACAATCACTAATTCTTAGAACCTGGCCTCTCCAAGTGTGCGAGGGTACATCTGTAAACAAAAACAATGAACAGCCAGGCCTGACGATTGATTTAGACCTATAATCTCATCTACTTGGAAGACTGAGGCATGAGGACTCCGAATTCTTCCTGAGCTTCAGAGTGGTGATTGCAAGGCTAATTGCTAGGGGCAACTTAGTGAGACCCTGTCTTAAAATAAAAAGGGGAGACAGGGCTGGAGGGTGATTGTATCTCCATGGGAGAGAGCCTTGGCCCAGCCTGCGCAAGGCCCTGGACTCAGTCCTTTGCACAATAAAGTAAAAGAACAAACTACCTCCACTCTACAAAGGTCCCTTCATGGAGCTCATGCTGTAGATCTTAGGCTGGTCCCTTCACACGTAAGTTTGTATGTCTATAAATGGTGTGTGAGTGCAGCCAGTGGAAAACCTCGGACAACATGAGGAATTCTACAAAGCTCCAGAACTCAGCCTGGTACTGTGAAGATGACACTTGAAGTCTGAGGTCTAGACAAGGGGATGGAGGAGGGGGAGGGCATAGGAACAGTGCATATTGACTCTTCAGGCCTTTCCCCAACTGTCCTCACATTCGGGGCTGCCCAAAGACAGGGAATGCTTTTTCCATCCCAGCCTTGCGCTTGCATTGAATTCAGGCCTCAGCTCCTTGCACCGAAGAAGCTGTCTAGAATCTTCCTCTTCCGGGGACTCACTCACTGACAGCTAGACAGGACAGCCACAGCTGGCTCGGCTTCCCAGGGTCTCCACTGCCTGGAACCATCAGTACTCGCTGTGATAGAAACGACCTCTCTGGGAACTGAACAAGACTTCTTGTCCTTGCTGTAATGAAAGTCACCCGAGTGCCCCCAGGAATGTGTCAGCATACATTTGCGGCTGGATTTAAATAATAGAGTGTGGTTTGGATAATCCATCTGGGGCTGGAGCTCCAGTCCTCACCCAGCACTCATCCCCCCACTAGCCCTTTGCTACCGACTTTTCTCTCGTTACACTTTTAATGCTTTGCTTATGTCATTCCCATTAGCAAGCTTTCCTCCTCGGGTTCATATTCCAGTTGTGAAATAGTTCACATAGCACAGTGAAGACATAATATTTACAGGAACTGAAGATGGGTGGATTTGATAGTGGCTTGTGGAAAGGACTTCTGTGCAGTCAAAATAACAAAGAATTCAAGAAGCAGATATTTACAATGATTTCCCAAGAAACCCCACCCTCCCACCCCCAACACACACTCCATCAAACCTCTGGTAAGAATTCAGGGACGTTGTGCCCTGGGTGGGAAAGCTTGGTTCTGCTGTTTTACAGCACAAATTCTAAGTGAATTCTGTTTGTTGTCAATAGCTTTCCAACAAAGGGCAAAATGGAATGTGCCTGTTTCCACATTCCTATAAAAACAGCCCTGGGAGACTTCAAAGCCTGAGGTAGAGCGACTGACTTCATGCCACAGAGAAAGAGGGCACCAACCACCATACCATCACCCCTATGAAAAGGATCCAGAGGGCTTCTGTTACCATGAGAATGAAATGAAACTGTCTATATCCTGTTTGAAGTGGAGGGGCAGCTAGGGAGGAAATGAAGCGAGGAAGGAGCTGGGAATTTTCCAAATTTGGTAGCCTGGATCCAAAATGTTGGCATTTAAGATCTAGGAAAGGGAGAGTCACCGGACAGCAGGGGCGGGGTGTCCCACAGCAGCGTAGCAGGGTGGGAGTGAAGGGGTTACCCTATCTGTCTCCCTCCCTTCCTCTCTCCCTCTTGTTCCCTCTCTCTTCTTTCCTCTTCTTTCTTCTTTCTTTCTTTCCTTCTCTTGACATAAACTCTTAAACACCAGGCTGACCTGCTCTGTGTCCTGAGGTCTGGCACTGCAGGTGTGCACGGTCATACCTGGGGCTAGTTCCTCCTAGTCATTCACTTTATACCTGTCCCCTCCCCCACCCTTCACAAAATAGCTACACAGTTACAACATAACATTGTCTTCCTTTTTTTTGTTTGTTTGTTTCTTTTGTTTTTTCAAGACAGGGTTTCTTTGTATATTTAGCCCTGGCTGTCCTGGAACTCACTCTGTAGACCAGGCTGCCCTGGAACTCAGAAATCCACCTGCCCCGCCAGGGGAGGGGTGGGGGTGGGGATGTGGGATGTGGGGGTGGGGTGGCACAAGCCTTTAATCCCAGCACTTGGGAGGCAGAGGCAGGCAGATTTCTGAGTTCGAGGCCAGAGTAAGTTCCAGGACAGCCAGGGCTACACAGAGAAACCCTGTCT
>NW_022196912.1:100494206-100502398 GCF_008632895.1 Mastomys coucha
AAGAAAGAAAGAAAGAAAGAAAGAAAGAAAGAAAGAAAGAAAGAAAAGAAAAGAAAAGAAAAAAGAAATCCACCTGCCTCTGCCTCCCAAGTGCTGGGACTAAAGGCATGTACCACCACTGCCTGGCTATTGTCTTCCATTTTTAATTAAACTCAGCATTACTTAAAAAAAAGTCTCTCTTCCCCCAGGTGTGTGTCAGAGAGAGAGACACAGAGAGACATAGAGAGACAGAGACAGACAGAGACAGACAGAGACAGAGAGGCAGAGAGACAGAGGCAGAGAGAGATAGAAAGCCAGACAGTTATCCTTTTGGGTCAATTCTCATCTTCCACTCTTTAGGTCTCAGGGATCAAATTTGGGTAGTCAGGTTTGAATGACAGGCACCTTTACCCACTGAGATGTCAGTAGCACCCCAGTATTTCCTTTTATCTGATTTTTGTTTTGTTTTGTGTTTTCATTTCTCTTTTATTTGTTATCAGACAATAAGCCTTATCTTAGGAAGCTTGCCTATTCACTATGGATTCCAGTGATCTACACATAGTAGGTGCTCACTAAAGGTGTTAAGTGACTGCAAAGAATAGGATACTAGAGTCTGCAAAATTTGAATTAAAGAAGGATTAACTGCAGAGGCCGGCCCTGTCTCAGTGCCTCCTGGCTCATATATAAGGAAATGATATTTTGAAGGACGTGAAAACCCCTTTCTTCCCTGCAGGGAATTCTGAAACCACTGGAAAAACAGGGTCATCTGATAAAAAATACAACTAAATTATCTCAAGCTAGATGTATGATATAAATACCCCAGAGCTGCCTTTATCTTAACACACAGACTAAGAAATTTAATGTGAAACCCTTCACTTCTTCATATAGGCAATTTACTGTGTGAGTTGTAAATGGGTTAGAAAGAGTCAAGCATAGTGGTATATGCCTATAGTTCTAGCACTCAGAGAGCTGAGACAGGCGGATTTCCAGGAGTTCAAAACCACCCGAGGCTCTATAAGTGAGTAACAGGTTAGCCATGGCTACATGGAGAGACCCTGGCTTAGAAACACTGAAAACAGAACAAAACAGGAAGAAGGGGAGGAGGAGGAGGAGGAGGAGAAGTAGTTGTCCCAGGAAATGGCTTAGAACCGTGGGAATTACTGGCTGGCATGGCCCGGAATTATGTTTTGGTGAGCTGTTTCAGTAGACCAATGTGGAGAAAGTGGGGTGAAGATCAGATTTTATTATTTATTTTCCATTTATTCTTTTCCATTCTTCAGATTATTTCACAACCCTTATCTCTTTTCCAAGTTCTAAATTCAGACGGTCATCTGCCAGATGAAGCCCAGAGTGCAAATGAACTTGGCTTGGATGTCAAGTACTAGACACAAACACACACATTTTCTATCTGCAGCAAGCAGAGTCTGGGCAAAAGCAAAGACTTTTAACCCACAGACAGCCCCTGGGCATGTATCCCAGAACTTATTCCAAACCACTTGATGAGTCTGGACAGAGGGCTAGAAGGGCCATGCCTGTGTGCTACATGTGTGTGAACCAGGCAGGAGCACAAGGTGGTCTACAGCAGCAGAGATCAGACTGGCTCCATGGAGCTGATGTACCCGATACATTCTGGGGCCTCAGTGATCCTGGGTGTGTGGATTTATTCTATGTAGTTCAAACAAGTCAATGTCCAGTCAGTTTCCCCCCAACCCCCACCCCGAGTGTGCTCAGTCATAGCCAGATTGCTCCCAGAAGCCAGTAGCTGGAGCGGGAGAGAGGGCTATTCACCTAGAAACAAGAGATGTGGATCTTTTATCAAGTTGTGTTAGGTGCTGTTCCTGGTACGGGGAAGCAGCTCTCCTTCCTCCTCTGTGGAACTCAATGTCCTGGCATGATCTCAGCACACTGTAAAGTGTGTGTGTGTGTGTGTGTGTGTGTGTGTGTGTGTAGATAGGGTTTCACATATCCCAGGCTGGTTTGGAACTGGACATATATAGTCCAGGATTGCCTCAAATGTCTAATCTTCTTGACGCCAAATCCTAAGTCACAGTTTTGTGAATTCAGTTTTGTTTTGTTTTGTTTTGAGACAAGGTTTCTCTGTGTAGCCCTGGCTGTCTTGGAACTCACTCTGTAGACCAGGTTGGCCTCAAACTCAGAAATCTGCCTGCCTCTGCCTCCCAAGTGCTGGGATTAAAGGTGTGCGCCACCACTGCCCGGCTTGTGAATTCATTTTTTAAAAATAAAAACTTGGGCTAGTGAGATGGCTCAGCAGGTAAGAGCACTGACTGTTCTTCTGAAGGTCATGAGTTCAAATCCCAGCAACCACATGGTGGCTTACAACCACTCATAATGAAATCTGATACCCTCTTCTGTGTACTCATTTATAATAATAAATAAATCTTCAAAATTGCAACCTTCATTCTCGTATATTAAAAAAAAAAGAGAGAGAGTAGTCATGGTCACCCATGAGGTCACACTCCTTTAACCCCCAGGCAGTTGGAGACAGGGGTAGGAGTCTTTCCATGAGTTCAAAGCCAGCCTGGTCTAAGTAGCAAGTTTTAGGCCAGCCAGGGCTACATAAAGAGACCCTGTCTCAAAACTTTAAAAAAATAAAATAAAATAAAAACTTTTTCAGTTCAACATTGCCTTTATTTTGAATGACTGGGGAGGGATAACTAGTGGTTTTAGTATTAGCATAATGAAAGTTTATTTATTTATGTTTTTGCTGCACTGGGGATTAAACCCCGGGCTTTGCACATGTTAGGCCAGTGCTTGACCACTGAGCTACACTCCAAGTCCTGTTCATGTTTTATGTTGGGATGGGGTCTCACTTCACTGCATTCACCTTGTACTGCTTCTGTCTCAGACTCCTGGGTAGCTGGGATTATAGCCTCGCACCAGTAGGCCCAGCCTGTGTAAGTTTTTGTTGTTGTTTTCTTGAGACAAGGTCTCCCTATGTTGACCAGGCTGTCCTTGAACTCACAGAGATCTGCCTCCCAAGATCTGTTATTAAAAGGTGTGAACCACTATGCCTGGCCAATACAAGTTTTACCATGCCTCTGTAGCCAGAGTCTTGCCATTATCTATCCCAGGCTGGCCTCCAACTCCCAGTCCTCTTTCTTCCTTCTCCCTAGTACTGGGATTACAAACGTGGCCTATGATGCCTAATGAGTACTTTCAAATTTAAATGTTTGTTCTATTTTTATGGGCAAATATTTTCTAAAAAGTTACTTGTAGCAGGGCAGTGGTGGTGGACACCTTTAATATCAGCACTTGGGAGGCAGAGGGAGGCAGATTTCTGAGTTCGAGGCCAGCCTGGTCTACAGAGTGAGTTCCAAAACATCCAGGGCTATACAGAGAAACCCTGTCTTGAACAACAACAACAACAAATAACAAACAAAAAAGTTACTTGTAGTGTTACAATTAAATTTGTGAATCTGGGCTATAACCCAGGACAACCCTGCTGTGTGTGTGTGTTCATGTGTGTTTGTGCTTTTGCATATGTGTTTGTGTGTGTTTGTGTGCATGTATGCATGCATGTGCGTTTTGTAGGTTCTCATGTATGCTAGGTCTCACTGATTATTCATGGGTGGAATGGTTATGGCTTTAAAATGGCTTTAAAACCTCAGCTCTTCCTTTCTGTGTACCAGATGCTAGAAGGTATGTATGGTTCTAAGAACAGGTGTGTGAACGACTCGGGTTGATTAAGTCTTTGAAGTATGTTGGTCATGAATATGTTAACCAGGGTTTTGGTTTCAATGAAGAGGGCTGTAGTTAGACATTACAACTCTTTGTACTAATTCCAACAATTAAGAGGTAGCAGTAGGAGGATCACCATGAGTATGAGACCAACCTGAACTACCCAGTGAAGTCTTGTCCCCAAAAAGCAAACAACAGTTTCTTATCCAAATAAGGAAATCCATGCTGTTTTCTTAGCCACAAGGCTCACTAGCTTTCTGTTTAGCATCCTTCCATTTCATAAGAATTTACCAAATGCTGAGTGAAGGTTGATACTCAGTACACCTGGTAAGCTCTTGAGGAGCTTAGGGTCTACTTGAAGAAGACAATGAAAAAGTGCATGGACACACAGACAATGTCAGCATCATAGTGACAAATGCTCACTTAGTAAAAGGAAAACCAAGGGACATGACAGAAAGTGACAGAAATCGAGGAGTGTGCAACACTGGAGGAGAGCCGTGATCGGCTTCCTGGAGAAGGTGACATTTGAGCAGACATTGCTAGAAGAGTCAACAGCTCAGTGTCTGGGGGGCAAAAGGAAGCAAGGAGAGGGATGGTCCAGCAACAGAACCAGCTGGGGTCATTCAGGGAAGGAAAAAGCACAGCACTGTGGCTGGAGTGTCAGAAGGGCCAGTGGTCCAAGCTGAGGTCAAAGGCTAGACAAAGGGCTGGGTAGAGGGATGTAGAGATGCCAGGAAGTGTGGCGTTTTACTTGTATGTTTGATTTTTTTAAAAATTGAATTTTCAGGGTGCGTTGGGTAGGACAGCAGGTCTGTTCAGAGTCAGGATTTAATTCACCCTTAAATGAGGAAGTAGAATCTGCTGGTGGGTGATCTGTCTCCATTTGCCCTTGTCATAACTGATGATTTCATATCCAGAGTAGCCCAGAATCCAAAGGTAAAAATTTGTTCTGGTGTTAGGTCTTGAACCCATGCCTTGTGTACTCTAGGCAAGTGAGGGCCCCCTGCCTACAGGGCAACAGAAGAAAACCAGACCCTAGGTGGCTGTAAGCTACCGCTGGAAGTTTTCTTACAGGACATAAATAAAATACTGAGATGAAAAATGTTGCCACATCTAAGCTGAAGTCTGATAGGCAGGCCAGAGAGCAGCTTCACTCCCCATTCCCAAAGGCTGGGTTGGATTTTTCCCAGTTGGGAAAGGATTTCTTTGGCACTACCACGATCAATGCTTCTTTCAGCTTCTGTTAAGTAAGATGATGGATAAGCCGTCTCAACGCCTTGAAGCACGTCATGAGCCAGCCCTTTCTATCCACCCTCGGCCCTGCCCATAGTGATGGTGAGATTTTCTCGTTGGATGGGAGCCCTGCCGTTGAGGTTTCTCAGGGTGTGTTGCTGTCCTATAGGTCTAGTGACGTATGTGAGGTTCCTTTGGAATCCCAGCAGCTAAGCTGAGCAGAGCCACAGAAGGTCAGCTCAGGACACTTGAGCAGCTGAGAATCCAAAGAAGACCTTCCTTGTTGTCTGATAGTGGGTTCTTGTTTCTGAAGCATGGCAGGCAGATGGGTGTGGGATTCTGCCACTGGTGGTGGAAGATGTAACAAGCTTGGGATGAAGCGAGTTGGTCTTCAGAACCCGAGTGGTCCCGTTTCCTCGGCTCCAGATGGATCTGCTCCTGGCATTACACAGCCTTGTTTAAGTGCTCACATTAGCAGCAGGATGGGGTTCCTATTGAAGCATCATCCCTTGTCAGAAAGCCAAGAGTTGCTCAGAATGAAAACAGAATTCTTCCCAAAGAGGCTAAATCACTTGCACTAATTAGTCGCAGTGGTGGCGGGTGCGTGGGGTGGTGCCGGTGGTAAATCTGTGCCTGTGCTCTTCTAAATAAGGACAGCTTGGGCTTTGTTCACAAGCAGAGGCATACGATGACGAGCCTTGATCCCCTAAGACCCTGTGTTGGGCTCACAATAGTGCGAGTCTCGCAGAGATTGTGAGACACTTCTTGTCAGATCCAGACATTCAGAATGAACGCATTTAGAAAACTTTCAACAGTTACTGTCATTGTAGACTCTGTGGTGTCTATGTACAGGCACTGTGACCCTTCTCATGGTGTAACACAGCAGTGAGAGTCTGAGCCTCTGATCTCCCACCCACCATTGCATGTTACACCACCTAGGCTGCACCAGCTGAAGAATAGCCCAAACATGTGATATACTTTATTTTTCCCAGTTTTTGACTATTCATACCCAAGAATGTTAAGTCTTGTCCTTCCCCCTTCCCCTTTGGCTTTTTGAGATAGAATCTCATGTAATTCAATCTGGCCTTGAATTTACTACGTAGCCTTGTCTCAAAAAGGAGGTGGGGAAAGCATAAAAATGACCAAAGAAGTGCAAAACATGGCTTTCCCAAGTCACCAGAAGAGTTGATTCTGGTGTGCACATCTTCCTGACTACTGGTCTCGTGCTCTGACCACAACCCTTCACCACTAGACCACACTTCCCTAAATAAATAACTACTTCTGCATGCTGGGGACAGGGCATGTGCGGCAGCACTTACGTAGGTGGTGCAGACAGCAGCCTTTCACTTAATGTTGCAATAACACAGGCTAAACAATGCACACCCAACTTCAAAAAGTCACCGACCGTCTTGACGCTGGTCAGGTTTCTCTACCACACCACCATGCAACAGAGCAAAATTAGAAGAGCCTGTACGGGGCAAGAAAAATCTGCTGAGAAAAATGTTTCTTTCCTTCCTCCTTTTCTCCTCCAACTCTTCCTTCCTTCCTTTCATTTCTTCCTTTAGCTCAAGGTAACCCCACATTCCTTGTGTAGTCAAGGATGACTTTAAACGTCTAATGCCAGGCATTACAGGCATGGGATGCCATGCCTGGCTCTCCAGCTTCTGGTTTTGGCTTGGCTGTTTCTTTTCATTTTGTTTTTATAAACCAAGGCCAGTCTCAATTTGAAACCAAGGCTGGCCTGGAACTCCCTGTGTAGCCCAGATCCAAAGCCATCCTCCTTCCTCAGCTTGCTGAGTACTGGGGCTGCAGGCAGGAGCTACTATACCCACTTTGAATTTGTTTTTAATTTGGATTAAAATCGGGCTGGAGATTCTGTAGCCTTTTGGTTCTTGATTTCCAATGAGAGGAACTCAGCACACGGATAAGTGTATTCACTGCCAAAGTTGTGGTGCTTCACGCTCAGGCTTGTCCAGGGCACAGACAGAATCCTGCCCTACTCGGAGACAGCACTAGGCAATTTGGAGCACACACACCTGTCTCAAAGTTGCTCTGACCTTTGCAAATGGCAAAGATAATTTCACATGCAGGCGATGATTTGTCTTTATTATTAGGCTACATTGTGTGAGCTCCATTAAAAAAACTTTATAATTGGCAGCTCATTGAATAGATCTGGGGGTATTTTAATACATTTATATATTTCATAATGGTCAAATCACAGTAATCCCTACCGTCTCAAATGTTTATAATTTCTTTGTGGATAAAAGTATGGAAAATTCTGTCTTCTGTTTATAGATATTTTTGAAACATGTTATTAGCCAGGTTTAGCAGCATGCATCTGAAATCCTAGCACTTGGGAACTTGAGGGAGGAGGTCAGGAGGCCAAGGTCATCCTCAGCTACATAGTGGATGTTGGCCGGATTTGAGGCCCTGTCTTAAAACAGGGAAATGTATGTGCTTGTGCATGTGTGGGTGTGAATGTGCAAGTGTGCATGCTTGTACATGTGTGCATGTGCTCATGGGTGTGTTTGCATGTGTGTGCACATGTATGTGTATGTGTGTGAGTATGCATGGATGCATGTGTGTGCAGTGTGTGTGTGTGTGTGTGTGTGTGATCTATGTAAGTACACTGTAGCTGTCTTCAGACACACCGGAAGAGGGCGTCAGAACTCATTACAGGTGGTTGTGAGCCAGCCACCATGTGGTTGCTGGGATTTGAACTCATGACCTTCTGAAGAGCAGTTGGTGCTCTTACCCGCTGAGCCATCTCACCAGCCCTTGTGTGATCTATTTAACAGAAGACCACAACCTATCCTTCCAGCCTAACCGTATCTTTGTACTTGTCTACCAACTTTCTCTCTCCTTCTGGTCACTGGTTACCTGTTTTCTTTTCTCTGCTACCAAGAGTTCCATACTGAGATTTCAAATGTAAGTGAGATCACATGCTACGTGTCTTTTGGTGTCTGGCTTATTTCACCCAGCATGATGTCTTGTAGGTTCCTCCACACTACTGCAAATGACAGATCTTTTTTCTCTATTTTTTAAAAGACTGAAAATGCTATTTCGCTGTACATGTCCACCATATTTTAAAAATCGATTTGTCTGTTGATGGATGCGGCTGTTTTTATGTTCTGGCTACTGCGACGAACACTGCTGTGAATACCTGTTACCAACACACCTGGCATAACTTCTCCTTTCTGCTTGCTCTCAAGTCTTGTAGTGGTGGGATTAAGCTCAGGGCCTTGTGCACATCAGGAGTCACTGTACCACTGAGCCACCCC
>NW_022196912.1:100502408-100504459 GCF_008632895.1 Mastomys coucha
CCCCCAGTCTTAAGATGGGATGTTTATACTAATGAATGGGTGCCATGAATAGGTTAAGATGTAAGAGTGTCTTATAGGACGATCACTGGTGGTGGAGGAGACAGGAGGGACCCTATATGATGCTCTGACCCTTTTCAGTCCTGGTCTTACCCAGAGGGCAGATGATCTAGGCCCCGCTCTGTATTGCAGTCACATCTTCTAAATTCTGTCTTGAACCCTCACCCTGCCCCCACCTACTCCATTCTTAGGTCTGCCAAGCCACTTACTGCAACCCCATAACAATCTATTGACTTACTTATCTATCTTCCCCCAGAGGCTTGGCTCCATGAGAAGGTACGGATAGGCCCACCCCATTCACTGCAGGAAGTGTCAGCCTCTACCCTCCTCCTAGTTCTTCAATAGTTCTGTGTTAAATAAACAAGAGAAGATACTAACACAACGGTCTGTCCTTTTAAAATTGTGTTGTTTTATACATATAGGTGTTTTGTCTGTATGTATGTCTGTGCTGTGTATGCGCGCCTGATGCCCAGGGGTGCCAGATGACGGCATTGGATTCGGGACTCACAGGCTGTGGGGTAACCATGTTCCCAAAGGACCTGAACCTGTGTCCTCTGGAAAAGCAGCTAGTGCTCTTAACCACTGAGCCATCTCTCCAGTCTCTGGCTTGTCCTTTTCAGAGCACAGATGTATTAGATGTCCAACTCTCTGGCCATAATGTTGCCAAGAAGGAAAAAAAATAAGCTATTTGGAGGAGGAAGGCTCACCCAAAGACCTCTCTCTCTCTCTCTCTCCTCTCTCTCTTTCTCTCTTTTATTGCCAAGTAAGTGATGTATGAAATAAATCCTGGATATAAAATCTTGACACATCTTTGAGGTGTTAGCCAGAGCTGCTTCAAACCTGAAGAGGAAATAAATCAAATCACTGTAGTTTTTCCTCTAAGAGCCCCTGAGATGCAGTTATGAGTGGAAGGCAAGGCTAGACAGACCCAGGAATTCAAAGGTTGACCTACTTTGTCGAAACTAATAAGAGGGAAGATGTCTGCATAATCTTTCTGTCTCCCTTTCATAGTAAAGAACAGTGGAAGCTCAGGACGGACGAGCTGAAGGCCACGAAATCATTTCAGGATTGAGCAGCTACACGAAGCCTGCGTTTCTACATCGTGTTGTTTTCTTTCCCTTCCCCCTCTTTCGAGTGAGGAAAAAAAAGCGCCTAAATTCCCACCAACATAAACTAATGACATACAATGATGAAATTCTGTTTTCACCTCTGCCTGTGACAGGGAATGCAAAAATAGCAAGTGGCCTATTTCCACGAATCCCCGCCTCCCTGCCCTCCCCGCTCCCGCTGGGTTTGGATCTCTAAGAATGGAGGCTAACGCACAGGCAGGAGCCAGCCGGGATCAGCCCCCGAACCCGAGGGTGATGTCAGTCGGCGGGAGCGGCCACAGCCTGGCCAGGGAGGCCGCGGCTCCTGGGGAGCAGGGAGGGCGGGTGGCCTGGATGGGCGGACCGTGCGCCCGGCCGCGCGGCGTCGCCTGGAGACGGCCCTGGCGGCGCTGTGTTGCTGTAAACAGCCGCTTCGCTGTTACTATCTATAGAAAGATCGCCTAGCTCCCGGGTGCGGCGGCCCGAGGCAGATTTGTGGTTTTGCACCCCTTGCGCCCCTAAAGATCCATCCACTGACCTAATCTTCTCTAGTCCGTCTCTGGATGCCCACCGTTTTGGATTGACCCTTGGAACCCACAGAATGGAGACGAGGGGGACACATGAGTTCTGCGAGGATCTGCGGTTTCCTATCCCAGAGGTGACCGGCGGTCTGGGGCTGAGCCCAGTCAGTCTAACCCGGCTTGTCCTCTGCGGAAGGACAGGAGGCTGAGGGCACGCAGGGGTGTGTTTGTTCTACACTGAAGCACCTGGCCTCTCCGAAGTCCCATCTTCCAAGACTCAAAGCTGTCCTCAGATCCCAGACGCCAAAATCTCGGCACAGCTGGGAACCTTGCTTCCAGTCCCCTCTGCCCCCGCCACCCCCCCTCCCCTTCCCAAGTCCGATCT
>NW_022196912.1:100504580-100513821 GCF_008632895.1 Mastomys coucha
CCCCCCACCAGCACCGACTTGCCTTCTCCCCAGGAGCTCACTTCACTGTGTAATTCTGAGCTACCCCCTGCCCTCACTCGCCCTCTGGCCTCAGCTCAAAACTGAGCAAACGACCCTTTCAGGCATCCTTGCAGGGTGGTTTTGCACAATGTTTATCCGTCAGTGTCAACGGGGACAGTCACCTTGATAGCTCTAAGTGGCTAAGGGTCGGGGAGTAGGTGCTGTCGTCCTTTAAAACACGAATTTATGAATGAACTCAGTATTGTAGTTAAAGCAGGCTATTGTACACTTATTTACAATCCTTCACTTGCTGCTTCCAACCTCAGTCCTAATGTTTCTCCAGGCCAGGAGCTGAGAAGCTGATCCCATTTTTTTTTTTTTTAATTTTTATTCTGCACTGATTTGGAATGGGGGGGCTGATGTGGGCAAGCTTTCCTTTAGGAACAGAGGCCTCGAGCCTTTAGGGCTGCGTACCTGCTTCTCCTAATAACAAAGACTCAAATAAATAAATAAATAAATATAAATAAAATAAAAAATAAAAAGTTCCAGATTGCTGGACAATGGAAAAGAGGTGACCCCGGTCTCATCCCCTGACTCTGGGAACCGGGTCCACATTGAATCAGGTGCGAATGTTCGCTCGCCTTCTCTGCCTTTCCCGCCTCCCCTCCCCCGGCAGCGGCCCCCGCTCCCCCCGGCGCTGCACCCTCAGAGTTGGCTGCAGCCGGCGAGCTGTTCCCGTCAATCCCTCCCTCCTTTACACAGGATGTCCATATTAGGACATCTGCGTCAGCAGGTTTCCACGGCCGGTCCCTGTTTCGTGGGGGGGATCATCTCCGAAATCCTACGTGCGGAGGGTCCAGGAGACCCTCTAAGGTCCCAATTGTGAACACTCATATGTGGAAGTTACATACGGAGATGGGAGTTGAAAGCCTGGGGTGCGGAGTTGACGACAGAGCGCCCGCAGAGGGCCTTGGGGCGGGCTCTCCCCCCCCCTGTTCTCAGTGACGTATGGAGTCCATTCACAGGCGCTTCTATAAAGGCGCCAGCGGAGGCGCCTACTACTCCAACCGCGACTGCAGCGAGCCACTGAGAAGACTGGATAGAGCCGGCGGTTCCGCGAACGAGCAGTGACCGCGCTCCCACCCAGCTCTGCTCTGCAGCTCCCACCAGTGTCTACCCCTGGACCCCTCTCCAGGCTCTCCCCAAACCTCGACCATGATGTTCTCGGGTTTCAACGCCGACTACGAGGCGTCATCCTCCCGCTGCAGTAGCGCCTCCCCGGCCGGGGACAGCCTTTCCTACTACCATTCCCCAGCCGACTCCTTCTCCAGCATGGGCTCCCCTGTCAACACGCAGGTGAGTTTGGCTTTGTGCAGCCGCCAGGTCCGCGCTGGGGGTCGCCGAGGAGGAGACACTTGGGGTGTGACTTTCAGGGACCTGGGGAGGTGGGGAGGTCTTCCTTGTTCGCTCCGGAGGGAGACTGGCGAGGTCAGAGCAGCCCTAACCTGGGAACCCAGGACTTGGGTCAGCGTGTGCACGCTTGTCATAGTAAGACTTCGTGACCCCCTTCCCGCGCGGCGGGTTTATTCTGAGTGGCCTGCGCTCTTCTCTCGGCGACTTGTTTCTGAGATCAGCCTGGGCCAACAAGTCTCGAGCAAAGCCTCCCTAACTAGAGCCTGGGAGGCGGCAAACGGCGGCAGTCCCCCCTCCCGGGGCAGCCTGGAGCTGGGAGGAGGGAGGCGAGTGCTGCGGGCGGGTGTGTAAGGCAGTTTCATTGATAAAAAGCGAGTTCATTCTGGAGACTCCGGAGCAGCGCCTGCGTCAGCGCAGACGTCAGGGATATTTATAACAAACCCCCTTTCGAGCGAGTGATGCCGAAGGGATAACGGGAACGCAGCAGTAGGATGGAGGAGAAAGGCTGCGCTGCGGAATTCATGGGAGGATATTGGGAGAGCTTTTATCTTGGATGAAGTGCACACAGGAAGACACAAGCAGTCTCTGACCCGAATGCTTCTCTCTCCCTGTTTCATGCGACACTAGGGCCACTTGCTCCACCTGTGTCTGGAACCTCCTCGCTCACCTCCGCTTCCCTCTTTTTTTGTTTTGTTTCAGGACTTTTGCGCAGATCTGTCCGTCTCTAGTGCCAACTTTATCCCCACGGTGACAGCCATCTCCACCAGCCCAGACCTGCAGTGGCTGGTTCAGCCCACTCTGGTCTCCTCCGTAGCCCCGTCGCAGACCAGAGCGCCCCATCCTTACGGACTCCCTACTCCGTCTACTGGGGCTTACGCCAGAGCGGGAATAGTGAAGACCATGTCTGGCGGCAGGGCGCAGAGCATCGGCAGAAGGGGCAAAGTAGAGCAGGTGAGCAGCGATTCTGGACGTCGGCGCGGGCCGGGGGTCGGGGTGGGGGAGGACGGACGCAGAGATCACACAACAGAGAGAGGATGCTACTAACTGCACTTCTTGATCAGGAGCCTTGGCTGCAAGCCCTTTCCCTCCCTTGTCAGATTTTGACAGTTGGCCCCAAGAAATACTCCACTAGACAGTTTCCCTGACAGCTTCCTACTTCGTTCTCTAGCCTGGGAGCTTCTTTGTTCGCCTCCTAAAGCTCTCACTTTAAATGCAAATCACACTCAGCCTGCCAACTGCAGGTTAGAAAAACTGCTTCACCAAGAGAGGCGGGTGCTGTCAGAGCCAGTTTCCCTGGGGTGACTGAATGGAGGTGACACCAGGCAACCTTACTGAATGTGGGTCCTTTTCTTCGTATAGCTATCTCCTGAAGAGGAAGAGAAACGGAGAATCCGAAGGGAACGGAATAAGATGGCTGCAGCCAAGTGCCGGAATCGGAGGAGGGAGCTGACAGATACGCTCCAAGCGGTAGGTTTGAACCAGCTGCTGCTGCTCCTGAAACTTTATAAAAGTTGCAGCTTGGGACTGTGGGCGCAGGGTCCTTGAGCAAGCCCGAGTCTTATGCTTTCTTACATCTCTCCCTGTGCAGGAGACAGATCAACTTGAAGATGAGAAGTCTGCATTACAGACCGAGATTGCCAATCTGCTGAAAGAGAAGGAAAAACTGGAGTTTATTTTGGCAGCCCACCGACCTGCCTGCAAGATCCCTGATGACCTAGGCTTCCCAGAGGAGATGTCTGTGACCTCCCTGGATTTGACTGGGGGTCTGCCTGAGGCTGCCAGCCCAGAGTCTGAGGAGGCCTTCACCCTGCCCCTTCTCAACGACCCTGAGCCCAAGCCATCCTTGGAGCCAGTCAAGAGCATCAGCAACATGGAGCTGAAGGCTGAGCCCTTTGATGACTTCTTGTTTCCCGCATCATCTAGGCCCAGTGGCTCGGAGACCGCCCGCTCTGTGCCAGATGTGGACCTGTCCGGTTCCTTCTATGCAGCAGACTGGGAGCCTCTGCACAGCAGTTCCCTGGGGATGGGGCCCATGGTCACAGAGCTGGAGCCTCTGTGTACTCCAGTGGTCACCTGTACTCCCAGCTGCACCACTTACACGTCTTCCTTTGTCTTCACCTACCCCGAGGCTGACTCCTTCCCCAGCTGTGCAGCTGCCCACCGAAAGGGCAGCAGCAGCAACGAGCCCTCCTCTGACTCACTCAGCTCACCCACACTGCTGGCCCTGTGAGCAGTCAGAGAAGGCAGGCAGCCGGCATCCACAGGTGCCACTGCCTGAGCTGGTGCATTACAGAGAGGAGAAACACGTCTTCCCTCGAGGGTTCCCGTAGACCTAGGGAGGACTTTATCGTTGTGAAACACACCAGGCTGTGGGCCTCAAGGACTTGCAAGCATCCACATCTGGATTCCAGTCCTCACCTCTTCCGGAGATGTAGCAAAAACAAAAACAAAAACAAAAAAACCGCATGGAGTGTATTGTTCCTAGTGACACCTGAGAGCTGGTAGTTAGTAGAGCATGTGAGCCAGGCCTGGGTCTGTGTCTCTTTCTCTTTCTCCTTAGTCTTCTCATAGCATTAACTAATCTGTTGGGTTCATTATTGGAATTAACCTGGTGCTGGATATTTTCGGATTGTATCTAGTGCAGCTGATTTTAACAATACCTACTGTGTTCCTGGCAATAGCGTGTTCCAATTAGACATGACCAATATTAAACTAAGAAAAGATAGGACTTTATTTTCCAGTAGATAGAAATAAATAGCTATATCCATGTACTGTAGTTCTTCACCGTCAATGTTCATCGTCATGTTACTGATCATGCATTGCTGAGGCGGTCTGAATGTTCTGACATTAACAGTTTTCCATGAAAACGTTTTTATTGTGTTTTCAATTTATTTATTAAGATGGATTCTCAGATATTTATATTTTTATTTTATTTTTTTCTACCCTGAGGTCTTTCGACATGTGGAAAGTGAATTTGAATGAAAAATTTAAGCATTGTTTGCTTATTGTTCCAAGACATTGTCAATAAAAAGCATTTAAGTTGAATGCGACTACCTCGTTGCTCTTTTTATTCGGAGAGTTTTGTATGGTTTCGGGAGGGCCTCTGAGGAGACCAGTTTGTCAAGATGGGTGGGTCCTGGGGGGAGACACACCCTCTGTCTGGTTCCCTTATCACTCAGAGGACACGCTAGTTCAGGGTATTTTACAGATATGTGTGTTCATATTGCATTGCTAAGATTTTCTACCTACCTGCCTTGGGGGCTGATAGCTGCCTGTAACAGCTTGTGCAAGGACGTGCCTTGCTGCTTCTCTGGAGGGAGCATTCTGAAATTTATGTGTTTATCTTCGCGGTAGTGATTTCCATGGGAAAGGAATCCTTTGAACAGAGCTTAGCTCTATACAAAAATTTTTTTTTTTTGTATTGTTCGAGATAGGATCTTGCAAGGTAGCCCCAAGGTGGCCTCCAACTCCCAGTAATCCTCCTGCCTCAGCTCTGCCAGTGCCGGTTATTACAGACAAACAGCAAGTTTAGCATTTATTCCCAGGAAAGCACGTGAAGATCGACTTTTGTCTTAAAAGCGAGTGAACTGGAGAATAGTTGAGATAAGCGACCTTCTGCACTGCAAACCTGATTGCCACTTCCCGCTCCTGTCCATTACTAGGCTGAACTGCCTTTTTAAAAAATTTAAATATATATATATATATATTTATTTATATGGGGAGGGTATCTGTGTACTATACGGCACTTGAGGTCACAGGACAACTCCCAGAAGAACCTCAAGAATAACATGACCTTTGGGAGTTGAACTCAGGTTATTAGGCACCTTCACTCACCACGCCAATCTTGCCAGCCCCCTTCCCTTTAAAGATGTATTTATTTTTATTTTCTGTGTAAGGGTGTTTGCCTGGCATATATGTCTAGGCACCAGGTGCATATGTAATGTCCACAGAGGCCAGAAGAGGGCAAGGGATCCCATGAAATTGGACTTCTGAGACAATGGCGGCTACCCAGCCAAGTGCTAGGAATCTAAATCTGGGTTCTCTGCAAGACTAACAACTTCTTTTAACTGCTCAGGCATCTCCCTGGCCTTCCTGAACTGTCTACCACACTTAGCCTTAAAAGGTTTCCCTTGGTTAAAAACAAAAACAAAAACAAAAACAAGTTTTCAATTGTTTATTTTTGAGATAGGTCTAAAGTAGTCTAGTTTAACCTCATACTTGCTACGTAGCTGAGGCTGGCCCTGAACTCCTGATCTTTCTGTTTATATCTCCCAAGGGCTGGCACTACAGGTATGCACCATCATACCTGGCTTACCCTAACATATGTTCTTTAGTCAACCCTTTTTATTCTGCAAAGAGAGTAGGCTATCTTCCTATGCTACCATAAAAAACAAATTCCAACTTCCGAAGTTACTTTAACCCTGGGTGTAATTCACAGTACAGTAGGGGAAAAGGAATCGATGATTCAATGATCTTGAGCAGCATAAATAATGGCTGACGACCAGTCTGTAAATAAGAAGTTATGTAATAGCTCAGTAGGGAAGGGCCAGAAGACTCTGGATAAGCTCAGCTTAGAAAGTTTATCATCTCAGAGAACACGACCTTTGTCTGGGACATCTCAGGTAATGACTGCTGCTCTCTCGTGCTTACGTGCAAACCAAAAGGAAAGGAGATTGATCCCTTACCCTTGTTCTCTGGTGCCTAAAAACCAGAGACTGTTTCCAGGCATGCTGGGTGGAAGGTGAGCCTTCAGGTCATTAGTGGTAATGAAAATCCCTCTGTGGGCCTCATACTCTATGGAGCTATGTTTCAATTTCAAATGACAGTTCCATTACACGTGAGCTGTTAACCTATGATCTACCTGCTCCAGCCATAATGATTGACACTTCAAAGCAACTTACCCAAGTCTCACTAGAACATTCTTTACAGTACACTCCACTTACACAATGCTTTGCCAGTCCTGAGTTATGAGAGGCCTTGTTGGACATCAATAATCCCAGAGCTGAGGAGAGAGGCTTGAATTCTGGGGTACACTGTGATCCTATATAAATTAAATAAAATGTAAAACAAACAAACAAACAAACAAACAACCTTTAGAATTAATGTAACATTTATAAGAACCCGGTGAGCTCCTTTAAATGTGTGGTGATAACGACCTGAGAGGGACTTCCCAGACTTTGCAGAGCAGCAAGGAAAGCAGTTTGGGTTGGGGGGGGAGGGCTCACTAATGACCCTGGCAGCTGCAAACTAGCTGTGGAAGAAGAGCATCCCCTTTTCTTTGACAGGTCTGACACAAAGCCTTCCTCCCGATCACCACAGCCCAGGCTACACTCCATTCACAGAAAACACTGACACTCTAGGAAGACAGAATCTCTGAAAGGTTTCTCCAAGGTCATGGGATCATAGGGCTAACACCTTCTAAGCTCCCTTCCAGCTATGTCCATGGGCTAGACAAAGAAAGGACTTCCCTGTCTGGTCAAAGGACTCCTTCCAAATCCCCCCTCACCAGAGACTCTGGATTCAAAAATTCCTGAGGATGACTTACACTAGGAATGTCACCTTTCTTTTGAGGACACTTCCATCCCTTCTCAGAAGATGAAGGCTCAAACTAGTTTCAGCAGAACCTGCATGTCTTCAGTGCCACTAACACTGAAACAAGTCCTGACCATACAACAGGAAGGGCCAATGACCCGCGACCATTTCTCTTTGGGGACCATGTCAAGCCTGACCCACCAATGGTCTCTAAGACCTAGTTCAGAGCTATAGTACAGGATTAAAGAACATTTTGCTCAGTGGGTGAATGAGTAGATCTATACTCTTTCTACAACCAGAGAGTAGTCTGTGCATGTTCTGTAGCTGCTGTTCTGGCCCCCCTTAGGATGTTAGGCAATAGGAATGTTACATCTTTTACATCTAGCTGCAGACACACAGGCCACTTCTGTCCTTCATTCCTGGAATTCCTTCATTGCCTCCCCTGGATTCCATCTGTCATTTCAGCAAAGTGAATGATTGTGCAATGATTGAAATTAATTTTAGATAATGGAAGAAAAAATACTCATCTTTGTAGAAGAGTGGATAACAGGCTCCCAACACCTTTGCACACCCCTAGAGCTCTTGTTGATTATCACAACTAAAGAGGAGTACTTTTGACTCTAATTACAGTTATTTTGTATCAACAGCGATTCCCAAGTAAACCAATCATGCTATGTTTAATTAGTCTCAGCCACAGTAACAACTCTAAGATGGTTACCCTAAGCAAATGATCCCAAGTTTCAATGTGTCTGAAGTAAAAGAAGAAACAAAAGCAAAAGCAACCTTTAAACTGTGCACAAGTTCCCTTTGAAACAATTCCTCAAAGGGCAAGGGACATCTGAATGCTGACTGGTGCTGGTGCTTTAAATGGTGTTGCCTTTGCTGTTAACATTAAGGAGTTGCCAGGCAGTTGTGGTGCATGCCTTTAGTCCCAGCACTTGGGAGGCAGAGGCAGGCAGATTTCTGAGTTCGAGGCCAGCCTGACCTACAGAGTGAGTTCCAGGACAGCCAGGGCTACACAGAGAAACCCTGTCTTGGAAAACCAAAAAACCAAAAACCAAAAAACAACAACAACTACAACAACAAAACACATTAAGGAGTTGACCCTTGATTCTTCTGGTACCCTCAAGTCCCCATACCCCATAAACACAAAGTGCACGGGACTCCCTTCCATTCTGCATTCATCTAGGGCTCATTCATTGAAGAGAGTGTTTGTTTGTTTTGTGCTGATGAGCCTATACCTGGGCCTCTTTGCCCAAACTGGCAAAGACATTCAGGGCCCAGCTCAAAAGCAAGTCTCCTCCTAGACACCTTCCCTGGCCACTCTATCCAGGGTGCCTTCTGTGCACACTCCCTGAGTGACTTTCTCGTGACTGGATCTCATAGCATTTCTTGCTAACTGTAACATTCAATCTCAGTTTTCTATTACTTAAAAAATGATAATGTCTCATCCCATGAGAACAATGACCTTTCTCTATCTTGATCCCAACCTTGTCTCTCAGGGTTGTAGATTGAATGCAAATAGATGAACGAATGCAAATGACAATTATGAAAATGTCATAAGGGAATTGCCCCTCAGGAGGGAAAATTAATCTCATAGACTTCTTCAAAGGTAGAAGATGGCCCCTTATTAAATACAAACTCCAGCCAGGCAGTGGTGGTGCATGCCTTTAATCCCAGCACTTGGGAGGCAGAGGCATGCGGATTTCTGAGTTCGAGGCCAGCCTGGTCTACAAAGTGAGTTCCAGGACAGCCAAGGCTACACAGAGAAACCCTGTCTCGAAAAAAAAAAAAAAATAAGATTCAGTTTCTAGCATCCACAATGAGTAGCTTGTAACTGCCTACCTCTCCTGTTATGAGGGAGGAAGAGCCAACATCCTTGGCTTTGGTGGGCTCCACCACTCACTCATGCAAGCACATACATGTAAGTGAAAGGTAAAATACATAAAAATGTAAGCGACAGATAGCAAGCTCTCCAGATGTCTCTGTAGATAAGAGAGCCTGAAAGCCCGAGTTCTTCCCTGGAGACCACGGAGAGGTGGAAGGCAAGAATCAATGCCACAAAGTTGTTCTCTGACCCCCACCATTTGTGCACCCACGCTTGTTTTAAAGACATTCATGTTGCTCTAAGGGTGGTGATTCACATCTACAATTCTAGCACTGGAAAGGCTAAAGCAAGAACATTGCCATGGATCTGAGGCTAGCGTGGACTACAAAGTGAATTCCAGGCCAGCCTGGGCTATGGAGTTAAGACCCTGTTTGGCTTGTTTGTTTTGTTTTTAAACAAGACAAAAAA
>NW_022196912.1:100513831-100524460 GCF_008632895.1 Mastomys coucha
AAAAAAAACAATCATAAGGTTTTCACTTTGGTACAACACATGCAGAGCCTAACACAAGCCTAATACAAGAATGCAACCTGTAATTCAGTCTGCATTAGAATGGGAGAGTAAGGGTTACATAGTTCCCGTTATCAATATCACCATTAGCCAAGAGAAGGCCCACACTTGCTGTTAGTAAGATGTACTAGATGCTGGCGAATGACTTTGGTCTTTGAAAAGAGCCAGTTGGGTAGGTTTCCCTTGTCTTTGTGAACAGGAAAAAGCAACAGAAATCTAAACCAGTTTAGTTGCAATACAATCCATTTCCACAGCTCCTGCCTCCTCATGGACTAAGCTGAAATGCGCTTCCTTTGTCTGAAACAGCATTGTCCTGTTACTCAAGAGGATGCAGAGTAGAAAGGGTTCTGGCTATTGTCCCAAGGAGGCTGCCTAGTCTGGTCACCAGCTTTCCCTCACAATCCCTTTCTAACTTTCAGCCTTGGTGCTTGGGTTTGGTTTAAAGCAGGTGATTAGAAGTCTGGGGACCCACAGGTGTCTAATTGATGGTTGTGTTAGAAATAGAAAATCTTTGTTCTAGAAACAGGCCCAGAGGCTCGGGATGTAGTGGTATTGGGCTTGTTAGACTGTGTGAGGCCCTGGGTTAGCTCCCCAGCACTGCAAAACGGACAAACATTAGCAGTAAGCCCTGTGGAAAGGACCCAGTTTAAAGAGCTTAGGACAAAAATGTATCTTTATCTTGACTGCCTGTGACCCAGGGTCCAGTTGCCATGTTTATTTAGGGGAGAAATTTACTGGGTTAACTGATCACATGACTATCATGACAGGTAAATTTATTAAGACAATGTGATAATATAGCCCGGATCCAATATTACAAAGTGTTCTAGAATATAGACATAGTACCGAATCGTGGCTCCTCGACCTTAGGCAAATTAAGCAGTCTATACTCGGTTTCCTCAGTTGTAAAATGGAGATGGTAATTGTGCCTGTCTATTGAGACTGTTATGGGTATTCAGCAAAGCAAAGCAGCATGTAGAGAGGGCTTATTACAGCTCCTAGGCATGAAAAATACTGTAGAACAGTTGGTGTTATTATGACTTTGGGAGACGACAGTCAGAGAAACACATAGGGACTGTATTATATAGAATAACAAGGTTCTGGGTGTCTACTGAATCATCATACCTTGGATTCAGAAGTGAGCAAGACACTGTTGTATTTTCAGAGTTTGGAATTCAATAAAGGCAAAAGACATAAATACATACACTACAATGCATGGTAATGCCAGAAATAGGCTTGAGGGATGAGAGGAAAAGGGAAAAAGATATTCTAAAAGGGGGAGTCTCTAGGTGACCTCTAAGTTGGACTTTGGAGGTGGAGGTTCAAGGCATTGAACCACTCTGACGGCCCCGACTCATAAAACAAGGAATTTGAATTTCCTAGGCTAAGTCTATAAAACTCACGGGGTGGAGGTAAGTGGAGGGAATCTAACATTTACATCAATATTGCAGCATCAAAAGTGAAGGAAGTTAAAGATAGGTCAAGAATAGATAACTGGCCAGATTGCTCCGAGCCTGGTATTTAATTAGGTCTGTCTGTTTGAAGGCTTAGTTACAGCAATGGTGGCAGGAATGGAGAGGAACAAGTGGTAATTAGGGGGAAGGACTGCCTAGGCTTGGTGATAGGGTGGATGTGGGTTTTGAGGGAGAGGAATCTATGCTCATTGCTAGGTTTACGGAGCCTGACACACAGGCTTATGGTTCTCCCAGGGACTTTGTGTCCATAGAAAGAAGCATGGGTTTAGTGGATGTAGATGGTAAGTTATAGGTAGAACATGTTAGCTTGCAATGCCTAGAGGATTCATTTAGGGGGAGATGGAGGTTAGTCCCAATAACCCAGTAGAAAATGGAAAGAGCTGGGTTTATTCAGAGCACAAAGTTGGCACAGAACCCGTGGCTCTGGGGTAAGGAGGGTTTCACACGAACCTGTTGGTGCCAGACTCTACTTTTATACTTTAGAGGAAGTTCCGGGTCAGGGATTGCTCTGGGTCTAATCAGTGTGCCTTTAACAACTGGCACTTGATAGGCACACAATCACCATCATGCTGTCAAATGGTTGGTTCCTTTGGTCCTCTAAACACGACAGTCCAGTGAGACAGCTACTAACACCTTCATTTCTTGGGAATGGAACATGATCCAGGAAATAGTAAGTGCGTTGGCCAAGGGCCCACAGCTGATAAGTAACAGATCTGAGATTTGAATACACACTTTGTGAATGTAAAGCCCAAACTGCTTAACCACATTACCATATCATTGGAGTTTGACTCTAGTTTTATGATCTAGTCCTCTGAGATGATCTGTATGCCCATCAGGGGTGGTGGGATTAAAATATCTCTAAGCCGGAGCTGGAGAGAGAGCTCAGCAAGTAAAGTGCTTGCTGCCAAGCCTGACAACCTGAGTTTGATCCCAAAGACCCACACAATAGAAAGAAAAGAAGTAACTGCACAGGTTGTTCTCTGACTGCTGCATACACACAGTGTCCATAAATAAACAAACAAGCAAATACGTGCATTCTTGGGACTGAAGCAGGCAGATGTCTGTATTTTTCATTTATTTACTTATTTTTAAAACATGTATTTATTATATGTAAGTACACTGTAACTGTTTTCAGACACACCAGAAGAGGGCGTCAGATCTCATTACAGGTGGTTGTAAGCCACCATGTGGTTGCTGGGAATTGAACTCAGGACCTTTAGAAGAACAGTCAGTGCTCTTAATTGCTGAGCCATTTCTCCAGCCCCTTTATTTATTTATCTATTTATTTATGTGTGTGCACTTGTGTCATGGTGGTATGGAGGTTAGAGGGCAGCTTTTGAGAGTCAGCCCTGTCTTTCCATTTCTATATGATTTCCAGGGATCAAACTCAGGTCATCAGGCTTGATCTGCAAGCTTTACTAGCTGCACTATCATCATCTTTTTTAAAAAAAAAAGATGTATTATTTATGCATTTTACATATATAGGTACGTTGTCTGCATGTACATCTGTACACCAGAAGGTGGCATCAGACAGGTCTAAACTGTCATGTGTATGCTGGGACTTGAACTCAGGACCTACAGAAGAGCAGAGTGCTCTTAACCACTGAGCCATCTCTCCAGCCCCCACATCCTCTGCCCCCAGCTGAGCTATCTTGCTGGCCCCTTTAAACCAATTTTGTTTGTTTGTTGATAAAGGGTCTTACCATTTAATCTTGGCTGGTCTGGAAATTGGTAGCAGACCAGACCGGCCTTGAACTATAGAAATCTTACTGCCTCTGCCTCCTGAGTGCCTCCAAGCCCCCTAAATCCCAAACAGATTTGACATAAAGTAGCTAATTATGCTGTCCTATACCTGTAATCCCCAAATTGAGGAGTGGATATAGGAAGTTCACCTCTGAAAGATAGTTCAAGGCTAGCTTTGGCTGCATGCCAAGTTTGAGATCAGCATGAAGGGTACAAATCCTTTCTGGAAAAAAAACAAAAATGGGCAAAACTAAACTGATATAACATAGTGACTGTGAAAGGCAAACTGAACTTGAGTTACTTCAGTTAGCTCTGTCACTGTGTATGAGCACCTGCGTTCTGATGTGTATTTACAGGTTATTGTGAAGCACTGTAACATTTGGTCATGCTTACTGGCAAATGCATTATGGTGAACACATTTAGTATTTTTATTATGCTATCTTCTTAGTGTGTTCTTTAAAATGGAAGATTTCTTTAAAATCGTTTGCTTTGAAACCGAAGAACAATCAGGAAAACATGACACCAGTTTGTATCATATAGTCCTGGTACAATTAAGCTACTCTCCTGCTTCCAAGGGATAGGCAGTCAGCACTAACTTGGGCTCACAGCGTGCTAAATACTGCTATACAACTTTTACATTGGGGTCGGGGGGAGCTGTTGAGATGGCTCAGTGGTGAACAGTGTACACTGCTCTTGCAGCGGACCTGAATCTGGTTCTCAGCACATACCTACATCCCGCAATTTGTACAAACGTGCACAGACACATACATTAAAAAAATATATATAGATTTTTATTAAAAATAGTCACAGGGCTGAGGCTGTGCTTTCGTGGCCAGAATGCTTGCCGAACATTGAAGAAGTGCTGGGTTTGAGCGCCAGAACTGTTTGTTTGTACAGGGTACCGTGGCTCATACCTGTCACGTCACCATTTGGGAATAGGAAGCAAAGGCATCAGAAGTTAAAGGTCCACAATGAAGGCCAGATTTTACGTCAAATATACACAAAATAATCATACACAAAATAATCTTGCTATTATGCTTACTTTATAGATGACAGTCTAGGGCACAGAAAGACTGTGGCCTGTACTTCATTATCCACGTAGAGTGGCGGCCCTGGAATCTGAGCCCAGGATAAAGTGCTCCCAACGACTGCATGCATACTCAGCGGCTGGTAAAGAAAACCAAGTCCGCAAAACCCTGCAGGCCGATGAAAGCTCGGGATGGGTAGGAAGGCTCCTCTCTGCCGGCAGTCCAAGCTCCTCCCGGTGGTCTCGACATCCCTGCACCCGCCCTCACCCAGCTCTGCCAAGGCCAAGGTGTCACCTAACCCATCCCAGCTTCCGGCCCTTTGCCCTAGGTCAGCTCGCTCCCGCCGACAGCAGCACCAGGAGACCGCCAGTCCTCTATTTACTGTTTGGTTTCCACGGTGACACGTAGGCGCCGTCAGCGCCTCCCGTCAGCGGCCCCCGCCCGGCGCCGTGACGTCTGCCTGCCGCTTCCGTTCTGCCCATATTTGGAGCGGCGCCGCGGGCAGGGGGGTTGGGAGCCGGACTCCCGCGGCGCCCCGCCCCCTGCCCGGCTCCGCCCCCGCGCGCCCCTCCGAGCCCGGGGTTGCGCACCCCGCCTCCCTCCCCGACCCTGCGGAGGCGGGCGGGGGCTCGGGTCGCCAGCATCATTGGGCTAGTGGAGGCTGCAGTCAAAGCTTAGGGCCTGGCTCCTCTGTTCCCGGTGGACAATCCGGGATCACGATTTTCTCTTTCTGTGCCCGGAAATCCTGGAAGCAATCCCGGTCTAACCCTCCCTCTCTTAGATACACTTGATTTCAGATTCTCGTCCTTGGCGCAGTGGAAAGCTTTGAGGACAGAGGTTCTGGGGTCTGTGTTTTCCCTTGGGACATAAGTGACCTTGTGAAGGCCACTTTCTTCTGACTGGGGAGGTGGGGCCGTTTTTAAAAATTTTATTTTTCAGCCCTATCATCTGGCTGGCGAGGTCTTCCATCACCCTCTAACTGATCCCCCTAATTGCAAAGTAGGTGAAGTTCTTGAGGACCTCTGCAGTTCTTATACCTGCATTAGTTGTATCTGTGCGTCTCCTGGGGCTTGCTCATTTTAGACGCTTAATTAACTTTAGTTAACTGCCGAATGAATGGATCCGAGACAGCTTTCACCTTCATAAGTCCGGACCCCGCAATTCCTTTTACAGGCGGAGGGAATATTGAGATGATTAATAATCGCGCGGCAGGGTTGCTGATGTAAAGCGATTTGCGGATGTAAAGGGCAATAAACTTGCGGATGTAAAGGAATCCATCGAGATTCCAGAAGTCTCTGAGGAGCCGTGGGTGTGTGCAGCGGAGCCGTGGGGGCGGGGATGGGGCGGGCAGTGCCGCAGTGGCTACCTCTGGGTACTCCGTAGCAATTAACGAGATGTGCGGCTAATTCTTTATGAGACTTATCTCCCCGCAACGCCAATACACTCCGCTATCCTCCTCTGTCGGTCGCCCACGTCTCCCACTCTTTTTGGCTATAGAAGTGTGGGTTTTTTTCCCCTAGAATTTCAAAACTGAAAGGGACTTCAGAGATTAAACTTGTTATTTCATAAACAAGGACACTAAAGCTCATAGAAGTTGGCTTTCCCAGTCAAGCTTGAACAGATAGCTAGAAATAGATAAAAGTCGGATTTCTGGCATTCAATTGCGTCCTTCTCTCACCTTAGAGGGTATCGAGGTGTGCCTAAACCTGAGCTCAGGTGACCAAATTTCTCGGCTTAGCTATCTACAGTTGGGCTTAATATTACATTTAGCTTATCTAACGACGCCCACTGTCACTACTCAACAACAGAATGGAATGAGAGTGTTTACTCCTTAAAGCCACTAGCATTCCTCTTTAGGACGGCTGAAGCTTTGTCCGGGGAAGGGTCAGAATTATAGTTAGCTGTGCTGAAACCCGCGTGAGGGTAGCGTTTGTTCCCGTTTATACCCAGGCTGTAGGCTGTAGGCTCAGACTGCCTCTGGTGAGCAACCTACAGGACCGGCCCTTCCTGATGCTTCGAAGGTTTCTCGGTTCTTAGGAGTCTGACTGCAGGGACATATCTTTCAAAATTCCTTTTCAGCTTCACCCAGATTCTTCTCACAACCGCTTTTGTCTAACCTCCAGGCTGACTCTGAGGACAGCTCACGCTGAGATGATTGGTGCCTCTTAGTTGACTGGCGCCTCCTCACCTCCAGCTGATTTGAGGAGTGGTCTGGGAAACGGTCCTCTTCCCTCTGACTGTTCTTGGAGCCGTAGCCTCAGAACAGCATCTCTGCCACCTGGTGGTTTATGGGAGCCGAGTGTGCCCTCCTCTAGTCCCATAGACATCATCACAGTGGTGAGAGGGCTTGCAAGAGGAGCTGTGAGGAGGCTCGAGGACAAAGTGTGAGCTTTGTTTCTCCTCCTCCAGCCCGTGTGTGTGGGGGAGCAAACCCAGTGTGTCATGCTTGGCAGCAAGCACCTCTCCCTACTGAGCCATATTGAGGGCCCACTCTGATGGGAAGAGCCAATCTGGCAGATGAAACCAAAACCAAAATAAAATACCAAATAACTCTAGCTGTTTTCTCTCTGTGGCTTATTTCTGAGCACTTGTTTCATGTGGATGTAGGAAAACAGTTTTGTAATTTCTCTTGCCAGGGCTGCTTTTCAAAACCTACTGCCTCTTCCATTTCCAACCAGATTTTCAAGTCCCATCTTTGAAATAAGACTCTCTCTCTCTCTCTCTCTCTCTCTCTCTCTCTCTGTGCTCTCTTTCTCTCTCCTTTTGTAATTTAGCTGCACTGAGAGGGACATACAGAGTACTTAGAGGTTCCCTTCTTTTAATTAATTAATTAATTAATTAATTAATTTTTTTTTTTTTTGAGACAGGGTTTCTCTGTGTAGCCCTGGCTGTCCTGAAACTCACTCTGTAGACCAGGCTGGCCTCGAACTCAGAAATCCACCTGCCTCTGCCTCCCAAGTGCTGGGATTAAAGACGTGTGCCACCACTGCCTGGCCTTTTAAAATTTTTAATTTGTTGTTTTGGCATGCATGTGCATGCATGGTGAGTGTACATGTGTGTTTGTATGTGCCACAGTGTACATGTGTGTTTGTATGTGCCACAGTGTATATGTATGGTTGTATGTGTCACAGTGTACTTGTGTGGTTGTATGTGCTATAGTGTACATGTGGAGGTCAAAGGACAGCTGTGTGGAGATGGTTCACTCCTTCCATCTATTTTTTTTTTAAAAATGTTTGTCTGTTTATATTGTGTATATGGGTTTTGTCTGCATGACTGTTTATACTCCAGAAGAGGAAATTGGATCCCATACAGGTATAGATAGTTGTGAGCTGCCATTTAACTGCTGGGAATTAAACTCTTTTATGTTTTGTTTTGTTTTTGTTTGTTTGTTTGTTTTTCAAGACAGGGTTTCTCTGTATAGCTCTGGCTGTCCTGGAACTTACTCTGTAGACCAGGCTGCCCTCAAACTCAGAAATCTGCCTGCCTCTGCCTCCCAAGTGCTGAGATTAAAGGCGTGTGCCATCACTGCCTGGCTTGGGGAATTAAACTCTTGATCTCTGGAAGAACAGCCAGTGCTTTTAACCACTGAGCCATCTCTCCAGGCCCTTCCTGTCCACCTTTATGAAGGTTCTAGGGATGGAATTCAGGCCATTGACCTTTTGGGGACTATTTGGCCAGCCCCTTCCCTTTCCTTCTTTCCTTCCTTCCTTCCTTCTTCCCTTCCTTCCTTCCTTCCTCTCTTCCTCCCTCCCTTCCTTCCTTCCTTCCTTCAATCAACCTTTATTATTTATTTATTTATTTATTTATTTATTTATTTATTTATTTTTGAGACTGAGTATGTCTATGTAGTGCACACTGGCTTTAAATAGATGATCATCCTATGCCAGTCTCTTGAGTGTTGAGAGTATAGGTACATACAACCACATGGGGCTGGGAGTAGGGGTATGTACCACCACTCAGAGCCTATATGCTGGCTTCTTCATTGTTTCATTGGGGGTGGGGGTCATATGTTGTCTTTTGTGTTTACAGACCCCTCCAATAGGGCCCTCCATAGGACTGGGGACCAAAAAGGGCCTCCAATAAGCCATTGCTTACTAACTGGTCATTTCTATGGACACACTGTGGACCTTCACACAGATAAGCCTTCTAGAACTCTTAGTTCTTGGTAGTGGTGGGGTATAGAGGGTGATCTAATCAAAGGTGGCATTGCACAATGTGTAGTTTCACAAGAGAAACACCACCCAGAGTGAGAGGAGGAAGCTTTCGGTAGACTGAGAAGAAATGAGGAGGAGGATGGTAACCAGGAAAGGAGGAAGCACAAAGTCGAGGGTGGCCTGAGGCTGGGGTTGGAGAGGCAGCACAAGCTTTAGAGCTAGCTTCAAGTCCATACTCCCTTTGCTGTGCGGCCTTGGGTAGTTTACTGCTGTCCCAGTTTTCTTCTGCATAAATATGTGCCCAACTCACGGCCATGCCAGGGTGCAAGCTCAGTTGTCGTTTATAAATGCACTAGACAAGTACAGGGCACTAGGTGATATGAATGAGGTTTCCAGCTCTCTGGTTTCCCTTCAGCACCATCCTTTCTGGGCTCCCTCAGGGTCTAGGTTGTCTCTTGTCCGTCTGTAGTTGTTGACCGTGAGCAGGTCCTGGGCTCATCTGTTTCGTCTGTGTGAGGCAGGCCTGATTATATCTGTCTCCAATGACTACTGTTGCAGCCTTATACACTGCCTGGTGTATCAGGAGCATTATTATCAGGAATGAGGGGAGACCCTATAAAGATGAACAGGGTTCCAAAAATCCTGGAAGTTTTAAGAAAGACAGAACTCACAAACTCAGAATGAGACAGGCTCACCGGCTCGCAGGGGAGGAGAGGCTGGGCTGGGCCATGAGCATTTGTCATTTCTCAAGCAACCAGAAATGACTGGGCCTCACGAGGTGTGAGCCTCTCGCTCATCCCTTTGCTGTAGGAACTGTTCAGCCCCACGGCTAAGCTGAGGGTGTGGACCTAGTGAGGCTGGATGCCAAGGCCTGTAGGTTCTTCTGCCCTCCTTCCATGGAGGGGGGGCTTTAGCATCCAAGGGTGTGTGCTGGGTGGGCCTTGGCAACCTATTGTTATTGCATGTGTGTGGGAATGGCCTGGGGACATCTTGGCCCAGGACGTGGACTCTTGGGCCTAGTAATCTAAGAACCTGCCTGCACAGCTTCCCAGAGCTGCCATTCCAAGCCGTAACTGAGGGCACCCTGGGATTGATTGCCAGCAATTATAGGAGAGGTGGGGGGTGGGGGGGAAGAAGGGTTGTGGGAGCCACATTCAGCTCAATTCCCTTCAGCTACATGCACGGAAAAGTACTAACTGGGCTATGCAAATGGTTGGATCTTCCTTTCAGTTCTTTTTGAAGAAGGAAGCTGGTTGCAAAATCATACAGTGTTACAGTGTTGCAATTTCAAATGTATTGGGAATTCTAATATGGACCCCACACTTGACAGCTCTTGCCCCCTGTAACACACTGGGGTGTCTTGTAAAACTTAAGCAAGCTATTCTTTGGGGATTCCCAGACAGGTTTTTTTTTTTGTTGTTGTTGTTGTTGTTTTGTTTTTTTGAGACAGGGTTTCTTTGTGTAGCCCTGGCTGTCCTGGAACTCACTCTGTAGACCAGGCTGGGCTCGAACTCAGAAATCCGCCTGCCTCTGCCTCCCAAGTGCTAGGATCAAAGGTGTGTGCCACCACCGCCCAGCTTTCCCAGACACAGTTTGAGGCTAAGCTCTTCTTTGGAGCTGCTATTTGGGGAGCACAAACTGGAAATCTCTTTCCAATTTCTAGTAACAGCTACAGGGTGGATCCTGTTGAGCACATTCCAAAGTAGATCTGCAGGAAGGAGACAAAAAACAAGCAAACCCCACAAAAACAAAAACAAACAAACAAAAACACCCAACTTGCAAAGCCATGAGGGTGCAGATACTGGTTGGGCCCTGGAGGAGAAATTCGGGTTTCTTTCTTCTCTTTGTTGGTCTGTTCTTCATGACTAGGTTTTGGTTGTTTCTGGTGAGCACATATTGCTTTTGTAAGAAGATTTTTAAAATGTTTCAGCAGAGCAGCTTTTTTTTTTTTTTTTTTGATAGACAACAGCATAATTTGCCTTGCCCTTTCTTTCCAAAAGAAATAGATATTTCTGGTTATAAACACACACACACACACACACACACACACCCTTGAAAATTCAGATAGTGAATATATACAGAAAATTAAAAATGATTGTAATTCTTTGTCAATAGTTTTCATTCTAGCTTTCCAATAACTACTTGAGTGTTGTTTTTTTTTTGGTTTTTTTTTTT
>NW_022196912.1:100524537-100594763 GCF_008632895.1 Mastomys coucha
TTTGAGATTGGGTTTCTCTGTGTAGCCCTGGCTGTCCTAGAACTCACTCTGTAGATCAGACTGGCCTGGAACTCAGAGATCTGCCTGCCTCTGCCTCCTGAGTGCTGGGATTAAAGGCCTGTGCCACCTGAACCCAGACTGGTCTGCCTGCCTGTTTGCCTTCCTCCCTCCCTCCCTCCCTCTTTCTTTCTTTCCTCTTTCTTTTTTTTTTTTTAAAGATTTATTTATTATTATATGTGAATACACTTCAGCTGTCTTCAGACACCCCAGAAGAGGCCGTCAGATCTCATTATGGATGGTTGTGAGCCACCATGCGGTTGCTGGGATTTGAACTCAGGAACTTTAGAAGAGCAGTCGGTACTCTTACCTGCTGAGCCATCTCCCAGCCCCTTTCTTTCTTTCCTTCTTTTTGGTTTTAGTTTTGCTTTTTCTTCTAGTGATAGGGGCTTGAGCCAAACTCTGCACAAAACCAAGTCTGTTGTCACAGGCATGTGCCTGAAATCCCAGACCTAGAGAGGTGGAGGCAGGAAAAGGATCACACTTGAGGCTCCCTCAGACTACAAGGTAAGTTTGAAACTAGCCTGAGTTACGGAAGAAAAGACAAGACAAAACAAATGAACAAAAACCCATCACCACAACAACCACCACCACCACTACCACCCAAACCACCAAAACATTGAGGCCTCAATGCAAAATTCTGCATCTCACCCCAAGACAGGACACAGGCAAGACACAAGTGCGCTAAACTATTGTTTAACATCATCTTCTGGTGCTAAGCAGGGTGGTACACATCTTTCCTCCCAGTACTCAGGAGGCAGGCAGCACTCTGTGAATCTGAGGCCAGCTTGATCTACATAGTGATATCATAACAAAAATGATCTCCAGACTCTGAGGAGTCTCGTGTGGTCTGGCCTGTGGAGTCAGCTTCTAAGAGCCTCAGGGAGACTCAGACCACTTGCCTCTTGCCTGGTAAGATTACAGGCATGTGCCTCCACGTAAGGTACAAAATAGAATTAAGTTTAGGTATTAGGGAAAGTATGTGTTGGGTCTGTTCCCTTTTTTTTTTTTTCTTATCTACAGAGTTTTTTTTTTTTTTTTTTAAAGCTCATAAAGTTACACCCTGTCAATGTGTGCAACTTATTGTTTTTGTTTTGTTTTTTTGGTTTTTCGAGACAGGGTTTCTCTGTATAGCCATGGCTGTCCTGGAACTCACTATGTAGATCAGGCTGGCCTCGAACTCAGAAATCTACCCGCCTCTGCCTCCCAAGTGCTGGGATTTAAGGTCTGCGCCACCACCGCACCAGAGTTTTGTTCTTGAAGAGGACACTCCCCCAACCCCTGCTTCCTGGGGGTGGGCCAGCATTCTGCTGGAGAAGGGAGTGTCCTACAGAGGACATACCGCTCAAAGGGATCCTTACGTATACTTAGGTCACAAGGAGGGCTGAACTTAAAGCAGAGTTCATGAGCTAGTAAAACAAACAAACAAAATCTCATTGTGAAGTTCTTCAGAAAGCGGAGTAAGTTGTTTTATAGGAGGTTTGATCAGTTAAGTTGTAAACTCCTGGCTCTTAGCCAGGGAGAGCGAGCAATTCCCATCAGGAGAGAGGGGAGGGAGGATCCCTTCCTATCTCAAGCCCCTCAGTTTCTGAAGTATGTGCTTCACACAGGAAACAAAAGGCATTTCCTGTTTAGATGTGGTTCCATCTATTCAGGCCTCCAGCACCTTGAATAATAAGTATGCTACCTGCAACAATCCCCCCTTCTTCTCTTCTCCTCTTCTTCCTCCTCCGTTGTTGTTTTGTTGGTTTGTTTTGAGACAGGGTTTCTCTGTGTAGCCCTGGCTGTCCTAGAACTCATTCTGCAGATCAGGCTGGCCTTGAACTCAGAGATCTGTCTGCCTCTGCCTCCTGAGTGCTGGAATTAAAGTATGCACCACCGCTCGCTCCCAGGGGCTAAGCGTTCTTTCCAGTTGAAAGAAGTCAACTCCTTCCATCGACTACAAAATTGGAATGGGGTAGGGGCTAGCTAGTACAATTGTCTTGCTATTTTTTCTTCCCTTTCTTCTTTGTTTTGTCATGGTGAGAACTGAATTTGTGGCTGAAGGTAAGCAGTGTATGTGAAGGTTTGAGTCAAGGGAGGAAGGTAAGAGCCAGTGGAAGCAAAGTGTGGAGGGCTCATGTTGACTGCCTGAGGGAAGGGCGAGGAGAAGAAACGGCCAGCTGCCAGAGAGAAGAAAACTTAACCAACGCTGGGAAATGTGTCCACCTTGGTCACTGGGAGCGGGCAGCCTGGAAAACGGCCAAATCAAGAGATCTGAGGCCGTAAGAGAGGTCAGAGGGAGCACTATGTCTGATCCCTGGTTCTGGGGCCAGCTGCTTTCTGTTTCCCCCTTGGCCCCTTTCTCACCTCGTGCTGGGCCTATCCTTCAGTTCCTTGAGTGCTCTTCCGTGTTGTGTGACCTTTGTATGTTCTGTTCCCCTTCCAGGAACTCCCACTGTTCTCTCAGCCAACTCCTAGGCATCCCTCAGCCCTCAAGTTTGAAGGTTCCCCTCTCTCCCCGATAGTCTCAGGATCCTCTGTATGGTACTAGCCCTAAAGCTCCCTGTAGGGGAAAATCTGTCTTAGTTCATTGTTGGTGTGCTGTAGGCACCCAGTGGGCATTTCAGGAAAGAGAACAAACCAGTTCATTTGAGACCTGTAAAATGCCCCCTACCCCACTTTAGAAGAGTGTTAACTCTATCTTGATGGATACCAGCTGACTGACTAAGGAGCTGATTGGAGCAGGGAGCTGTGGGATCTACTTAGCCAGGATCATCTTCCTCCTGCAGTTTGTGCTGCCAGGCTGTGATTTCCACCTTAAGATTGAGTCGCTGCGCCCCCTTCTGGCCATAATGGGACATGACAAGGACAAAATTCTTTGGGGGTAGGAGCTGGGGAAGCTCTTTTGCTAAAGGCTGATGGGCAAGCACGCTGTTAGGAACTCACTCACCCCGTTTAAGGACCTCTGCCATCAGGAGCGGAATTGCTGGAGCAGAAGGATCCTGGGGCTGGGAGCTACCCTCAGTACGGTGCCTTCCCCCCCACCCCCCGGCTGGTTCTGCTGTTTTTGCATTGCACATCCCCTTTTAAGGTTGGAAATTTTTCTAGTCAGGAATGCATTATGACTTTCACGGCACTAGTTTTTGCAGCTGTCCCACCACTTCCAATTGAAAAAAGTCATGGCAAGCCACACAAATAGTATTTACCATCTTTATTTCTATTGTTGATGAACACGGGTTGTTTTTTTTTTTTCTCTTTGTGAATAATATTGATATTTACCTGGGTGCAACTAGATATGTTGCTAAGTGATCTGCCTCAGATCATTTGAGTATACATTCCGAAGTAGAATTTCTGCATCCTATATTGTTTTTATTTTGTATTTTGAGGAATGGCCACACTGCTTTCCAGAGCTGCTGCAGGGTCTCCCCTCTTCAGGGCCTCAGTAGATTTGCCGATAACATTTTGTTGGGTTTGAGGTGGCCTAATAAGGTTGAGCATTTTTTCATGAGCTTATTGGAGACGTCTCCATTCAGTTCTTTGCACATTTTTCTTTCTTATTAGTGCTTTAGGTTTTTTTCTTTTCTTTTGTTTTCCTTTTGTGGGACTGAACATTAAAACCCAGAGCCTGGCGCAAGCTAGGCAAGTGTAATCATTGGATTACACCTCTATTCTTCTGCGCTTCCCCTCCACACCACACCACTCCCCGCCATTTTTCCCCACTTTGGTTTTTCGTGACAGGGTTTCTCTGTATAGCCATGGCAGTCCTGGAACTCACTCTGTAGACCAGGTTGGCCTCAAACTCAAAAATCCGCCTGCCTCTGCCTCCCAAGTGCTGGGATTGAAGGTGTGTGCCACCACTGCCCTTCCACCCCCACCCCACCCCACCCCCCGCCAGCCATTTCTGAATTGTGTTGTATGAATTTTGTGCTACTACTACCCGGCTAAAGCCCTCACTCTTTACACTGGTTATACTTGTCTGTGCCACGCCCAAGACTGCTTTAGATCTTTGAGTACACTCCACTTTGTAAGCCCTGCCTATATTCTGTCATGTAAGCAACCAAGACCTAAGTGGGCTGAAGGTGTTCTATGTGTCCCCATGCTCCCCACATGTTCTGTGAACTGCAGAACACCCCGATCTCTGTGAGCTGACAGGGTAATGTCACTTTCCTGACACCACACAACTGGTAGGTGGCAGATCAGAGACTTGAACCCGTGGCATGTCCCATCTCTCCAAAGGCTATGTCCTCTGTGACTGGAAGTGTGATGAGCTGGTTTCTTAGGCGTGTGTTATGGTCTTCTGTAAGAGGATTGCCTGCTGGGCGGGATGTCAGGGAGGCTGGCCCGTCTTGGGGAGGAGGGGGAGACTGGGAGAAGGTTTTGAAGAGAGGGTAATGGTAGAGATGAATTATTGGGGAAAAGCTTTGGGGACTACAATGTTTTTATGTGTGAATGACATCAGCTTGTCTAGGAGACCAGGAGATACCGCCAGGGAAGGGACTCAAGGCTGGAAGCAGAGGGCCAGGACCAGGGTCTGGGATTTGGGCTTAAGCCAGTGTTTTGTTTTGTTTTTTTTTGGAGGGAGAGGTCTTCATTTCCTTGAGCTGTACAATCTTACCCTAAGTCTTCAGTAGACAGTTTATAGCTCTCCTTGATGCACTTGAATATTCAAATGACTGTCAACTCAGCATTAGTGGTGAGACATGTGTCTATTCAGGCAGTCATTCTACGGCCAGGACCCTCAGAGAGCCTGTAATGGGGGGCAAACCCCCATAAGTCTACAAATCCCTTTACAAGCTAGCCGGGGAAATATTACCAGCAGAGGGCGCTCTTCAGTGAGACAAGGATTGACAGGAACCCTGCTATTTGCCTTGTGCATTGAGGACTGTCCTTCCACTGTGTGGGTTCTGGGGCTCCAACTTAGGTTGTCAGGCTTGGTGGCAAGCACCCTTACCCGTTAAGCTGTCTAGCCAGGTCCACCGATTGTTTCTTTGTGTTAAAAATCTTCAAGTTTCTTCTAGCCTTTTGAAATGTATTTTATTTTATTATATTTTACATTACATTTATATTATTACATCCTTATTTTTGTTATAATTTTCATTTACTTATTTATTATTTATTTATGGTGCTGGGGAGTGAACCCAAGATTTTGTGCATGCTAAGCAAGTGCTCTACCACTGAGCTACATCCCCAGTCCCACAATATCAGCGTTCCCTATAGTCTCTGTACTATGTAACCACACACACCGGGACTTCCTGTTCTGAAATGCTTCTTTAGTTTCATTAAACAGCAGGCTGGCCTTTAGTCATGTCTGTGGCATCCTTGAAGCTTAATAGTAAGCAGGGTTCTGGATTGGAGCTGAGTGTAGGGTCAAAGCATTAGTGAATTATTTGATGCCCCACTGTCTTTGTGGCTTCCACTTTGCCCGAGGGGTTACCATGTGTCATCACACTGGGCTCTTGGAGATATTATTACCATGCTGGGGAAATACTTCAGGGTGCCAAAAAAGTTCCTGCCCAGACAGGGAGTTGATTTCCCTGAATCCAGGGCTTCTGACCTCAGCGCCCCACTCACCTTCCACCCCAACCAATCAGCAAAAGATCTCTTGCAGACTGACAAGCAAATAAAAAAAAAAATAACCTTGCAGATGCAGCTGAGCCAAACAAACAGACTTGGGTGAGGCTGAGAGGAGCATCAGGCCTGGTGTCACCCGGCTGCCCACCAAGCTGTTGACTGGTGATAGTTTGTTCATTAACTATCTGGACAGCTGAGCCAGTTAGGGGAAGCCCGGGAGGCATGCTGCATTGGTGCCCAGGGAGGCTGGGTTTCTTTAAGTATTAGAAACCACAAGGAGGGCTTAGCTGCTTTCAGAGAGTGCACCTTCTTCACATATGAGCTGGCGGGTTGGAGATGTATGTACAGGACAAATATGAGCCATGCTTTCTGGCCCCTGCAGACTGTCAATCAAAAACAGTGCAGTGGAGGAGATCATCTGTCAACGTCGTGCTACAGAAGTGTCTGTCATTCAAAAGGACACACATGTCATGACTTCACTTCCAAAGGTTCCTCAGGGTCACATCTGAAGATGGAGAACGTGGGATGGGATTAGGGGCCACGTGTGGGTGGAGGAGTCAGAGCTTAATGAATGTGAAGTTTGTGTTTGTTCTGGAGGTAGACAGTGGGCGGTGAGGGACAACAGCGTGAATGTGCTCAATGTCATCAAACTGTGCACTCGAGAAAGGCTCATGTTCTCCAGGCCTGGTGGTGTTCAGCTTTAATCCCAGAGCTTGGGAAGCAGAGGCAAGTGGATGGATCTTTGTAAGTTTGAGGCCAGCCTGGCTTATGTAGGTAGTTCCAGGCTAGCCAGTGAGACCTTGTCTTAAACAAACAAACAAACAAACAAAGACAAAAAGAGTCGATTGGTTCAGAAGATGGGTCCTTACCTAGCATACACCAGACCCTGGTAGCACCCAGTGTGTGTGTTAACACTTATATACCCAGTATAAACTAACAAAGTAAAAATAGCAAACTTCAGATGATGTGCTTTTTACCACAATGAAAGCTTCCCATTACAATATTTCTTTACTTTTTTTTTTTTCTGGTGCTAGGATTAGATAAATTCTCCACCAAACTGCATCCCACCCAGGCAGGGACAGCTGCTGTCGACTGATGCTCAGGGCATGTCCTCCCTGACTCTCAGAGTGGATGGGGTCCAGAGCAGGAAACTCACTGTGGAGACTAGAGCTGAGAACATTTAGTGACTAGAAAGGTGTCCATCAGCTGAGTCAATTTCATGACTTTGTGTGTGTGTGCGCGTGTACGTGTGCATGTGGTCTGTGCGCATGCACGTGTGTGCACGCGCACGCGCAAGCCTCTGGTGTCCTAAGCAAGTTGACATAAGGGAGGGCAGGTGAGGTGTGGAGGCAACTGAGGAAGAACTGCTGCTTAGAGCATGGAGGAAACGCCAGTGCTTCAGCAAAGTAGGAAAGAAAGTCAGGCCCATGCTCAGGAGCAGGAGGTAGGCCCTGCTCCACTCCCTCACAACTCAGAAGTCTTCCTCCTTTGTTCTGGATAAATTAAGAAACAGGTTAAGCTTGCCCATTTTTGAGGAAATGAAACTAAAAGAAACCATGTCCAAATATCACCTCTCAAAGTTCATGAAGGGGAGCTAACTGCATAGGCACAACACGAAGCGGGTGGAAGCCACGGAGTCCAGGACAGAGATGTACAGCTCCAGTGGAGGCACCAAAGCAGAGTCCCTTTAACTGTGAGCAGTTTATTAAAAGCAACGCCTCCAGGCTAAAGGATGTACAAGGGCTGGAGAGATGGCTCAGTGGTTAAGAGCACTGACTGCTCTTCCAGAGATCCTGAGTTCAGTTCCCAGCAACCACATGGTGGCTTACAACCATCGGTGATGGGATCCAATGATGCCCTCTTCTGGTGTGTCTGAAGAGAGCAATGGTGTACTCATATACATAAAATAAATCTTTAAAGAGAAAGTCACTAGTCTCTGCCAGCAGTTATTGAACCCAACTGTGTCTGTATGTATCCCATGTGCTGAGCACTAGTGAAAGTGTGCAGCCTATCTTAATTCATGTTAAAAACCACGAAAGGGAAATTAAAAAAAAAATAGACAGCAACAGGGGACTCTTTTGTTTCCTTTCCTTTTCTTTTTTTTTTAAAGATTTATTTATTTATATGTTAAGTACACTGTAGCTGTCTTCAGACACACCAGAAGAGGGCATCAGATCTCATTACGGGTGGTTGTGAGCCACCATGTGGTTGCTGGGATTTGAACTCATGACCTTCCAAAAAGCAGTCAGTGCTCTTCCCCACTGAGCCATCTCACCAGCCCTTGTTTCCTTTTCTTTTTGAGAATGGCTCTCCCTGTATAGCTTAGGCTGGTCTCACGCTCTCCATCTTCCTGCCTCAGTTTCTCCCAAGCCCGATGATTACAGGCATGCACCACCACACCCAAGGAGACTCGTGTTTGCTAATTTGGTCTTTATTCCCTGATCCTATTCATGAGATTAATGTCACAGCCAGAGAAGTTGAGCAGCTTGCTGGCTTCCCCACAGCTGGGAGCCACAGTGTCGGGATTCGGATCCAAGTCCAATTAGCTTAAAGCTCTGTTCTTAAAACAGCAGTGTGTTGAGAAGGCTACAAAACAAAATGGACAATGAGTATCATTCTGTGGGGGCGAGAGAGTGATTGTTAAGTTGTTCTAGCATGCTGTTATAGGAGGTCACAATGGCATTCAGTGGGGAAGAGCCAGGAAGGCCATGAGCAAGCGTGGATTTGGCTTGAAAGTTAATGAAGCCACAGAATATACAAATGAATAGGATGTGAAACAAACTTGGCTGTGTTGTGTGTGCGCACATTCACTTGTGTGCATGTGTGCATGTGTGTGTGTGCACGAGTGTGTGTCAGGGGTATGATGTGTATGGATGCGGTTGGGTAGGCAGGTTGTGCGCGTGAGGAAGATTTGTGTGACACTGAATCACACACGACAGTAGCCAGCGCTTAGTTTTGGCTTGAGCAGGGTGTTCCTTGTTTCATACACAGTAACTCATTTGCCTTCACAGCTCTACAGTTGTTAATGATAGTGTCTTGCGTGTTGGGGATGCACAGAGAGACCAGCCTGTCAATAAGAAGTCGGGCTGAGGTTTGAAGCCAGGCAGATTGGTGGCTCCTTCACCTCTGCCCTATTTGTTTGTTTGTTTGTTTGTTTGTTTGTTGGAGACAGAGTCTCACTATGTTACTATGTAGCCCTGGCTGGTCTGAAAATCACAGAGATCTACCTCTCTCTCTTTCTTTCTCTCTGTCTCCTCCCTCCCTCCCTCTTATCCCACTTTTTCTATTTAAAAGTTGTGTGTGAGGTGTATGCATATGCTTGTCTGAGTGTGCGCAAGTGTGCACAGAAGCCAGAGGTTGACAGCTTACCTGCTGTGCCCAGGTGTGCAGGGAAGCCAGAGGTTGACATTGGGTGTCTTTCTCAACTATTCTCTATCCACAGTTTTTGAGGTAGGGTCTCTCACCAAACTTTTAACTCTTTAATTTGTCTGAACTGTCTGCCAGTGTGCTCCGGGGACCTGCCTTCCTTTACATCCCCAGATGAGTGTTGTAGACATGAGACAGCACTGGACTTTTACTTGGTTCCCTGGGATCCAAACTCAGGTTCTCATGCTCCTGTGGCAAGCACTTTACTTACTACATCATCTCCCCAGCTCCCACTCCTCCTCCTCCTCCTCCTCCTCCTCCTCCTCCTCCTCCCCCCTCCTCCTCCTCCTCCTTCTTCTTCTTTCTTCTTCTTCTTCTTCTTCTTCTTCTTTTTCTTCTTCTTCTTCTTCTTCTTCTTCTTCTTCTTCTTCTTCTTCTTCTTCTTCTTCTTCTTCTTCTTCTTCTTCTTCTTCTTCTTCTTTTCTTCAAGTTTGTTACATTAATTGTTTAGGACAAGCCCATTACATCCCTGCCCTACCTATTTCTGTCTGCTTGTTTTAGCGATAGGGTCTCATTATATAGCTCAGGCTGGTCTGAACTTCACTATCCTCCTGTCTCAGTTTTTTAACTACTGGGATGTGCCACTGTCCCTGGCCAGAATGGTTTCTAATCATGTGGCCTTCTATTCTTTCTATCCTTTGTGTTGCAGGCATGCACTGGGATTCAACAGTCACACTGGGAAAAATGATACATGTTTGTATTTTATTTTGTGGTCGGAGAACCTAGTAACAGTGTGACATTATGCTGGCTAAGACAATCTGCACTCCTTTAGCCAGCACAAGCCAGGGTGGGCCATGTAATCTTGATACACTTGGTGATTAAGAGTTGACAAGAGAACTGGGGAGCTGGCCTTGTGGTAAAAGCAATTATTGTACAACCTTAGCAACCCAAGTTTGAAACTCAGAACCCACAGTGGAAGGGGAGAACCAATGCCCAAAGCTTAACCCTGACCTCCCATGCTGTGTCACATGCACACACAGCAAAAATATTATTTTTTAAAAAGAACTAGGAGCTGGAGAGATGGCTTAGCTGTGAAAAGCACTGGCTTCATGCACAGAAGACCTGCATCCAGTTCCCAGAACTAAACGCGTGTACATGGCTCCCAACCATGTATAACTCTAGGCCTAGGGGTCCTGACACCCTCTTCTGGCTTGTATAAGCACCACATGCATGTGCTGTGTAGACATACATTCAGACAAAGAGCTCAAATGCATAAAATACTTCTTTTTTTAAAAAAGTACTAAAAGGGTTTGTGAATATTGTATGTTTTGTGTTTGTGAAGTATGCATAGACAAAATAGCTTCATTGGTTTGCTTCAATTAAAACTGGGGGACACAAGGGGTGGGGGTGTAGCTCAGTGGTTTAGCCTTCGTGTGACATGTGTTAAGGCTTTGATTTCTAGAACTTCAGAAAATAAAAGCAAAACAATGAAGAACCGCTTAACTCTGTGACTTGGAGGTGTTTGTGTACCCCTCTACACTTCAGTTGTCAATACGCAGTTCACAGTGAGGTCTTGGTCGGATGATGGTGCGTACTTAGAGGCAGGGCTGTCGAAGATGATTAGAATAGAGCCCCCATGATTGAATTCCAGTAGTGTTCTAAGGAGGGAGACCAGAGGATGTGTTCATGTACACACCCAGCTCTCCAGCTCCCAGTGTTTGGTGCCCTGTGCTGCCTCAGGAATTTGACAGTTCAAAATGTCATCACTCAGTGAGGCCACCTAGCCTTAGGGCAGAACTGTGAAAACAAAGCTCTTTTTCCTTAGAACAAACAAGCAAACCAACAAACAACCACTCCAGTCGGTGGAACTGTGCTGTTAGACACAGTCTGATAGCAGTAGTATGAAGAGGTCAGAAGTTCTGTCACCAGGACAGTCTTGAATTCCTCTGGTAGGATGGTGTTCTCCTTGTTTTTTCTCTGGTTGACTTTCTAGGGCTTACCACATTAAAGGTGAGCATGACAGAAGGCAGTCTTTGGTCGTGCCACTCATGGTGGGGGAGACTGAGTCTGTTACTATAGCAACACAGGGGTGCTGGCCATTCACCCTATAAATGTTTACTGAGCACCTGTTATGTGGCTGGCTGTTTTATCTCAGTAATGAATGAGATAAAGTAGATGTTCTTACAGAGTGTTTAGTCTAGTATGGAAAACAAGGAAACCAATGCAAATAATCCGAATCTAGAAAGAAAGATGGCCTGTGAAGAAAACAGTGTAGTGTAGGGTGGAGAGATAGGGTGTGGGCAGAGGCACATAGTAGGTTAGTGTGGCCCCAGGAGGCATGGAGAGCTAGTGCAAAGAGGGTAATCTAATTAGCATTAGAAATCTGATTATCTTTTATCATCTGTCCCCAGCTTGGGCCCCACTATTATCGAGATGACATTCTTCATGGTACTCTTCTTTTCTCCCAAAAAATTATTGCAAGCTCTTTGCCAATCTTTATTGATTACCCACAATGAGGTAATTTCAGCATTAGTATAAAGCATTATAATCTCTGCTGGGTCTGTTCCTGTTGGTTGACAAAGTCAACTTCCTTTTATAATCCAACTGGAAACCTTTCTGTATAGGGTTTTAAGTTTTTACTCTGTTTATGTGCTAAAACTATCCATTCAAATATATTATCTTCTCTCTGCAAAAGAATTCCCGTGGGAGAATGAGTAGAAGGCAAAATAACTAAAATTCAGTCAAGTTTGGGATCCAAGTGATACACATGAGCCTCCTGTAATCTCTTTCCTACCAGATTCAGCTGATAATTTCCTTGGACCATTTAGGTCTGAATCACCTTGTAAGGTTTGAAATAAATTACTTACTTAACTTTAGAGTAGTTAATTCAACACTGAGACATAGCCAGTTAGTATCTTCCAGCAATTTTTGAAAACCGTTAAGAGTTTGTTTTTTATCTGTAGTTTCTGTGGTTGAAATTTTTGTAGATGTATTTTGTATCTTAGATAATTAATGAAATATCCTCTTTGTATTTTTTTTTTTCAGGAGCAATTTGTAATCTCCACTGAGGCAAAATTCTTTTTACTTCAACAAACATTTTTTTCTAAGGTATCTGTATCAGAATTATCCAGCAAGATATTATCCCTATAATGCTAAAGTATAGCTGGGCAGTGGTGGTGCATGCTTTTAATCCAAGCACTTGGGAGGCAGAGGCAGGTGGATTTCTGAGTTTGAGGCCAGCCTGGTCTGCAGAGTGAGTTCCAGGACAGCCAGGGCTACACAGAGAAACCCTGTCTCTAAAAACCAAAAAAAAAATTTAAAAATTAAATTAAATTAAAAAATAAAGTATAGATTATGAAAAACATTAATGAATTATTTATAATAGCTGTTGTACAAAATATTGACACAATGTGGCAAGACTTTCCATTGAGGCCTTTTTGTCAGCTGTGGTTAAATGTGGGCACAGTGAGAGCAAACTTTTCTCTCTTGTTTGTGAAAGGAAACTTTTCTCTCCTTGTTTCTGCAGGGGTATTGAAAAAAAAATCAATCTCTTAAATTAATCACTAGAATAGGCCATGCCTTAGATAACAATGAAGTTAAAGGGACTGCAGGTTGTAAAGAGCCCATAGGCTAAACTGCATTATTGATAGTTCTTAGATCAGTTAGCATCCTTCATTTTTCAGATATCTTTAAAAATATAAAAGTAGGAATTCCAAGTGCCTACTATTGGACTATTCGATATGTTGGGCTCCAGCTGAGTGGTCCAGTTTAGACTACCACTTAGACCAGCTGTTCTAGGGCTTGTAACTTTTCCTTAGTTAAGGGCCACTGCTCTACTCAAACAGATTTGTTACTTTGTAGGGCGGGGAAGCCATGAGATGGAGGACAGGGCAGGCCTGAAGAAAAAGTGGGGTTGAGGGATGTCCAGAAATCTCATCCTGAGATCAGCAGGAGTAGGACTGTTTCCCTCTTGCACCAGGTCTGCATGTCTAGGGCACATAGCCCTTAGTCCCCACTTTTGCTCCCAGGAGGTCTTGTAGCTCAGGTCTATCCAGGTTAAACTTCCTCTCCCCTTATAAGGTCATGTGCAGTAGTATCTGAAACTCTTCATTATGCTAATGAGGCATCCTGAGCACCCTGACCAATGAGGTACACTCACCCTGATAGCCCATTCTCACCCCTGAAAAGTTTCAATAACTTTTGTTAACCCCTGTGAAAGCTGTCTCACCGAAGCTGCCTCCTGAGAGTCTATTCTAACCATGCTTGCTGTAGCCTGAGGTCACATGGTTCCGGGCCACTACACTTTGCTTCCTCTCCCAGTTGTGATTGTGGGTGATCATGCTGCTACTTTAATGGCAGGACAGTTGGTACTCTATCAGCAGTGGCCCTCCTTATAAATTTGGAGACCTAACATCCGAGGTGTCCTGCCTATGGTGGCCTGGATGGTCTGTAATTTTTTTTTTTAAATAACATTTTCAGTATTTTTATCAGGAGCATCTCCTATTTTATGGCTTGTTCCTGAAGTTGAAGGAATGCTAATCTGTATTTTCACTGTTATAATAGGACCTCTTCCCCATAAAAGTATGGCTATATCTGCCATATATGGCCTTAATCTTCCTTTCTGACTTTCTGGTCCTATATATTTAATCCATTTTAGACTCTGTTTTACCTGAGACAATGTCCCAATTCCTAGGGGCTGGGTAAATACCTTCCAAGGTGGTCAAGTTGGATCCCAAGAATCTTGTGAAATTATTGCATCTGCCCCAGGATCCCCTAGACCTTTGATCTCAATTCTATATAACTGTACTTTCAACTTTGATCTCTGATGATTTATAGCAGTTTTCCAAAAATACTTGTTTCCTAGTATCTTTAAAATCTCTTGTTCTATCCATTGGAGTAGTTAAGCTTAAAGCACTAAGGTCTATCATATCAGGCACTAGTTACTTTAGTTGCTCTCTAGAACAGGCTCTTCTTGGCTGACTGGCAATGAATAGCTCATGTTTTCTATAGGGGCCTGAACAACAACCCGTAGGCAGTCTCCCAGTTATAAGGAATTGTCTCATATATCTCTGGATGATCTACATTCATAAGCTCTATGTCTGCCCTTTCCACATCTCTTATATGTTCTAGGAAGCTTTCTCTCTGGATTATCATTACAGAAAATATCATTCTTTAGGATATGTTTTAGTCTTCCATAGCCAGAGCACTGGACATTTTGAGCTCTCATATTGTCAGAGACTGTCCAATCATAGTAGTATTGTAAGCATTAAATCCAGTATCCACAGTAGTTTCAATCTACTCATAAATCAGAGCAGATCTGGCCTTTAAAGGCTTAATAGACTTTTACATCCAGTATTAGCATTTCAAAACCTAAAGACTCAATTAGTATCTCTCTTGTATCTGAACATGACATTGGTCTAATGTGGCATCGCCAATCAGAATCTGCATTCATAACTCAGCATATTCACCTTCAACTGACCTTTGACAATATTAATACCTCTAGCTCTATTACATTGCTCCATAGATGAAACCTCCTTTCTCCACCAGGACCACCATTGTAGTTGAGGGCCAGATTCCAATACAGCTGTCATTAAATTTTTCCAATCTTTTGGAATTATATACTTTTGCCTGGTTCAGTTATTTGGCACTTATTTCACATAGGGTGAGTGCATTCCATAGGTTACCATTACCTCTTTAAATCTCCCCTGATCTAGCATCTCTGTGGGTTGCCACCCAAATTCATCCTAACCTTATGAGTTTCTCTGACCTGGCAGTAATTGTATAGTATCTGGGAGAGCATTTGTAGGTTTTCTAACAGGTTTGGGCTGCCATCCTGCAATTTCGTCATAAGGTGGCGCCACAGGCTTTAGATGGAATTCCTCTTTCCTGGCTTGAGAAAATTATTCTGACTTAAAAGAGCCTCTAATTCTGTTCTGCCACTTGTTGTTTTTTACAGAATTATTTATCTTATCTATATGAGAACACTGTAGCTATTTCAGATACACCAGAAGAGGGCATCAGATCCCATTACAGATGTTTGTGAGCCACCATGTGGTTGCTGGAAATTGAACTCGGGACCTCTGGAAAAACAGCCAGTGCTCTTAACCCCTGAGCCATCTCTCCAGCCCCCTGTTCTACCACTTGTAACTTAGCATTCCACCTCTCACTCTTCTCCTCATCTAAGTCTGTTTTATTTTGATTTTTCTTAAAGAGGGCACAGTCTTTACTGAACATATTATAACTAGCTCTATGATAATAACTAAAACAAAAGTATATGAATTCAGGTGCATTCAGCTACAGTGTTTTCCATTGTTTAACATGGAAATATTTTCTTTTTAAAATTTTGCTAACTCTCTTCTTCCTTTGGAGAGTTCACTTTATTATATGGAACTTAATATTTTTTATTAGATATTTTCTTTATTTACATGATATATGAATATCTCCTTTCCCAGTTTCCCCTCTGAAAAAAAAAGAAATAAAATAAAATAAAATAAAATAAAAAAACCAAGAAAACTAAACCAAAACAAAACAAAAAGGCGTGTTCCCTCCCCACTTCCCCTGCTCACCAACATGCCCTCTCCCACTTCCTGGCCCTGACATTCCCCTACACTGGGGCATAGAACCTTCACAGGGCCAAGGGCCTCTCCTCCCATTGATAGCCGACTTGGCCATCTTCTACTACATATGCTTCTGGAGCCATGAATTCCCCCATATGTACTCTGGTTGGAGTTTTAGTCCCTGGGAGCTCTGAGGGTATTAGTTAGTTCATATTGTTGTTCGTCCTAAGGGGCTGCAAACCCTTCAGCTCCTTGGGTCCTTTCTCCAGCTCCTTCATTGGGAACCCTGTACTCAGTCCAATGGATGGCTATGAGCCTCTACTTCTGTATTTGTTGGGTACTGTCAGAGTCTCTCAGGAGACAGCTATATCAGGTTCCTGTCAGCCAGCACTTGCTGGCATCCACAATAGTGTCAGGATTTGATGATTGAATATGGGAAGGATTCCCAGTTGGAGCAGTCTCTGAATTCTCCTTCCTTCCATCTCTGCTCCATAGTTAGTCTCTATAACTCCTTCCATGGGTATTTGGTTCCCCCTTTTAAGAAGGAATGAAGTGTCCACATTTTGGTCTTCCTTCTTCTTGAGTTTCTTGTGGTTTGTGGATTGTACTTTGTGTATTCCGATCTTCTGGACTAATAACCACTTATCAGAGAGTGCATACCATGTGTGTTCTTTTGTGATTGGGTTACCTCACTCAGGATGCTATTCTCTAGATCCACCCATTTCCCTAAGAATTTCATAAATTCATTGTTTTTAATAGCTGAGTAGTACTCCATTGTGTAAATGTACCACATTTTCTGTATCCATTCCTCTGTTGAGGGACATCTGGGTTGTTTCCAGTTACTGGCTTTAATATTTCTTTCTATGACTTTCTACATTCAGTTTCTTTCCTTCCTTCAGCATCTATGCATATTTACAAAACATTTCTACTTATTTCTCTTTTACTGTTTCCAAACATAATACCTTTTTCTGCACGTAAGCTCTCCTAAACTCTATCCTCTGGGAATTGCCTGCTCTGTGTATACACTATTGACTCAGAGATCTGGATTTCAGCTTCTCCGACTCTGACTGATGTCTTCACTCCATGCTCTTGTGCCTGGATTTTCATGTCTGGAACTCATGTCTTTAACCTGGACCACATTGGTGCACCAGATATTTTAGGAGGTTTTTGGGGCCCCACTTGTGGTTTAATAGCAAAGATGCAGAGACCTCTATAAAGTTTAAGGCTGCTGGACTTTTTGCTGGTGCAGTTTCTCAGCTAGCCTATCTAAATTCGTCTGTTCTCTGTCCCTGCGCCCCTCCCTGTGGCTTTCTTTGCTGTACCTCCCTGCTCTGTCCATGTGTCTGTCCTGCCTGGTTCTCTCCTCCTCTCTTCCATCTAGGTTCTGCCAGCCTTTATTTATCAAAAGCCTTTATTTATCACATTCTTTTCCATACAAAAAGTCACAGTGGGAGATGTTCCACAGCTTACTCATTCTGAGCTCAGCAGCGGCAGGACTATGACCAGCCCACATCTTAGTGTTGTCTTTTGGCCAGCTTGAGGGCACCATGACCTTCTTGGACTTCCCCCTGGCAGCTTGCTTTTTAACAGGATAATCTCATAGAATCTTCTTGCTTCAAGTGAGGAACCCTATAGACTTTACTAGAGGGTTCTCATGCTTTCTTTCTCTCTCTCTCTCTCTCTCTCTCTCTCTCTCTCTCTCTCTCTCTCCTATCCTTCTTTCTCCTCTCTGAATGTGGGATTGCTAAATAGAATAAAAGACACTGTCCCAACTCTTGCCACTGGCAGTGGAGATTAAGTCACATTCCCAAGTGTGGTGCTTTGAATGAAAATGGTCCCATAGGCTCACAGGGAGTGGCACTATTTGGAGGTGTGGCCTTGTTAGAGTAGGTGTGGCTTTGTTGGAAGAAATTGTGTCACTTGGGGTAGGCTTTGAGGTCTAAGAGGCTCAAGCCACACCCAGTGTGACAGTCACATCCTGATGCCTGTATATCCAGATGTAGAACTCTCAGCTCCTTCCCCAGCACCATGTCTGCCTTTGTGCCATGCATCCTGCCATGACAATAATGGATTAAATTTCCAAACAATAAGCCAACCCCAATGAAATGTTTTCCTTTATAAGAGTTGTCATGGTCATGGTATCTGTTCACAGCAATCGAACCCTAACTAAGACAGAATAAGACATCAAATGACACGTTCCATGGCATCATGGACATATGGGGCCAGGCGGACTGATGCTCAGCTCCCAGTCCTGCTTATTGGAGAGTGTGGTTCTATGTCTGGCATAACATGCCATGCCATGAGTTTAACTAGCTCACTAGCACGAATTACAGTTGGAGTCAATTACCTTCAGGTAATTTCTAGAGTGTCTTGGCTCCAGCTTCCTGAACAAAACCCCAAGAAGGCAGGGATTTTCCCACAGGTGACTCCTGGGGACTTCTCCCTGGAGGAAGACTGTGAGGAAGTGAGAGAACCAGGACAGGCCAAGTGACAAGTGACAAAGCCTGACCAGGAAGAGGCTCAGCAGTGACACATTCAACCTGACTCACCACAGAGTTGGACTCCCTGGAGGGGTATGCTCCATACTTTGTTTCAGATCCCATGTGGTGGGATCTGCTCAGGGCATCGTCAGCATCTGCTGTAGAAGCTTGCCCTCAACTCCTCTCCCAAGCAAGTTCTTTGTTTTTTTCTTCCTATTTTTATTTTATTGAAAATAGATTTTTCATATAATATATTCTGATTATGAGTTGCCCTCCCATCTGAATTCACATCCTTTCTGTCTCTTGTTAGAAATCAGAGGCACCTAAAAAATAAAATAAATTAAAACCAAACAAGTGGAATAGGTCATAACAAGTAAACAGAAGAGAGTCAAAGTGAAAGCATGAGAAACACATGGAGATGTACAAACACACATTGTTTCTCACAGGAATTAAATAAAAACACAAAACCAGAAGCTATAATATATATGCAAAGGAACAGTATAGTTTTTTTAAAAAACAAAAACCAAAAAATACCCATGCTGGCTGGTGGTGGCACATACCTTTAATCCAGAGGCAGGCAGATTTCTGAGATTGAGGCCAGCCTGGTCTACAGAGAGTGTACCAGGACAGCCAAGGCTACACAGAGAAACCCCATCTTGAAAAAAAACAAAAAACAGCAACAAGATGCAGAGGCAAACATTATGAGACAAAGAACCTCCAAAGATGCCATGGGCTTTGTTTGGTGCGGACTGTCTGTCTACTGCTGGGTACTGGACCCGCTCTTAGAGTGTTTTGTATCCCCAGGGAGACTCCATTGGAGGGAACTAGTTTTTCATTTATGAGTGGTTATTGAGTGGAAATAGCTTCTGAGTTAGGGATAGGGCTTGAGTCCACTTCTCTTCTTACTGCTGGGACCCCATCACGTACAGAACCATGCGAGTCCTGTGGACATCTCCTCAGTGTCTGTGAGTATCATCCAGTACCATGGACATCAGCCTGCAGGGTGAATGCTTTGGAAAGGAACCAGCTCAATGCTCCCATTTTCAGTGAGCTGTGTAGGTGTTGTCTTCAGCAATAGGGCCTTGCTGTCAGTTCACGGAGAGCAACCAACAGCCTTGTCAATAGCCTGTGTTGTTTAGAGGGTTTCCACGGGGCCCCTTCGTCCAACAACTCAATGAGCTGTAACCCACCAGGTGATTTCTAATGGACCTGGAGAGAGGAGAGAGCTAAGCCGATTGGGAGCACATCGGCAAAGGACCAGAAAGGCAAACTAATTTGGAAGCATCTGAGAACCAGAGCAAGAACAGATCTTATCCCGTGGGTAGGAAGTCACAGGGACCCTCTGTGTGAACCCAGAGAAGGTTCCTGAAGAGTCTGAAGGCAGAGGCATGAGATAAGAGGAAGCTGCTCTCAGAAGAGAGGGTGCAGCTACATATGTGGTTTAGCATCTTTTCTTCTGTGGGAGGCTTTTGGTAACTAGATACTCAGAAGGCATCTTACCAGGCCTAGTTTTGCAGTCACCTCCCTGGCCTGGGTAAAGCTCGCCAGCCCCCGGCAGGTGTGGATAGATGTATTGTCAAAGGTTCTCAGTTCAGTACCTGATCTGGGCTGACTGCGGTGATAGTTGCTGAATCTCTACGTCTGCTGGGCTGGTAAGCCCCAGGCTTTTAACTGAGGGGTAATGGCTAAATGTCACCTGTAGGACAACGATCCTTGGCCTCAGACAAGACCAGTCTCTAAAGACGGAGGGTGGTTTGTTTGTTTGTTTGTTTTGTTTGTTTTTTGTTTTTCTCTCAAGGTGGAAATTTGCCTGTCAGTTAAAACCTTGTGAGAGCAGTTTAATGTCCCATGAAAGGACGTATCTGGAGAGTTTACTAGAAGTGCAGATTTCTGGGCTCTTGTTCAACAGCTCTGATTCAGTAAGCCTGGGTTGCGACTGGGGAAGACCTTGCATTTTAAGTAAGGTCCCAAGGAACCTGGGAACAGGTGGTCCTAAGATAGCATTTATTTATTTAGTCCTGTTAGGAGGTAAGACTGCTCTTTATTATTTTCAATTTCAAAATAGTTCAATTAGCCTAAGATGGATCAACTGACCTTCCCAAGGTCACAGCGCTAGTAAATGGCAGAGCTGGGCTTCTAGAAACACACTCTGTGGTTCTCTGAGATCTGAAGGAAGAATGGTAGGGAACTGAGCCTAAGTAAAGGCACAGGCTAGCCCCTTGAGCTTCCCTGAATAAGCCCCTGCTTGAGCCATGCCGACAGCTCAGTCAGGAACAGGTTAGGTTATGCTGTAATAACAAATGAACCAGTTCATTTGCTCACATTATGTGCCCACCGTCCAGCCCAAAGCTCCCTCTGTTTAGATGGTTCCACTCTTGCAGAGGTGGGAAAAGGGAATTGCTGGGTCTTGAACTATGCTTTCTGTTTGAAAAGGACATGGGTGTCAGAGGACATGGGTGTCAGAACTGTTGAAATGTCATCACGAAGTAAGCTCTATGACCTGGCCTTTTATCAGGGTGCAGAAATGCTAGGTGTCACTCTGTTCTGTCATTCTCTACTGTATTCTCTTGAGACAGAGCATCTTCTTGAACCCAGAGCTGGCCATTTTTAGCTTGGCTGAGGGCCAGCCAAGCCCCAGCAATCCCACTTGTATCTCCATGCCTGTTTTTTGTTTGTTTGCTTGTTTGTTTCTTGTTTTTTTAAATGTGAGTCTTGGGAATTGAACTCAGGCCCTCATGTCTTCAGGACAAATTGACTGAGCCATCTCCTGTCTGAAATTTTTGTCCCAGATTTTTGCCTTGGCCTCATGTTACCCTCAGGGCCTAATTCTGGATCACCTTCCACTAGCTTGGGATAGCTTTTCCCAATCTACCCAGGCTGGATATAAGTCCAAATTTCCATGCCTCTGGAGGATCCTGTGCTTATTTGTATTGGGGAGCATGCTGTGTTACAAATTAGAATTGTCGGTTTCCTGGTCTGTCCCCTGTGGCCCATGGCTCTGGATATGGGGATGTGTAGAGACAGGCCTTGCATCTCCAGCCCCTAGGAAGCAGATGTGCAGGCATCCAGGAGAGAACAGGCTGGTGACTAAGAGCCAAGCTCTGGGCCTTTCCCATAGGAACAAAGGGCCTTAGAAAATGGGGAAGAGGAAGGTGAGCCCTCTGTGACCTCAGGATGAGCCAACTGCAGATGGGTAAAGAAAGCCCCTGCAGAAGCAATGGACTTTTTCTGAGGTTTGCCCCACCATGGAAAGTCTGGCCTCAAGCCTAGGTTAGTCAGGGCTGAAGCCAGCTGTGTCACCGCAGGGTGCACTCCCAGGGTCCTGTGAGAGGACATTCTGCAGCTGGAAGAAATGCCCTGATGTCCTCTGTTCGGGTTGCTGACCCTAAAGGCTGGAGTCAGTAACAGGGACAGGTGCTGAAGGCCTCCCAAGAGACAGTCTCACTGGGGCACCCAGTCAGGTCCTCTGCTCACACCTGGGGAAGCACAGCAGAGAGGCCCAACATTCTGTGTAGAGCAGGTCCTGCCCTGTGTCCCCGCTGCAGTACGGCCTCCTAGCCTCAGTCCTTCTCCCACCAAGGACTTTAGGGAATGGACCTTTTCAGCTCCAGGAAAGCTCCAACCCAGCCTCTCAGTTCTGGGGCCTGTGTGTTCATTAGCTCCAGCACCATCCTAGGCCTCCTTGTTGGCACTTCTTTGCTAGAAAACGAATTCTTCATATGATGGGTCACTTTCAGATGTGGTTTTTACCTTGGCTTGAGAGAGGCAGGCTTCGTTGCACAGGACCTGCCACTCCGGTCTCTTACTCATTTCCCACCTCCAGCTCCTCACCTGGATTCTGGGGGGAACACCCAGGCCTCTCCTCTGACCATGCACTTCAAGGCTTCTTACCTGGAAAGCCTCCAGCGAAACCACCAAGTGTTCTGTGCCGTCCACAGCCGGAGGGTTCTGGAAACAACGGAAACCCAGGGTGTTGAACGCACAGGAGGCCAGGAGCTGGGATACAGCCAGGAACAGGGTCAGGCTACAAGCCCTTTGAGGCAGATCGAAGGACGCTCTGTGGCAGAAGCCTGGGTGAGAAAGCCCTTGGGAAAGGCACAGGGGACACTCAGCTCCCTCCTTGTTTGCCCTATCCAGCTTTGCTCTCTTCCTGCTGCTTTGCTGGCTGCGTTCTTGTTCTTGTTTGTTGCTGTTATTGTTGTTGGTGGCGGGGTAGGTAGGGTGTATGTGGTACCTGAGGAGAGGCCAGAGGACAGCTTCAGATCTTCCTCTGTGGCTCTCCATCCTATTTGTTTGTTTGTTTGTTTGTTTGAACACTCACTGCTGCTTCACAGTGTGAGGTCCTCGACCTTGACCAAGAAGGGAGCCTATGTCATGGCCAAGCGGTAGTCAGGATGCAGGACCGCTTTAAGTCCCCTCTGGGCTTGGCTTTGAGTGGCAGCCAGCTGTCCTTTGCAGGTGACCAACAGAGTCGTTTGTTGCCTTGCCGTCTTTGCTTCTGAACCCTAATGTCCTTATTCTAGAATCAGGTGTCACAGCAACTGCTGCTGAAGTCAGCTGCATTTACTTGGCTCTGCCAGGAAATAGCTATTTTTTTCTCTCTCTTGGGGCTATTAAGCTAATGTACCCTCTAAAGAGTTTTAAACATTTATTGTTTCCTCCAGATAAATCTGTCCTCCCATTCCTAAATGAGTTGTACTTCCAGTGGAATACATACATATTTTATTTATTCACCTTAGTTGTGTGTGTGTGTGTGAATGTATGTGCACGGGTGCATATGCACACGTATGTACAATGTAGACTGATACCCAAGGAAACCAGAGATGTCAGGTCCCCTTGGAGCTAGAGTGACAGGCAATTGTGGACAGTCCCTTGTCAGTGCTTGAAATGGAGCTCAGCTCCCTCTGCAAGCACAGTGCATACTGTCAAATGCTGAGCCATCTCTCCAGTCCACAGATATTTGGGGATGTGTGTCAGGGTCTTACTTTGTAGATTGGTCCCTAGCTCTTTTTTTTTAAAGATTTTATTTTTAAAGATTTATTTATTTATTTTATGTATATGAGTACATTGTAGTTGTGAGCCTTCATGTAGTTGTTAGGACCTCTGCTCACTCCGGTCAGCCCCGCTCGCTCTGGTCAACTTGTCTGGCTCAGTCCCCGCTCACTCAGGCCCGAAGATTTATTTATTATTATACATAAGTACACTGCAGCTATCTTCAGATGCACCAGAAGAAGAAGTCAGATCTCATTATGGGTTGTGAGCCACCATGTGGTTGCTGGGATTTGAACTCAGGATCTTTGGAAGAGCAGTCGGTGTTCTTACCACTGAGCCATCTCACCAGCTCCGGGTCCTGAACTCTTAAAAATTATTTCTTCTTCTCCTCCTCCTCCTCTTTCTTCCCCTTCTTCTCCCTTCTTATTCTTTGTCATTACTATTATTCGTCTGTGTGTGCGTGCATGTGTTTCTGCTATAGAGTTTGTGCTGAGGTCAGAGGACAACTTTGTGGAACCACGTCTCTCCTCCAGTTTCTGTTCTCTTTCCCCCTTTACATGATGCGACAGTTGCCTTTAATCGTCAGTTTGACACAAAGTAGAATCACCAGGGAAGAGAATCTTCAGGAGGAACTTCCTAGATCAGATTGGCTTGTGGCATGTCAGGGGGTTGGGTACTGTCTTGATTGTTTTAATTGATGTGGAAAGACCCAGCTTAAAGATGGGCAGGACTATCCTCGGGTTTGGTCCTGCACTATATGTGATCTTAGTTAGCAGGCATGTAAGTGTTAGCATTCTCTCTGTGCTTGACTGTGGATGTTTTATGCACAACACTTAGCATGGTAAGGACAGACAATGAATTCACATTGTCATTGCTGGTAAGTATCTTACCAAGTGCTTGGAGGATGTTGGGGATGATGCTAGCTGTCTTATGTATACTATTATCCATAGGCACTGTCCCATTATCATGTCCCATTTATCATGAGATGGTTGCGGCTCAGAAGGGCTATGTCAAGAGGCACAAAGATACCCCATGAAATAGACACATACCTATTTTGTACTTCCGTAAGAACACAATACACTATATTTTTTTCTTGGAGGCAGGAAACCTGTCTGTGCAATTGAATAGTTCAGAATGACCTAGACTCCAGAGCAAGGAACCTAGCCTCTGTCACCCTCAACATTTTCCTCTAGAAAATGGGGTTTGTATGTAGAGAAGGGTTAGAACATGAGAACATTTGAAATGCATTGAAAAATATTGATGCCAATTGGAAAAATGAAGTCACAAAAACTGTGCCTAAAAAGACTTAGCAATTGGTGGAGGCTGCACATGACTTTAATCCCAGCACTCGGGAGGCAGAGGCAGATAGATCTTTTTGAGTTTGAGGCCAGCATGGTCTACAGAGTGAGTTCCAGGACAGGTAGGGCTACACAGAGAAACCTTGTCTGGAAAAACCAAACCAAACCAAACCCAATCAAACCAAACCAAACCGAAACAAAACAAAGCAAACAGAAAGAAAGAAAGGAGAAAAGAAAGAAAAGAGAAGAAAAAGACTTAGCTATGCCACAATGTGGTGGACACAGCCAACCAGAGCTTTAATAAGACAGCTTCTCCATTCAGCTTCTGGAGATAGTTAACCTCAAAATATGTCCCAGTCCTAAACCACTCATGTCTTTTTTGGTGAGAAATAAAAGCCAACAATGAAGGAAAATGAAAGCACACAAACTAATTGGGTTTAGTTGAATTATGGTGCAGTTAGGGACCTCCCTGCAATGTCCTGCCTCACTTGAACCAAGGCCTATTCACTTCCCCAGGTCATTCAGCAGGGTTAGGGCCACCTCCCACCTTGGGTAAGAGTGCAAGACTAAAACCAACATCTGTGAAAGCTGGCTCAGGGTCTCAGCATACAGTAAGTACCAAACGTCAAGAGCTAGTCTGCATGAGGTCATCTAGAACAAGGTTCTAAGGTGAAAGCTGAGTTTATGTTCTGGCTCTGCCATTTGGCAGCTCTGCCCATCTTCTGCAGGACAGTTGGCGGCTCTCAACTGATCTCATGGGGCTCGTAAGGACTGAGCAGCAATCAATGGCTGTAGAATATATCACAGAGCAAGCCAGCTTCCTGAGGCTGGTATCACATGGGTCTCTTTGAAAGTCTCTAGATCACATCCTTTCTTTCTTTCTTTCTTTCTTTCTTTCTTTCTTTCTTTCTTTCTTTCTTTCTTTCTTTCTTTGTTCCTTCCTTCCTTCCTTCATTTTTTCCTTCCTTCCTTCCTTCCTTCCTTCCCCCTCCCTCCCCCTTCCTTCTTTCTTCCTTCCTTCCTTTCTTTCTTTCTTTCTTTCTTTCTCCCTTCCTTTCTTTCTTCTATATGAGTACACACTGTAGCTGTATTAATAATTGTGAGCCTTCATCTTTTAGGACCTCTGCTGGCTTGCTCCGGTAGACCTTACTTGCTCTGGCCCAAACATTTATTTATTATTATAAATAAGTACACTGTAGCCTGGCCATGGTGGTGCATGCCTTTAATCCCAGCTCTTGGGAGGCCGAGGCAGGCAGATTTCTGAGTTCAAGGCCAGCCTGGTCTACAGAGTGAGTTCCAGGACAGCCAGGGCTACACAGAGAAACCCTGTCTTGAAAAAAAGAAAAAAAAAAAAAAAAAGTACACTGTAGCTGTCTTCAGACTCACCAGAAGAGGGCATCAGATCTCATTATGGATGGTTGTGAGCCACCATGTGGTTGCTGGGATTTGAACTCAGGACCTTCAGAAGAGCAGTCAGTGCTCTTAACCACTGAGCCATCTCACCAGCAACATTCTTAAGGCTCCCCTTTACACTTTGTAAAAGCACCTGTTCTGCATTGTCTTAATTGATTAGCTTACAGACAGCACCTCAGGTAGTTCAGGCCTGGGGCTCACTATATCGCTGAGGTTGACCTCAGATTTTTGATGCCATTTCTTCCTCCTAAGTGCTAGGATTACAAGCCTGTTCCACCTTGCTCAGATCTTATTTTTATTTTTCAGTTTTTGTTTTCCCATGAGGTCCAGATTCCTAAAGGATCCACCTGAGACAGGAGTTTTTTTCCTTTCCTTTTCTTTTCTTTCTTTCTTCCTTCCTTCCTTCCTTTCTTTCTTTCTTTTTTGATATTAGAGATTTATTTGGGTTGTGCTTGGTAACTCATAGCTGCCTTGAAATGTGTTAGTTTTTGTTGTTGTTATTGTTTTGTTTTTTTGTCTCTCTTCTGATTTCCCATGGGTTTGCCCAGACTGAACTGAAACATTTGCAGAAAACTGCATTGGTCTGCCTGGATCCCCAGAGACCCGAGCTCCTGGCTTCACTGCAGATCATAAATGGAGAAGCTGAAGGGCCTGCCTGCCTGCCTCTGCAGGCTTCTGACAGCAACAGAGCGGGGCTCTGCAGCCCCTACCCCCGACCCCTTCTAGCCACCTGATTCCACTGTGGCTTTGTGAGACAGTTATGGCCTTGGTGACTTGACTCCTAGTTTAGTGCGTAGTAAAGAGGAGGTGTTGTGGTCACAATAGGTAACAGAGATGAAGATGCAAAGGCATAGGGAGGGTGGGGGATAGAGGAAAGGACACGCTGCAGAGCTTCCAACTTCCCTGACTGAGGTCGTTAGAAAGGGGAACTTCATACTCTCCCAACCCTTTCGTTATTTTTATAGCACCCTCAAAGGGATTAAAGATTTTGAATCCAAGTAAAAACAGTAATCCTTCAGTGTCCAGGAGTTAGGCTCATCTGTGGACCTAAAATTGTGTATCTCTTCTTTCTTTCCTTCCTTCATTAGTTCTGGTTGTTTATTTGAGATAGTTATCATGTAGCCCAGGCTGACCAGGAACTTGTTACATGGCCCAGGTTGGCCTCTAGCCCATCCATCCTCCTCCTGTTTCAGGCTGTTGAGTTATCCCACATCCCGACACACACAGTCAATTCTAGCCTCTTGAAGCTACTAGTAGTTTCCCAGCATGCCTCAGTCTCAGGGTGCTGAGGTCACAGGCGTGTTCCACCAGTTCAAATGTCTGCTGATTATCCTCCTTGCAGACCCTGTGTCAAGTACTGTGGGGGCAGCCGTGAGTGAGCAAGGCCTGGGCCCCGATCTCTCAGACCTGGCACGGTGTAAGGGCACATGGATGGCAGGTTTTATAGTGCTGAAAGAGCAGTAAGGATGTTCTTAGGATGAACCCCAGACTCACACTGGAGCATTTGGAAGGTTAAGCCTGCCAGACAAATACACGGTGTCTAGGTAGGGAGTGGAGTGTAGAGGAGTGTCTAGCAAGCACAGGCTTGGTCCTGACGCAACCATAGGGAATACTGGAATGCTTGGTGCACACCAGAAATCCCAGAATTGATACTGGGGAAAGAGGATTGCTGTGAGAGGCCAGCCTGGGCCACAGCGTGAGACCCTTTCTTACAAAACGAAACACCAATGACACCATCGAGGAGGGAACCGCAAGCCTCTCAGTGTCTTAGTAGTTCAAGTTGAGAAAAGCTTGCTTCCCATCCCTCTGGAGTCTGATGTGAGTGCAGCACACAACTGTCTTCCCTGGGTGACTCAGTGATCCACGCTAGCAATGACTCCTGGGTCACACATGGCATTTGGTGAGTCATACTGTCTGTGCCACACAGCAAGACTGGGGCATGTTGGGAAACCACTAGTAGCTTTAACAGGCTAGAATTTACTGTGTGTATATTGGGATGTGGGATGGCTCAATAGAGAAATTATAGGGGCGTCAAGGCCAGGCTGAGACCAGTTATGTTGGGCCTGGGAAGCCACTTCCAACGCTGAGGGGCTTGAGGAGGGTGTGAAAGTGCTTCTTAGGACATGGTAGAAGAAGGTACAGCTTAGAAAGACCAGGTTTTTATTTGGGGGTAGGGAACAGATGAGCAGGGGTTGTGGAGACCGCCCAACGGTTAAACTATGCTTGTGTGAGGACGAGAGTTCTGATCTTTGAAGCCCATGTAAATGCCAAAGCAAACCCAGGCAGAGATGGGTGATTTCCAAAGCAAACCAGCTCTTTCAGCTAGCCATATCGGAGAGCTTTGATTGAGCAATCCTGTCTCATTGAGTGAGGTAGAAGAGTCAGTAAGGATGATTTTCAGCATCAACCGAGGGCCTCCACATGCACTTGTGCATGGTGCTCACACACACATATGTCTACATATGTGCACACCACATACATGAAAACGGAAAAAGAAGAGGCAAAAGTAAATAAATAAATAAATAAATAAATTGATCAGGTGGGAAATCAGGGGACCCTGACTAAGTCTGGGCTGTGAGATGAAAGGGTTGGCTATCTCCAGGATCTGTGAAGGACTTGGAGGGGGAGAGCGAAAAAGTGGGGGGTGGGGGTGGGGCTCACGCTTTTGGGGCTGAGCAACAAAAGGAGGAGTCCGTTCATCTTTCTATTCAGGCATTGCAGAAACCAACTTAGGGGAAAGACAATGTGATCAGTTGGGGACTTTCAATTTCAGGCATCAACAGAGAGAGAAGTCCAGAGGACATTGGGACTAAGGGGCTGAATGAAGCCGGTGAGGACAAACCACCGATACTGTTTGCACCATCAACCAGGAGTTGATGATATTCCAGTGGGAGTTGAAGTCACAATGTTGCAAAGTTGAATGAAACCCTACTATGCTCCTGGGGAACCAGGGGTCTGCTGTGGTGTAGGGCGAGGCATGTAACTGGAATTCAAGGTGAGCGGCATGACCCAATGATCACACACTCAGAGAGGATCAAGGAAGGCTTGACAGGGGCCAAAGTGGAGAGAGAACCCTGTCCGTGGGCCAGAGAAAGGCAGCTCACGTGGAGGGCACAGAGGTGGGAAGCAGCCTTGCCCAGCCAAGGAAGCCTGCTTCCCAGAGCATCTCTGTGTGCCCATCGGTGCCATCGGCAGGATCTGACCACTAGCAGCTCCTTAGCACGTGCTGGCCCCAGAGCATTGCACAGTGAGTGCACAGCACTGGGCCATTGTTCTGTTTACATAAACTGGTTTATCTGTTCATGCATGCACAGGCTCATGGGAGTACAGCTTGTCTGTGGAGGTCAGAAGACATCTTGCAAGAGCTGGTTCTCTCCTTCCACCATATGTGTTCCAAGATTGAACTCAGGCGCTCAGGCTTGTGTGGCAAGCCCCTTACCTGCTGAGCCATCTTGTCAGCCCTAAAACGTTACATATTTTAAACATTATGATAGCTTTAAAACATATTAAAAAGATGGAGAAAACAGAGCAAACTCACGTGTGACCATCACCCAAGCTCAACAGTTATTCACACTCTGCCAATCTTTGTTGGTGACTTTATTTTTCCCATGTATAGCCTGAGCATCACTTTAAAGTTTGCATTGTGAGGGAAATAAGAAGAGTAGAAAGAACTTGGATGTCCCTTCCTAGTCACAAGAAGTGTCACTCAGGACCATTGTTTCCTGCCTGTGCCCCATCTGCTTGGCCATCTACACTGTTCTGAAGCAAATTCCTGACAATGTGTCACTTTTCTGTAAAAGATGCACACCAAATGAGCACCAATTCAAAGGGTAATATTTTGAAATCCTCAAGGATATGTTTGGCAAATCCAGAAAATCCCTTAACTGTGCAGACACTTCAGGAAGAAAACATGGATGTTTGGGTTAGTTCTTTAGCCAACTACACTGCACAATCCCAGGGATGGATTAGGAGCCAGGCCAAAGTGGCTCTCACACCTGTGTCCTTCTAACATGCTGTATCTTCCGAATTGATTGCCCTTAACTGACCTGCTTGCCAAACTCTCCCTGTGAAACATCTAGACATGCAGAGTTGTGGGCAGAGCAGCTTGTGGGACTGGGAGAAGCAGGTGTGTGTGTGTGTCTGTGTGTACATGTGTGTCTGTGTACATGTGTGTATGTATGTATGTGTGTGAATGTGTGCACATGTATGTGTATATGTGTGTATGTGTGAATGTGTACATGTGTACATACATGTGTGAATGTGTATATGTGTACATGTATGTGTGTGAATGTGTATGTATGTATGTGAATGTGTATGTGTGCACATGTATGTGTATATGTATGTGTATGTGGGTATGTGTGAATGTGTATGTGTGTACATGTATATGTGTGTATGTGTGTGTGAGTGTGTGAATGTATGCATGTGTGCTTGTGCTTATGTGTGTGTGTTTCCCCTCCGTTCTGAGTACTCGTGGCATATAGAAAGTTTCATTCAAAGGACAGAAAGTGGGAGAAGGGATGAAGCAGGAATGGAGGCAGGGAGAGGGGCTGGTATCAAGAAGGAAGAAAGATGAAAAAGGCTAAGCAGAACTAAATGATCACAGAACATCCACGTAGACCAGGTAGGTACCAGGCACCTTGTCCCACCCACCAGGCTCCTGGAAAGAGGCTTTCTCCCAGGCCCTTGGCCTCTTCTTTAGTCTGTTCACTCAGGTACTTCATTGGCGAGGGAAGTTAGGGGCAGGTATGCACAACGTATGGAATGAGTGCACCACAGTCCTAAGGACATCGGGCTAAGTGGCTGCAGAGGGGCAGGCTCCACCAGTGTGTTTAGGACAGCCTCTACCCAGACCCTGGCAGAAAGGACTCAGAATCCAGAAAGCTACAGACTGGTACCCCGCCAAAGAAAGGGCAGAGGAAGCAGCTAGAGAGGTCACCGAGTGACTGGCAATGTGCCTTCTTCCCAGGCCTGGTACCGAGGATGCCTCAACACCCCATAGTGGGTCAAAACTGGCCTTCCTATTTCCCACTGCTGGAAGAGCAGCACCAGGTGTGGGAGGGGTCCCAGAGGAGATGGAGTGGAGTAGAAGGGTCCCCAGGTTTTCATAAATCCACAGGGATTGTTCGTGGAGCTAGAGGTGGGGCAGAACGGCCAAGGCTTGGGCCATGGCGACTTCAATGTCCTCTGACTTCCTCCAAGTGAGAAAGCTGGGGGTGATGTCACCCACAGGAAGAAGACCATCGAGGACGGGAAGTATCCATGCAAGCTTCAGAGGAAAAGAAAGATGGGGTATGGTGGCAGACTCCCCGACCTTCTCCAGGGGCCACAAGCCCCCAAGTTACTGAGGAAGTCTGTGGCTTTCCTCCCAGAAACTTAATGTCCCTTCTCAGAGAAGCTCTCTGACCTGGGTGGAACAGGCATGCCGTGGGCAGAATTGCCATTGGCCTCTTCAACCGTGACAGTTACTTTTTACTTAACCTTCAGTCCAAAGGGTCTGACAAAGCTGGGAATGCAAGCTTGCAGAGTGTATCCTTCTTACATGTGGTAGCATGGATTGCAAGAGGCCCAAGTAGGCCCAGTGAGAAATCTGACCCAGGGAAAGAGCTCTTTCTTTTTCTTACTAGAAAAGACAAGAGAAGGAGGCTTGGCTGGTTGATCAGAACAGACAATGATGTGGCCATGTGAGACCTGGGGATGAGGTCATTGGTGGTGTGGTAGCCAAGACTTAGCAGGTTGGTGAGCTTGCAGTAAAAGAAGGTAGTGTTAACTCCTTACAGGGACTTCATCCACAGCCACCACACACTTTAGATACCAGACATGCTTCTAAGTATTGTCCTAAGGCATCAAAGGTGGCTCCTAAACATACACCATCTAATTCAAAACACACACGAGAATTTCCAGTTTCAGATGAAGAGTGAAATCACAGCAACCCAGAGATGACAACACTTGATCGAGGTCACATAGCCTCTGGGGCTAGGGTTGGGGAGAAAAGGGAACCTGCACTGCACTTTTCAGAGGGAAATCTTGCTGAGGTTAGGGTTTCTCTAAAGAAAGCACATTTCAAGGCAGTTGCTGACATCACCGTCCATTCAGCAAAAAAAATCCCAAGTGCTGAATTCACTCCTGTGTTCCTGGCTTCGTGTTCTCAGAACGTGGCACAAACAGCACTCACCAAGGAAAGATCAATTTACAGCGGGCAAGCTGTTTAGCAGGTGGTGGACAGAGGAGCAAGTTCTAAAAATGTCTTGATCAAAAGCCAATTATTAAACTCAGGAGTTATCTGTCTTGGAGCTGGCAACATGCTTCCGTGGGTACATGCACTGGACACCAAGCCCTGAGGATCTGAATTCGATGCCTGGAACCCTTGTGACTGGAAGAGAGAGCTGGCTCTGCAGGTCACCTTCTGACCCCCCTCCTAGGTGCTATAACATGCTCACGCCCCATTCACCGTGCAAATAAATATTTGAGAATTTTTAAAAAGAAGAAAGTTTGGTGGCCTTGGAAACCCATCCCAGAGGATGCTTGGTTTGAAAAGTTGTCCTCTCTGTCAGGACTTGTCTGTGATGTCACCAGACTCATTGTGACATCTGTGAAGCAGAAAGGACAGAGTCCTACCATTGTTTGACTGACAATGACCCCAGGAGATAGTAGAGATCACGTGATAGTGTTCCCTTTCTTCCTATGGCCCAATTCTGAAATTCCCCAGACTTGGGGCCTCCCAGTGCTAGGCAGCTGGCAGCTTCTCCAGCATTGCCTTGGCATCTTATCTGTTACCACAAAGCAGATATTGTTGAAGAAAACAACCATCCTGAGATCGCTTGGCATCACCCCTTGCCTGGCATGTATGTGTGAGAAGGCGTTAGCTCACTGAGAATTGTTATTGCTATATTATTGTAAGTCTTTTTGGAGAGAGGACTTCCAGGAGAATGCTTTTTCTCAGAGGTGAGGATAGGGTAGGGCAGGTGAAGTGATTTCCTGGGACACCTGGTAATGCCAACAGGATATTACAAATGCTCTGTTCAGGCCTCATTGCTCATGTCCTTGCTTCTGCTGTCACTGCCATTGCCTGTCACCCAAGTGTCTCTCAGCTATTGTCCAAGCCTCTTGGATTTGTGTTATACAGTGGCATACTTGTTCCACAGCCAGTGTCGGGCATTCTGAAGTTAGTGGTCTAGAGTTTTAGTCTCACTTTTAATTGTTGATGTTGTCTCAGTCAGTGTTCTAGTGCTGTGAAGAGACACTATGACCACTCATGGCAACTCCTGTAAAGAAGAGCATTTAATTAAGACTGGCATACAATCTCATAGGAAGGCTGTAAGGGTTACAGCTTGGATGGGAAGGTATCCTGGCAGTCGGGACCCAGGTTTGATTCTCAGTCTGTCTGTAACTCTGTTTCTAAGAGACATCTCACTCCCATATGTGTGTGTGTGTGTGTGTGTGTGTGTATGTATGTGCATGTGTGTATGTGTGTATTTGTGTGTATTCGTGTATGTGTGTGTATGTATGTGCATGTGTGTATGTATGTGCATCCATGTATGTGTGTATGTATGTATATGTGTTTGTGTGTGCATGTGTGTATATGTTTGTATGTGTATGTATGTATGTGTTTGTGTGTATATATGTGTATATGTGTGTCTCTGTGTATGTATGTGTGTTTATGTGTATATATGTGTGTATGTGTGTGTCTGTCTGTATGTGTGTTTATGTGTGTATATGTGTGTATGTGTGTATGTGTGTGTGTGTGTGTGTACATGCATGAGGAAGTCAGAGGACAGCTCTCTGGAGCTGGTTTTCTCCTTCCACCTTCCCATGAGAAAATAAGCAAATCTAGACATGGCGACTCACCTGTGTCCAACACTTAGGAAGCAGAAGCAGGAGGACTGTTAGAACTTCCAGGCCAGTCTGAACTCCAAAGTGAGACCCCAGTTTCAACCCTCCCATCCCTCGAAAGCCACAAAATGTAGAATTTGTCATTAGAATCAATTTTGTTTCCCACAGTAAACTGTGGACAGCAGTAACATGACCAAATGTTCACAAGTGAGCTTGGCGGAGGGTTGTAAGGTACAGCTATTATCTACGCTCATCGCAACACTCATTTTACTCTGAGACATTTCCTTGTCTTTTTTTTCTTAAAGGTGTATTAATTTCTGGCATTAATTTATAGGGTTTTCGTCTGCACTTATGTCTGTGCAGCCTATGTGTGTCTGATCTCCACTGAGGACAGAGGAGGGCATTTGACCTCCTAGAAATGGGGTTACAGACAGTTCTGGGAGTCAAACCTGGAAGAACAGCATATGCTTTTAATCTCTGAGCATCTCTCCAGCCTCACTGAAACTTCTTCAAATTAAAAAAAGTTTTCTTAAAATTTCAGAATCTGAGTGGTGGTGGCACACACCTTCAGTCATAGCACCCAGGAGACAGAGACCAGTCTAGTCTACAGAGTGAGTTCCAGCTTAGCTACGGCAACAAGGAGAAACCCTGTCTAAAAAAAAATACAAACAAGTAAGCAAACAAAAAGGAAGGGAGGGAGGGAGGGAGGGAGGAAGGAAGGAAAGAAGGAAGAAGCCTTAGGTGATAGGCACTTGCTACAGTTAAGCCTGATGATCTGAATTCAATCCCTGGAACTCACTTAAAGGTGCACGTAACCGACTTCACAAAGTTTTCCTCTGACCTCTAAATGTGTACTGTGTCACATTTGTTCTCTACAAATAACAATTAATAAAAGAAGTTAAAAGAAGCCAGGCAGTGGTGGCGCACACCCTTAATCCCAGAACTTGGGAGGCAGTGGCAGGTGGAGTTCCAGGACAGCCTGGTCTACAGAGTGAGTTCCAGGACAGCCAGGGCTACACAGAGAAACCCTATCTTGAAAAACCAAAAAAAGTTAAAAGAAGACTCTGTTAATTAGGAAAGAGGAAGAAAAGAAATGAACACAGGTTCATAAGATAGTTCGGATCAGGAATGTTTGCCAAAGACTAGGGTGTTAAAGGCTTGGTCCCCAGCATGGGGTGCTGTTGGGAGGTGGAACCTAATAGTTTTTAGGGCCCTGAATGTGTTTTTGAAGGGTATTGGGGAGCCACAGCCTGCTTTGGTTTTCTCTTTTTCTGCTTCCTAGCGTGAAGCAACTTCACACATTCCTGCCATAATAGATTGCCTTGGCTACACAAGTCCCAAAGAAATAGGGCTCACCTATCTTGGGCTGAAACCAGGCACTGAAATAAACAGTTTTCACCTTGTAATTAGATCACCTCAGGAATTTGTTACAGTGGTAGAAAGCTAGTGAATGCGGCACAGTGTCCTTAAGCAGACCATAGACTATACTCACTTGGATTCCTTCTGTTCATTTTGTTGTTTTTGAGTCAGAGTTTCTCTATGTAGTCTTGGCTGTCTTGGAACTCACCTGTAGAGTGTGCTGGCCTTGAACTCACAGAGATCTGCCTGCCTCTGCCTTCCAAGTGCTGGGATTAAAGGCATGTGTACTACCACCCAATCTCTTTTTTTTTTTAAAATTATGTGTTTCCATGTGTGTCATAAATGCATGTATGTATGTGTGTTTGCATGTGTGTGTGAGGGTGCACATGTACACGTGTGCATATGCATGTGGGAGGCCAAGGCTGACTTTGAGAGCCTTCCAGGATACAGATCCCTCTCAAGTTTATTGACAAAAGAGTTTTTTCCCAATTGAATCCAGAGCTCCCTGTCACGGGGAGTCTATTCCGCTTTCTGAGTCCTGGGATTGCAGGAGATCCGAACTTCAGTCTTCAGGCTGTGCTTCACCATCCTCTGAGCCATCTCCGAAGCCTCTAGTTTCTATATAATGTTCTTTTTCCTGTCGCAGGATCAGATCCAGGAGGCCAATTGCATTTAGTCACATCTCTTCTGAGCTGTGAAAAGCTCCTCATTCTTCAGGAGTTTGACTCACTTTGAGCTATCAGAGTTTTCCCATGAGGAGACAGACCACAGCTACGGACTTAGGGGAAGGTTGAATTGCGGTAGAAGGTACAGGAGATCAACATGTCATCAACAGAGGGTGAGGATGGCTCACTGTGATCCCGTGGCTAAGGTGGTCAGCTGTCTTTCTTCACAGTGAATCAACTACTTTTTAAAAAATACATTCTACTTTTTTTTTTGAAGTGAGTCACTAAGTCCAGGTCACATTCAGCATGAAAAAAGGGAAGCCCTATCTCCGAAGAGATTTTACAGATGGAATTTGAAGCTGTCTATAAAGAAAATATATCTCTTGTCCATAATTTTATTTGACTTTTCTTAAAAAAACGAAACAAAACAAAACAAAACAAAACAAAAAACCAACCCAGTAGTTTTCATTTGTTCTTCAAGAATGCCATACATGTGTATAGTGTATTTTGGTTGTATCCATACCCCATTGCCCTTCCCCCCAACAGCCCTTCCCATATCTCCCCCGTCCAAACTACATCTCCTCCTTGTCTTCTTTTTAAAAAATAGCACACTGAGTTCAGTTAATGCTGCTCCTATGTGCATGGGTGTGAGACCAGCCACTGAGCAGGAGCGACCCACAAGCGTCCACATCCCCAGAAAGAAAAATGACTTTCTGTCCCCCAACAATCATGAACTGATAGTAGTTCCTCAGCTGGGCTGGGGCCTGGTGACTTGCCCCATATGCATGCTGGGATTTTCACTGACTTGATCGTGTGTGATAACCACAGCTGTTTCCAGAGAGTTCATAAATGACAGCCAGGTTCTGTCCAGAAGATGCAGTCTCACAGCATTCCTCCACACCCTCCGCATTTCCATCATGCTATTCCTGGAGTCATGTGTGTGTGTGTGTGTGTGTGTGTGTGTGTGTGTGTGTGTGTGTGTGTGATTTAGGGATGAATACTAACAGTCACCTGTTCTTAGCACTTTCACCAGTTGAGTCTCTGCATTAACCAGTGCTTATTATGGAAAAAAAACCAAAACCCTCTGATCAGCACAAATCTATGTGTCTAATCATAAACATTCAGAAGCCAATTTGACAATATAACCAGCAAAACTTTAGTAGGTCCCCTCCCCCTTATGGTCTATGACCTCCCCAGACATGAGCTTTTGACCAGATTAAGAGTACCAGGCATGAATTCCCTCTTGTGGAGTCAGCCTCAATCCAATCAGTCTCCCCTATAACAACCATGCCACTACTGCCCTGGTGGGCGCTTTTACCCAACAGTTCAGTATTATAGCATTCAGGGCCCAGTACTGGGTAAGATCACTGAAATCTTTTCCCCCCTCAGTGATCTGAAGAACACCCTCTGGCACCATTAAAGTGAAACAGCAGTTAGGAAGCTTGCAGATTGATTTCCTGAAACCAAAGTGGACAATGTCCTTATCAGTAGGGTAATTTACCATGCAAAAAATTGTGGGAAACATAAAGCAATGGACATAATATGTGTCGTCTTAGGGCCCTAGGGACCCTCCCTGACCATTATCACAGGGAGAACTAAGTGTTAAGGCTTGGATGGAAAGGTATCCCGGCAGCTGGGAGCCAAGGGAGACCATAAAGTCACAGCGTACAACAAACCTCACACAAGAGATTTATTGGAAGGGAAAAACCCAGGAGGGTGGCTGCCTCTGGCTGGGTGAGAAACAGGAGAGAACTGTTACAGGATTTCTTTGGGGGAGATGGAGATTTCCATGGTGGGGATTGATGGGATTTCAAGTCCAGGGCCTGAGCTTTTCACTCTGTAGGGCAGGGGCTGGGTCCACCCATTAGGGCAGTTAGAATGTTCCTTGGGTGGAACCTGGTGATTAGAGGGACTAGGGGAGGGACCTGACCAACTCATATGCCTCGGGAGGCTTTCAGAGGTTTCCTGTGCCCAGCACTGAGAATTTTATTTCCTGACCCATGTCTTCTGGGAGCAGGACTCAGGCAGGATATCTCTGTTCAAATTCCTTGTAAAGTTATGCATTTTAATTATCTTACAAAGGAGTGTGGGTTTCCAAAAGTTTTCTTCATACATCCTTATTTTTGGTTAACCAATCATTTCTTTTTCCTTTCTTTCTTTCTTTCTTTCTTTCTTTCTTTCTTTCTTTCTTTCTTTCTTTCTTTCTTTCTCTCTCTCTCTCTCTCTCTCTCTCTCTCTCTCTTTCTCTCTCTCTCTTTTGTTTTTGTTTTTGTTTTGTTTTGTTTTGTTTTGAGACAGAGTTTCTCTGTATAGCCTTGGCTGTCCTGGAACTCATTCTGTAGACAGAGCTGGCTTCGAACTCAGAAATCAGATTGCCTCTGCCTCCCAAGTGCTGGGAATAAAGGCTTGAACCACCACTGCCCAGCTCAATTCTTTCTTTTCCTTTCTAACACTTCTGCTATTTTGTTGAACAAATTGTCATCGGGATGCCTTCCTCAGTTCTTGATTTTTGGATTGGCCCCAATTTTTCCCACCATTTCCTCTCTTTCTAGCACACCTAGAAGCTCCTGGCTCATCATGCCATCTCCCCACTTTGACCTTAGAACTGGTTCTTTTTCAAAGGAACCCTGGCTTCTTTGACTGGAGAATAGTTTAAATGTTTTTGTTTTGTTTTTAAGACGTACTTATTATTATCTTTGTTTGTTTGTTTTGCCTGCATATATGTATGTGCACCATGTGTGTGCAGTTGCCCTTAGAGACCAGAAGGAGTCAGATTCCCCTGGAACTGGAGTTCATTATTGTGTGCTGGGAGCCGAGTCCTCTACAAGAGCAATGCATGCTCTTAAATATTGAGCCTTTTCTTCAGTTCCAAGAATGGCATTTGGAAACAAGTTTTTGGGTTCTGAGAGTGCTCCTTGCTGCTTGTGAAATTGCTTCTAGAGCTTTCCACAGGAAGGAGATAAGAAATATATGAATAGCCGGGCAGTGGTGGCACATGGCTTTAGTCCCAGCACTTGGGAGGTAGAGGCAGGAGGATTTCTGAGTTTGAGGCCAGCCTGGTCTACAGATTGAGTTCCATGACTGTCAGGACTACACAGAGAAACCCTGTCTCGAAAAAAAAAAAACCAAAAACAAACAAAAAAAGAAATATATGTATAGACGTCACCCTATATTATAAGCATGTCTGTATTTGTGTCTTTCTATCTGCATATGTATACATACGTACATACATGCATACATACATACATATATATATAATTCATACTGACCACTCTGACTCTGGTTAGAGCCCTACAAAATTTGTTTGAGCTTCCTCCTCCTCGGATAGCAGAAACCTACCTGTTATCTACAATTTATTTTACTCTGGTAGACATCGAAAACATGTGTGGAGTTGCGCAACCATATCTTTATGAGAACCTTCTCTTTCCTTTTGTTTTCAGCCTTACAGATTCAAACACCATTTTCAGAGTTACCCAGGCTAATCCTTTTTCCCTTCATGACTGGAATATCTTCATCTTTTCAAAGCACTTCAGTATCCAGCTTCCCCTGTGATGGGAGAAGCCAACAGGACATGGGGAGACTGAACTGGCTGGTTCTGGTCACATGACCTTGCATCTATGATCAGAGGTAGGGAGGGAGTGTAGGTTTACTAGACCATAGTATCTTTGTGAGATTTTTGGTTTTGGTTGTTCTGGCTGTAGAACCAGATGCTTCATAGAATATCTGGTAGAGGAAAAGGTGAAGCATGGTCGGGTAGCCTGTCCTTGCTTTGGTCATTCTAACAGAGTTGCTATGTGCTGCTAGGCAGGAAGATTATTGATCTCCTGCCTCTGCCCATTTCCCTTAGTGGTGGGGAAACTGAGACCTAGAAAGATGGTTCAAGGAGATAGACTTGGGGCGAGTTCATGCTCTCGCATCTGTGTCCTTCTCACCGTACTGCGTGGATTGTGGAGATGAGAAGAGGGTCTCGAGTCTCCAAAAAAGAAAACTTGTTGAAGTTGATTCAACACGTCTGGGAAGGTTTTCTCCCCCAATCTATTACCCTGTACATAGGAACTTGGTGGCTGCATGTCACTGCATCCAAAAGTGACTGGAGAGGTGTGTATGTCAGAGCTACCATGTTTAGTAGTGTCCTGATGATCTCTCTTGTCACCCACATAACACCTAAAACAATGAGGCTAAACTACCCACCCTACTCAGGACACGGACACTCTTACATCTTCCTGCTTGATATAAAGAAAGGATTGAAACTTTCCTTTCTTTCCTTTTAAACAAGTTCTTTTCTTTCTTTCTGGTTACTGTTTTTTTAGTCCCCAGCACAGTTCATGGAACACAACAAAATTCTATTACTGCTTACTGAAGGAGTGAATGCAGGCTCCTGGGAGCAACTTCCCAGAGTTCTTTGCCACCTCTGGAGTAGCACACAGGTGTGAGAGATTGCTCACGCATCAGCTGGTGCTCTGGCCCTGGGCAAGTTGCTTAACTTTTGGGCCTTATTTTCTCCAAGTAACAGTTAATCTTGATGGTTGACTTGTGATGTTGGTTGATAGAATTTAGAATCACTTTAAAGAGAACAGCACCATTCCCTGGGCTCAGATTATGAACTGAATTCAAGGGAGACAGTGAATTAGCATAAGAATTTGTTGCTGTCTTTTCTGGGTGAAGACAATATGTGACTAGCCACCTCTTGCTCTCACTAATATACCTTTCTTGCCTCGATGAACTGTATTGTCTGGAGTCATGAGCCCAAAATAAGCCTTCAATACCCTTAAGTTGCTTTTGCCAGGTATTTTGTTGAAGCAATGAGTCAACTAACTAAGACGCCCCGTCCACGGCACCAATGCTCTTGGCTTATTTCGAACTAAACTGGATAGTTTCTAGAGCATGTTTGCAATCTGTAATTCTGTAATTCCAACACTCACTGAAGGTTATAAAAAGTATTGTAAAGATCTCTAGATTGATTCATGTGACAAAAATATCAGAGGCCACCATGCACTAGAATTAGAACATGAGCTGACTTCTTCATATGAGTCAGGCCCAGTTGATTGCTGGCGGACATTGGAGTGCAGTCCTGGGGCACCACTGAGGGTCAGTGATGCATGTGAAAATGATGCTTGTCAAGAGTGCAAAATAGTGTCAGGCATGCCAACATCTGCCATCACCAACTTAGATGCTCAAGACAACGTCCCCCTGGGACTTCTGGAAGAAGTGTTATTTTCCTCTGACTTTGTATAATAATGGAGAAACTTCTCGGAGAAGTTCAGGGTTTCCTAGTGGTGAGCTCCAGGCTAGACAGGCTTCTGGTAACCCTCATTATTACCTGCTCTTTTCTTTTTTCTTTCTTTTTTTAAAAGAGATTTATTTACTATTTTTCAATGCTTATGAGTGCTCTATCTACATGTATACCTGCATGCTAGAAGAGGGCATCAGATCCCATTATAGAGGGTTGTGAGCTACTATGTGGTGGCAGGGAATTGAACTCAGGACCTCAGGAGGAACAGCCAGTGTTCTTAACCTCTGAGCCATCTCTCCCCAGCCTCTGCCTTCTCCCTTGCCAGGCTAATACAGAATACTATTTGACTGGTTGATTGATTAGTGAGAAGTGAAAACTAGACTCAGGTCGTTCTAGTTCAGACTCAAATAGTTCTTGAGGAAAATGAAACTACAGAGATGCATAAACATTCTCTAAATAAAATAAACCCACTTACCCACGAATTTTACAAGCTAAAAACTTCCAACATGCTAGGCAGCCCAAACAGACAGGATGGCTATGAGAACACACGTGATCTATTCTTTCCCAAAGGTTTATTTCTATTTGTGTGTGTGTGTGTGTGTGTGTGTGTGTGTGTGTGTGTGTGTGTGTGAGAGAGAGAGAGAGAGAGAGAGAGAGAGAGAGAGAGAGAGAGAGCATTTAACTTCATACATGCAGTGCCCATGGAGGCCAGAAGAGGGCATCAGACTTCCCCCTGAAACTGGAGTTAGAGACAGCTGTGCTCCTCCATGGGCACTTAGGAACTGAACCCTGGGCCTCAAGAGCAGCAAGCTTTCTTAACCACTGAGCTATCTTTCCAGACTACAGACAATCTCCAACCCCCCCACCCCATCCCCCAACTTCTGTTCTCTTATGTCAGTGTGTGGGTCCACGAGCCTTCTGGATAAACCTTTGCTTCCAGTGGTCTACCCAAGAGATGTGGACATGGTAAGTTTGGTGTCTGCTTCCAAGAGTTCTCGAAGGAAATAGGAAACTGATGCTTATCACACCTTCTCATACTCTGGGAAAGCCAGCTAGCTGTGGCAAGAGCTTCATAGCTCTCACAGTCCCTCTCTAGGGTACACCCTAAGTGATCGGACATCCTTTTATTAAGTCCCATATCATAATGCTTCCAGAACTTCCCAATAGTGCCATGAGCTGGGGACCAGACCTTTAACACATGGGCCTCTGGGAGACATTCCAGATCCGGCAGGACCCAGCTGTGCTGCATGTAGGGCTAGTCCCCTTCCCTGTCTGCTGGGTGTGTGCCAATGTCTCCACACCATGGTTTGGGGGTTGTATTACGGATGCTCTCATCCCTTAATGGCTGGCCAGAAATATTTTACCCAGAGGATCAAAACGACAACCCTTGCTCCTCGTCCCTGCAGTTGGTCTTCCCTCACTTAACAACATAGGCTGCCATCATTTCCCTCAGAACTGATCTTTCTCTGCTGTCCAGGCAGTTCTTGAAAAGACTGAGCTAACTCAGAGACATTACTTCGGGACTTGAAATAGATGTTTTTCCTGTCCCACATATGACATGGTGACTTCCTCAATAGAAATATCACTTCAAGAAGAACAGGACGTCCTTGTAGCAGAGCCAAGAAGGTCACATGACCAGACAGTTGGGGGCCTTTTGGGACCTTGTTTCCTCTTAAGCTTGTTGGCAAGGACTTGTTCATAAAAGCCTGTCAGTGACAGATGCTGGCGAGCCCTCGTGAGCTATTCCTTTCCAGAGTCAGTGCAGAGCACTCTCTGCAGGGTACTCACGGCTCATGAGTGAATGCTGGAAGAGATGTTGGTGAAAATTTGTGAAACATCTCTAGTGATCTCAGGGTGATGAACCTGGCAGGCGGGAGCTTCCACATGTGACCATCAGGGAATCCCCATGACTGTTTTATCTCTGATTTCATGACACCCTTGAAGGAGGTCGTAAGGTTTGGACAAGCGGCCCAGTGTGCTGACTGGGGAATTCCTTGGCCTAGTCTGGAGCCAGCTGGAATGGAGAGTGGGAAGCAGAGGGAAGAGCTCCAGGTCAGCCAGAAGATAAAGGCACGGATGGAGGATGCGTCTCCGCCCTCACACCAGCTCCCGATCCCCTGATCTCCCAGACACATGGTCAGAGCTTATTGGGAAGTGACCAAGCATTGCAGTGGAGAATCTGTGTAGCAGCAGGGCTTGGGGAACTGAGCAAGTTCTTCAAGGGGCCCCAGAGCAAGGGGAAATTAGCTGAGTCAGAAGCCAATCAGAAGAACCTGAGCAGGGGAACTTACTTGGTCTGTCGAGTTCAAGGAAGCTTCACACGGAAGAAAGAGTTGGGTGTTTTCAAACTGCGGCTTCCCAGTACTGTGAAAATCTTCGGTGGGCACTGGGTGATTCACACTTATTTAGTGAAGTGTTTCAACAGACTAAAGGCCAATGGGTGACTCCCCAGGCAAAGTAGGAAACCCCTTCGGGGTACCAGCAGTTTTCTAGAGCCACCTGTTCTGGCTGCTCACACAGAACAGAGAGTCAACCCTTACACCCAATGTATGCTTGAATCCTGCTCCTCATGGGGAAATACTAAGTCAAAAAGTAGTGACCCAGGAGCTCTGGAGTTTAGGGTAGCCAGGGTAGCTTTTGAAGGAGGCAGGAGAGGGCTGGATCTTGAGCAATGGATAGGATTTAGCCAGACGTTGAAGGAGGGAGACGCAGAGCTGAAGGGCAGAGTGAGGTGAGCAAGGCTTTGAGGGGGTGGAGGGGGTGTGCGGAGAGGATTCTGGGAAGACAGCCAGTTCTAAGGTGGGAAAAGGCAGGGAGGGCTGCTTTGAATGGGAGGACTGGAGGTGATAAAGAATTGCTACCCTATGCATTTTAGAGAGTCTTGCTGATCTCAAGGAGTTGGATACATCCAACTTAGATTAACTTAAGATAAAAGAACCTATCTTTTCATCTCCCCATAGAGCCCAAGGGCAGGGGTTAGAAACACAGCTAGGTCTAGGTGCTCAGAAGAGCTCTTGGGGATTCAGTCCTCCTGTCTGCACTGTTGGCCAGTGCTAGTTGGTCTCCCAGCAGGCTTTCTGCTTGTGGTGGCTCCTGCTGACTCCAGACTATTCTTCATTGTAGTGTATCGATATCTGTCGTAGTTCCCGCATAATTCTGAAAACAGAGTTGTTGATTGACTCAGCTGGGACTGTACCCAGGGCCAAGAGGATGTAGGGCTTCTGCTGATCAGGTTTGGGATGTGGCCTAAGAAGACAAACACAGCTGACCACATGAGAGGCTGTCATTGGAATGGTGTGACTATGGCTGCACGTTCCCCTCAACTGTTCATGTGCTGAATCCTAAAAATGTTACTTTAAGAGTACTAAGAAGGTGGAAACGGATGGAGACACATTCACAGGTGAACTGCCTGTATCTTAGAGTGCGGTGATCCATGCTGCCTCAGGGACAAACCTCTTTTCTTTATAAAGGCACCTGCTCAGGTATTTTGTTGTCATAATGAAAGACTAATACAGTCACTGTGGCAGATATTGTTGGTGCCTGCTGTAGTTAGAATGTCATCTTCAAAACTCATGTTGAAATAAATGAACTTTTTATTTGATATCTGGTGTTGAAACTAGAGCCTTGCATGTGCTAAGCAAGTCTCTGATGTAAGCTATTTCCCTGGCCTTCTTTTACTGGTCTCTCTCTCTCTCTCTTTCTCTCTCTCTCTCTCTCCCTCCTTCCCTCAATCCATCATCCATCTATTCATTCATCCACCTATCAACCCAATCCATCCATCCATCCATCCATCCATCCATCCATCCATCCATCTATCTATCTATCTATCTATCTATCTATCTATCTATCTATCTATCTATCTCTGTGTTATGTATGTGCTGCATATACAAGTGTGTGGGTATGTGCACACACAAGGAGGCCATAGCAAGATGTAGGGTATCTTCTTTTATGACTCTGCATTATTTGCTTGAGACAGGGTCTCTCAATGAACCCTGAAGCTCACCATGTCAAATAGGCTGGCTGGCCAGCGAGTTCTCAAGATCCATGGGTTTTTGCCCCTCGCCCCTCAGTGCTAGGGTTACAGGCAAAGGCAGTTGTTCTCTCAGTGTCTTAGTTACAGTTCTGTTGCTGTGACGAGACATCATGACCAAGACAACTCTTATAAAGAGAGAAATTAATTAGGGGCTTACTTACAGCTTTAGATGGTTGATCTATGGTTATCATGACAGGAAGCAGACAGAAATAGTGCTGAGGCAATAGCTGAAAGATTTACATATTGATACAGGCAGCAGGTAGATAGAGACTGGATCTGGCATAGACTTTTGAAACTTCAAGCCCACCCTCTATGACAAACCTCCTCCAACAAGGCCACGTCTCCTAATCCTTCTTATACAATCCACCTACCAGGGACCAGGTATTAGTCTCATTCAAACCGTCACGCCTAGTTTTATATGTGGGTGGTGGGGATTCAAACTCAGGAACTTAAGCTCACATATCAAATGTTCTTACACATTGAGATATCTCTACAGCTCCCCTATTTTTTTCTTTTACTGAGACAGGGTCCTACCTATAGACCAGGCCTAGAACTTGGCAGTTCCCCTGCCTCAGCCTCTTGAGTAGCTGGGATTACAGGCTTGGATCTCTATGATCATGGAGAAATGTAAGTGCCATTGTAAGAGGAGTGAGACCTTAGGAGGGGACCTGGTCAGGAGACCTCTTCCTATCTAGTGCCAGTCTGTCTCTCTGTTTGTCTCTCTGTTTGTCTCTCTGTCTGTCTCTCTGTCTCTCTGTCTGTCTATCTATCTATCTATCTATCTATCTGTCTATCTGTCTATCTGTCTATCTGTCTGTCTGTCTGTCTGTCTGTCTGTCTGTCTGTCTATCTGTCTATCTGTCTATCCATCCATCCATCCATCCATCCATCTATCTATCTATCTATCTATCTATCTATCTATCTATCTATCCACATATCTAATAAATTAACGTGGGAACAGCTTTCTGATGAAAAGAGTGTATTTACATAGTGTTCTCTGTCATACACAGACTCACTTGCTCTTCTGCCATGTTATGTCCCAGCACAGAGGCTCCTTCTGAATGCTAGTGCCATGCCACTAGACATCCCAGCCTCTGGCAGCATGGTCAAAATAGATTTATAGTGTTGGTAGATTATCCAGACACAGGCATCCTGTTAAAGCCCCAGAAAATGAGCTATGTCAATGCTCCAACATTACACCCTTGGCTCTTACTGTTTAAGTAGATATTGGTTCAATTTTCAACTGTGGACACATGCGTCTCCTTCTGTGGGCTTTCTGATCTCAGAACCACTGTGAACATACTCAGCCAGAGTGCTGGGGAGCTTCATTCTTCAGTTCTCTCTCACTGGGGGATGGCTGTATGGTCACATTCTATAGTTTTTCTCAGAGTTCCAGGTGCTTGGAGAAGCCCTTGAAGGACACGCTCTCTGTGGACTTTCTGCCCCCTTTGAATTTTTAATTCCCTGTGGTATTTTCTGGAATTATCTCCTAAATTACCTACTTGCACTTGACTCTGTGTCTGTTTTTGGAGAAACAAATTAAGAGATTCTCCAAGTGGGATCCAGGTGTTGTTGCTAAAGGGAAGATGTAAGGACTGGATCAGCGGAAGACGTAACGATGCTTTCTTTTGGCTTAATTTTTTTTTTTTATGTTTTAGTTTTCTTGTCTGGTAGATGTCTACCTTTACATTGGGACAGGTCCTGTGTCCTCTCAGGGGAAAAGCACAAGTTTCTGACCGCACAACAGAGGTTAACTGCTATTTGTGCCAACTAGGGTCCATGAGTAATGAACAACTAGCCTATGAGCTTGTGTTCTATTGCTGTAAGACAGGTGTTTATGTAGCAGTCTTGGAGGCTGAAAGTCTGAGACATGGTCATGAGGTTCTGGTGGACTTTGAGGCACCTTCCTCATGTCCCAAAGTAAAGGGATTTCAAAAAGGAAAACACGGGAAATGGTTTCCTCAAGTTTGACGGAGATCCTGAAGGTGGGATCATCCGCAGGGCAGGAACTGTTTTGTAACAATTTACCTTTGTATCTAAGGAGTGTTTGTAGATTGACTGAAGGCTAGCAATCAAGCAATACCAATGCCATGAAGCAGGTGGGCATATGAACAGATGAGTTTGGGCTGCTTCTAAAGAGTTCCTTGAATTTTGGGGTTTCCTCAGGGAGGACAAGATGAGTACCTAAGCACACATCCCTAGCTTATTGCTATGTGTCTACAAGTTCTTTCTCTCTTTTCTCTAGGTCCCAGAGCTAGAGCAGGTTTTCCAGCCTCTCTCATAGTTTGGTAGGAGTATGTGACCTAGGCCTGGCCCTTAAAAGCTCCTCGCCTGTGGTCTGCTATTCTCTGTCTTAACTTGCATCTGCTGGCTTAGTGTTGAGATGCTGGTGTGGAGAACTCTAGGCCATATCTGAAAATGCATGCTACCATCTTGAAGGGGATTGGGTCCCTGACTGACTGTGTTTCTCAATGGTCTAGGACAGGAGTAATAAATAAATCTACACCAAGATTGGGGTGAAGACAGTGTGCTTATCAGCTGCCATGTTACAGGGGAACACATTTCAATACAGAGAGGAAGGGCGGGGGGAGTAGACCTGGGCATCCCCCAATGGAGCAGAGTCCTGGCTGCATTTTCTTTCCATAGAATGAAAGCAAACTGATGCTCTCACAGATCCAGTGAAGTGGGAGAGAGCTGATTCCCAGGAGGGACACGAGCCCTTGCTTAGCATGAATATTTTGTGGTGACAGAACACATGCAGAGAGGCCAGGCCTGGGGTGTGGTGTGAATCTGTTCTTACAGAATTGGCCACTGAAATCAGGAAGTGCAGGCTGACTTGAGGAAGGGCGTGTGATGGGAGAGTGGCAGGGTTCTAGGACTCAGTCTTGGTCCCCTTTTCCATTCAGGAGATTGTAGGATGAGTTGGGGAAGGTGAGTCTGAGCTGGAGGCCATGGAGACCCATAAGCCGTCAAAGAGCATGGTAGGAGGTGAGGGCCCAGGCATTGATGAGGCTGTACTTCCTATACTGAAGAGAGCCAGAAAGGATTCGTTTCCCTCAGGATGAATTGTGACAGGAGAGTAAAGGTCGTGGTTGTGTGAGAGCTGAAGTTGGGAGGACACATGGAAGCCAGAGGACAATTAGCCAGAGTTGGTTCTTTTTTCTGTGTTGTAGGTTTCAGGTACTGAACTCAGTTTGTCAGGCGTGGTGACAAATGTGTTGACCTACTGATCTATCTTGCTGGCCCCTGTATGATTAGAAGATAAAGTGGGGGAGAGGAGGAGGAGGAGATAGAAAGCAATGTTAAAGACAAAGCTTGATTTGATATATGTAGTCTTTACAAGACAAGCTTTTGTGCAAAAGGTCAGTTAGTGGTATTGGCTACTTCCAGGACTCCTGAACTCAAACGCCAACATCAAACCAAGCCACCAACTACAGAGTTTCTCAGTCTGTAACGTATTTTCGATGCTTTAATAAGTGTTACTGAATTTGGTATCACCACGGTCCTTTGTGTCCAAGGTCTAGACCAGCCCTAACTAGTTCCTGTGCAGTTACAACCATCCTATCCTTGACTGGTATCCGTGGGGTGGAGAGGGGAATGTGCAGATTGGTTGGGAGTCAGGTACTCACTCTCACTCTGATGCCAGAGAAAGTTTCCCTCTGAAGCTTTAAGACTAGTAATGGGGAGGGGCAGAGAGTGGCCTCTAAGAGGGAGACCACAGAATTGTTACTAAGAGCAGCAGGAATGGAGCCAGGTGGCACACGGGTAGCAGGTGTTCCGGAGAGCTGGGTTTTGCGGGAAGATGGCTCCGGCAGGTTCTCCAGTTACACGTTTCACCATTTTTCTCTTTCAGCTGTGCACTGTGAATATGGTCTTTGGATCTGAGCTTCTTGGGTGGGAGCTAGGAAATCTCTAGGCTACAGCCACCTTGGCACCAGGGAAGTTGAAATCTAGTTTACAGAGATACAGAGACTGTGACCCGGGGCCTAAGGGTTGCTTTTGAGTACCAGGCTCTGTGCTAAGTGCCTTCCCGGATCATGTCCTTATAGTACCTCTGTGCCACCATCAGGGTCCGTGCTAGTCCCAGTTTCTACATTGCAGAGGACAAAACTGAGGCTTTCAGGAATGAGGGAATTATCCCACTCCGGGATACATGCCAGTAAGTACCAGATCAGGAACTCCATCTGGGTGGCTTGAATGTAGGCTTCCAAAGACTGTGCACCTTGGTGAAACTGAGGCAGTACCTGAGGGGTATTGGGTCTGAGAGAGGAACTCTTTGAGATAGAGATAGAGAGATACAGAGACAGAGAAGGAGAGCAAGAGAGTGAGTGAGAGAGAAAGAGGGAGAGAGAGCCCCTCTTCACACTGTAACTCCCCACCCCTTACCTGGACAGTGCCAAAACTGAGTTGTAGAATGCACTAATCCTGCTCTTGAATGAGCACTAAGCACTCCAACCAGGAACTTGGATGGGAAAAGCCATCTCTTGCCTGGCACCCTTCTCCTTACCTGGGACTGTCCATCTTGGGTCCTTGACTTCACCGGCCCTTGCCCTGGGACCTGTGAACCTCATTGGAGAACAGAACCAACAGATCTTAGCTCATTTGCTGCCAGTTTGGTCTGATCTGGTGACTTTGCCTCACTTTTGAGCCTCTCACTCTGTAGCTGAGGTTGACCTTAAACTAATGATCTTATCTTCCAAATGCCGGGACTATAGGGGTGCACCAAGACACCCATCTATTTATCCTTTCACGGAACCTGATTTGTTTACATATTCTGCCTCCCTTAGTGGAAGAGAAACTCCAGAAGAAGAGGACTTAATTTTGCTCAGGATTGGATCTCCAGTGCCTAGGACAGTGTTGAACACATAGCACATGCTAGTAACAGGGGAATGCACATCTGTCTGTTTTCCAGGCACTGTGCTCCGTTCTACTCAGGCTTTGTCTTCTGAGCCCCCTGAAGCCCATACTGGTTGCCCACAGCAGGCCCTAGAACCAGTTTCAGTATATAAGGAAAGTGGAGAGTGGAGGACAGAGGTGCACTGTCCCCATTTCTCTCTGCAGGTCCTGGGTGTTAGAAGCCCTGGGAACTGACAAAAGTTAGAGGCTGTGGAATTCACAAGGTCAGGTGTTCAGGGATGTTCCACCCCAAGGCTGCTGTTAATGGCACCATCTGATCCCAGCACTTCACGCCTTTCTTGGTGTAAAAGTCCTTGGGGGTACAGGACAATCACAGGCCCCAGAATTCAGATGTTACCAATGAGCCTAAAAGGAGGGAGCACCTACAGAGGAACTGCAGTTCGTGGCACCTGCCTTGTTCACCTCCCTTCTCCTCTCAGGTTCAGGGATGGAGAATGGGGTGGGGTTGGGCCTGACGAGAGGTCTCAAGGAGAGCCAGAGTTCAGTGTCCAGCTCCACAATACACCCCAGGAACCACATAGCCTGTCTGTCTGGTGTCTAGAGAGCATTAAGCTTTTGGGGGCAAAGAGTGGTTCCTGAGGCTGAGGTGTCTGGAGTGGATGTTAGCTATCCAGCTTTAACCTGACATGCAGGGTGGCCCAGCTTTCCACATCCTTCACAATTTTGTGGGTTTTTTCCTTCTTGGTCTGCACCAGTCAGCCTTCCAACTGTCTTTTACATTTTGTGTTCTTTTTCTTTCTTTCTTTCTTTTTCCTTGCTTTTGTGATGTATATTTCTTTTTCTTTTTTTTTTTTTGTACTAGGGATGGAACCCAGGCCTTTGTGCTTGCTACCACTGGCCTGTGGGTTTGCCCATGGGGGCATTTTCTTTGATGCTGATTGCTGTGGAAGGGCCCTGCTCACTGTGGGTAGTGCCATCCCTAGGCAGCTCCACCACCGGGCCTTTTCCCAAGCCCCTTTAGTATTTCACTTAGAATAAATTCCTTATCCCGCAACATCTGCTTGCTTTTTGGCAATTGACAAGCACGTGATGCACACACATTGAAGACCTGTGACTGTGAAGTCACACCCACCCGGAGAAGGCAGACAAAGGCCCAGACCTCCTGAGACTTAGAATCTGGAGTCGGAATAATGCATTCAGCCTTGGGCTGGATCCTTTCCCATGTTCTTAACGTACCCTAGAGTAGCCTCTAGACAGATGTGGTAGAAAGCCACCTAGGATTTGTTAGAATTGTAAAAATGTGACACAGACATCTGGAGGCCCTCCTCCTGTCCCAGACTACTCCACCCAACTCCCTCCCCTCCTTCCATTTTTTTTGGAGGCCGGAGTGGGGGAGAGGAGGCATGTCACTGTGCTGGGGTTTTCTCTGACTGTTGTGTGTCCAAGGCTACACAGCTGGTAAACATTCTCAGAGGCCACCTGTTCTAAGAGGTTGGACCCAGCAGGGCAAACTTATCTTCACCCCACCCAGGCTTGTGGTCTGGGCTCCAAGAGAGCAGAGAGAGCAAGTGGGCATAGGGAGCGCTCAGTCTGGGGTAATTGCCATGGCTCCTCCTACAGGGTGTCAACATTACTCCACTCCCCAGTCTGGCTGTGTGGTTTGGGCATACTTGTCAAATACTCTGCCTTCTATTATGAAACCATCAGCTGTTTCCTCATACTTTCAGGGTCCCAACGTCACTGTTTATGCTCAGCAGCAAGCAGCCTGTAAGCTCATGTATACAAGAGGTGGCCAAGTGTCAGCAGCCAGAGGAGGCGAGAGCACGGGGACAATTGTCTACATGGGGCAGGGGTCACTACTTGCTTCAGACACCTGGCAGAGGTTCTCAGTTGGGACTGGTGGATACCATGACAACCTAGAGTGACTCTGGCCTGGTTGAAGGGACATTGTCCAGGACACTGACTTAGAAGGGGTCTTCTATATGAATCTGGCTTGCCTTTCCTTTTCCATAGGGGAGCATTCTGAGGTCCTAAGGGGTGGGGTAACTTAATCTCGGGATCTCAGTCCAGTCCCTTAGATTACTGTGCGTTCAGACTCATCGTCCACTTTAACACTCAAAAGTCCTTTAACTGTATGCAGTATAATTAAATACAGACTCATGTCTGTGTTTTCATGATCAAAAGTATAAACAACATTTTTTTTTTTGAGATAGTGTCTTGCTACATTGTGAGGCTGGTCTTGAACCTGTCATCCTTCTGCCTCAGACTCCTGGAGGTATAGATATGAACCACCTCACACAGCATTTATACTATCATTATTATTACTATTATTATTTAAATAAAGGTTGAAATGTTCCCAGAAACTGAAAAGGAAAGAATACAACTTCCCTAGCATCTGTATCACTTCTCCAGAAGGACTTCATGACCTTCTGTTCCTGAATACAAATTCCCAGTGCATTATTCTGACCCTGTTACACCCAGTGGTGTAATAAAGGCTGGCTTTGAGCTGGTGATTCTCCTGCCTCAGCCTTGTGAAGATTACAGATTTATATTCCTACACTTGGCTGAAGCAAATTCAATGTCTGATTCAACTCTCATGCCCTGGAAGCATTTTTATATATATGTATCTCAGTGTGTGTACAAATGTACACACAGAGGAATGTTTGTTGTTGTTGTTGTGATTGTTTTTATTACACTCAGAGCTCAGGTGAATGAGGAAGAGATCATTTCTGGAAGAATCTATTAATTTTGTCAGAACAAGCATTTGGAAGCCTTGTATTAGATGCCCAGGCATTGCTCATTCCCAGAGGTCAATGTTCCCAGTCCTTGTCATCTTGAGTATGTAAGTGTGTAAGATACTGAACAGGAATTTCCTGGCTTCCCATACTAGAAGTTTAATTGTCCAGAAGTCATTGGAGCCAGGAGTGCATTTTCTCATGAAAAAAATGTTGTGCAGCTGGCCATAGTGGTTTCTGTCCACAGGTTCAGAACTCAGCAGACTGAGGTAAGAGGATTGTGAACTCAGGACTAACAAGGGCTACACAGAGACTGTCTCACATACGTGCATACATACAACATACATACGTGTTACACACACACACACACACACACACACACACACACACGCATGAGCGTGTGCTCAAAGTCACTAATGGGTATGAGAATGAGCTAGCCCAAGACAGGGCCATGACCCAGTTTACTTTTCTGCTGCTGTGATAAAACACATCCTAAAAGCAGTCTCGGGAGGAAAGGGTTTGTTTGGCTAGTAGGTTTCAGTCCGTCAGAGAGGAAGCCAAGGTGGGAACTGAAGATAGGAACTAGGAAGCAGAACGGAGGCAGAGACCATGAAAGAATGCTGCTTCTTGGCTTGCTTCCAGGCTCATGGTCAGCCACCTGTCTTCTCCAGCCTAGGCTCTGGAATGCCCCCACAGACATGGCCACAGCCCAATGCCATGGAGTCAGTTTCTTAACTGAGGTCTCCTCTTTCTAGGCGTGTCACGTTGACAACTGAAACTCACTGTGACAGGCCAACAAGGCCCTGATGATAAATGGATGTACGGGTTAGTTTTTGTCAACTTGACACAGAAACTCGAATGAGGAATTGTCTTCATCAGATTGGCCCGAGGACATGTCTGTGGGAGCATTTTCTTGATTAATGATTGATGCATGAGGGCCCAGCCCACTGTGGGTGATGGGTGTAACTCCTAGTAGGTGGTCTTGGGTTGCATATAAGAGCAGGTTAAGTGAGCCAGGGAGAGCAAGTCAGTGAGCAGTGTTCCTGCATAGTCCCTGCCTCTGCTCCTCACTGAGTTTCTACTCTATCATCACTGGGATCCAGACATGTAAGCCAAAATAGAATCCCCCAGCCCAAGATGCTTTTGTTTGCAGTGTTTGTCACAGCGATAGAAAGCAAACCACGTTGGTGGGGAAAGGGAAGAATTTGACATGATGACTCTTTCCTAAAAGAAAAGAAGGGAAAGAGGCATGCTCACTGCCCTGCCCTGCCCACAGGGGACACAGAGCCTCTCTGTGGCATTGCTAAAGTTAAAGCAAATGGAGTGGCATTCACCTGGCATCCCAGGTTAGGCAACAACTGCCACAACTCAGCCACGATGCTTACTTAAGGATGCTTCGAGCAATGGGAGGTTGGGGAGGAGATCCTTCAGGCCATGGCCCCCACACCACTTCACTTCTTAAAGTGAATCCTAGAATTATAGCTGTTGATCTGAACCCTGTCCTTCCCTCTCCCATGGAAATGCTTTCAATGAACTTACTCTGTTAAAAAGTTGAATGAAAAAAAAAACATAAAAAGGAAAGAAAGCATGACTGGCCCTAGGTATGGTGGAGGAAAGAGTTTATATTACGTGCTCTGTGGGAGAGCACAGCCAGAGGCAGGGGCGTCTAGGAGAGTCCAGAGTGGTAGGGACCCTGAGCTATTTGAGGAAGAGGGAGGGGAAGGGATGGAGGATAACAGAGGAACTGGGTGCAACAGCCAGGAGGCCCAGAGGCACAAAAAGAGTGGGTAACCAAAATGATCGGATTATATAGGGAAGAATACCCCAGGACCCCCTGGGCAGGACGGTTCAGGTTAGGGGGCAGGGTATGCCAGCCAGGAGGGCCCTGCAATAGGAAGGGGCTGAGGGATGCTGGGAAAATCTAGTGGCCAGTAGGCACCTCGGCTGTTCGCCCCAGGTTTGAAATCTAACAGAAGTTATCAGCTTCCAAGAAAGGATGTTTTAAGAGAACCAATCACAGCTACTATGAGAATATTATTTTCTGTTTGCTTGCTTTATTTTTGGAAGGACAAATGCAAGAAACGTCTCTTAGATCTTCACTCCAGGGGCTGCTGTATTTCTCAACAGAGCCTTTATTTTCTGGGTGATATGAACCATGCACTCAACCATCTTAACCCCAACTCTTTTGCTTTACAAGCCGGGAAGCTGTGTTCAAATCCACAGCCTCATCTTGAGCCAATGTAGACTCTCTCAACCTCAGAACAGAAATTTCTCCTGCAGGCTCTTTGCCTTGCTTCTTGCTTTTCCCTTGCATTTCCTCACTTACCTATACTTTTGTTTCATTATATTGTGGACATCTCTTAAAAGCCATCTTAAATTATTTCGGGAATGAGATGGTTAAATAAACACAAAGGTAGTGATGGGGGCCTGGCTCTTGCAAACCCGACTGGTGAGAAGAGTTGGGTGGCTTTGAACAAGAGGCTATTCATAAGTACAGGGAATTTGCAAGGAACTCTGGAAGTACCTGGGCTATTTATAGTTGCATTTTTAACAGATTCTTGAATCCGCTGAGTGGTGAATGTGTGCCATTCTAACTGGAAAGGCAATTATCAAATTCCTTAGGAATCCATTTGGCCAAGACGTGGAAGCCCCTCTGCACTCAGGAGCAGGAGGCTCCGAGTGGAGTTGGTTTCCTTTAAGGTTAATACCTTCGTGTGACCATTCAAAAGATCAAGGCTTAGATACTCAATCAAAACCACTGATTTTGCAAATCCACAGCAACACTGGAGAGGCTCCACAACCACCAAGTATGGAAGCCAGCAGCCAGAAAGGGAACCAAGCCCTTATAAACACAGAGTGTATGCACATGACATTTTCCCATTAGTACTCAACAGAGTCCTGGTGCCTTCATAGTGTCCTTTCTCATCACTGAGAAAAGAAACACTCTGAGGCTCAAAATGACCCGTCTGTGATAAAATAATAAATAAATAAATCAAATAAATAAAATTGTTTCTTGTTTATTTGTTTGTTTGTGTTCAAGACAGAGTTTCTCAGTGTCAGCCTTGGCTGTCTAGCTCTGTGGACCAGGCTGGCCTCGAACTCACAGAGTTCACCTGCCTCTGCTTCCTGAATTCTGGGATTAAAGGTGTGTGCAACAACACCAAGTAAAAATTATCTGCATGTTATGCTAAGGGCTTGCCCACTTTACCTGCGCTCAAACATCATAAGTAGACAATAAAACCGTCTGGGATCAGGCTTTAATGGAACCCCGGGCTGCAGCACCAGGAAGGCACAGAGGCATAGCGGGGTAGAGCGAAGGAAGGGTTTAATCTGCCAGGCACACATGCACCCAGCCTTCTGTCTGCTAACCACACACTTTCTTACTTAGTAGTACTGGGCCCGCCTGTCACAGCTGTCACCGGTGATGCAAGTAGTTCCTGACTAAGGACACCTGCAAGATGGTGGAGCCGTCTGAGGCGCATCTGAAGCTGTCGTTGCCCAAGCGTCATCCTTTGGTGTCATTACAGTGTACCTGGGGCGGCTGTGACGGAAACAGATCCTCCCGGATGAGAGCTGTCAACATGACGTTCCCTCAAGCAGAAGCAGCTGCGTTTGCAGCAGTCGTGACAGCTGTGGCAGTTTCTGCAGTCGGACAGAGGTCTCTCTGGGCATCAGCTGCTGGGTCAGGGTCTCCCTGAGTGGCCACGAGGCTGCTTAAAGCAATGACAAGTTCCCCTAACTACAGAAGAAGCAGCTAGCTGATTGACAGTCTTGGAACTTCCAGGAAGGCACAGTGATGCTGTGCTTACTGCTTTCCCTCTGGAACAGCTCAACCTGGCTGTGAGACATAGAGGCAGCAATGGCAGTCTCCAGTCTGGCTTCTGTCCCTTATAGACCTGGATAGTTGCCTGGTACCATTCTAGGCAGTCGCCAGTGTATCACACTGTAAGAGGAAGATCCCACAGCTGTGTTGCTGAGGCTGCCCTTGAACTCCTGATCTTCCTGACTCCACTTCCAGACTTCTGGGATCATAGATATGAATCATCATGCCATTTCCTAGCCCTCTATTTTTGCTATTATTATTATTATTATTATTATTATTATTATTATTATTATTATTATTATTTTATATTTATGAAAATGAGAGTAAAAACTATAGAATACACTCCACAAGCTTGAGCAAGCATGCCACTCAAAAACCTTACTTTTTATTTTGAGACAGGGTCTCAGTAACTTGCTCAGGCTGATGATGAACTTGTGATCCTCCTGCCTTCACCTCTTGAATAGCTGGGATTATAGGCCTGTGTCACCAAGCTTGATAACTGTGTATTTCAAAGGCACTAATGGAAAGGATACATATAAATTTTACTTTTATGAGTGTGTTTGCCTGCATGTGTGTATGTAGACCATGTGCTTGGATGATACCCACAGGAATCAGAAGCAGATCTTGGATCCTTTGGACCTGGCACTACAGATGGGTGCGAGCCACTGAACCCAGGTCCTCTGTAAGAGCAGCAAGTGTTCTTAGCCAGGTTTAACTGGCTAAGTTTAGTGTGAGGATAAACCTGAGCCATCTCCCCAGCTCCTAGAAAGGAGTTGTATAATATCAGGGATTGTTTTTCTTCTGCTTGGTTCTATGGCCTGATTTCCCTGCCTTAGATACAAGTAACTGGATGCTAAAAGGAGGCAGACAGCATGTCCAGTACAATTACTTTCAAGATAGCTTTCCTATTACACAGAGTATTGTTGGGCAAGGTGGCTTACGTCTGTAATCCCAACAGTTAAGGATGGGCAAAGGCTGGAGGACCACAAGCCAGGGCTACATAGAGAGTTCTAGGCCTGTAAATTGCACATATGAATGTGCATTGGTATGCATACATATAGATTACATAAAATAAGAAGTACATAGTTGTTGCCTTGAGTTTGGGGTCAGGGTATACAAAATAATACACTGTAAACCTTAGATCCATGTAAAGAGTCTGACCTTGTGGCACTGAGGCCAGATGTGGGACTGTCAGCTATCTGCCCCCTCCTATGGTGGAGCCTATCCCCAAGGTCTCATATCCATTCTCCCAATTTCTTTCTCTCCAAAATATGGTGTGGGAGCCTGTATGAGGCTGGGTTGCACGGCATCATTTTAACTGACTGCTTGGAAGCTCATCAAGCTTAATGATGCTGCCTAAGGAGTAAGTCAACCTGACTGGCATAAAATGAACAGTTTTAAGGCATGGGAAGGTGGAGGCGCGCCTGCGCATAAAAGCAGGGCCTTTTCTATATGGTCTCTAGGCCTGTCTATAATTCCTTCCCACATATGCTTGGAAACCCAGACTGACAGCTCTGGGTGGCTGGGGGAAGGGTCTCCTGTGAGGATAAACTTGTCACTTAAGTGGCAGTGACTCCATTTTGAGATCCCGCTCTGATTAGGGGCAGGGGACAGATTAGTCATTGGGTTGAAGTGTAATCGCCTTTATTTATCCTCCCTCAGTCTCTCGTTGTTCCACACAGACTGGCATGGCCTGGGAGATGCCTGAGGTCCCGGACAGAGGAGCACACACTTCATGAGCATTTGCTACATGTGAGGCATGAATACTGCCTTCTGGCCTCTGCCCCAGGACCTCGTAGGCTCTGGGAAAGACTGGCAGTGGTATTTTAAGTACAAACAGTGCTAAGTTCTACAAAGAGAAAAAGCAGAATCCTACTAGACTATACCTGGAGGCCTAGTTCACGATCCTGGGAAGGGAACGGCTGTCTGAAGCGCCACCCTTTAAGTTGGAGACTGCGGCCTGAGGAGTTATTGGCTAGAATCAGAGTGTGGGAGACAGCATTCCAGCTGAGGGGGAAAGTATTTTGTCTCACCTCCAGCCCACGAGACACAGCCTCCCACAAAGAGCCAAAGGAGCCCTTCTTAGCTAAAAATAAGTTGTCCCTGCCAAGAGAGGGTCCCCAGAGAGAGACCCCAGAGACGAGTCTATGGCTCTGCCTCCATGTTCCGCCCTACAGGATGTGCAGGCCTGGTGGTCTTCACACTGTGGCTCCAGACCTTCCCAGCTAATTTCACCTCCCTGGAGCGTGTCTCCAGCGTGGCACAGCTCCCAAGCTGGGCGCCCGCCAGTCAGTCTGGCCAGGGAAGGAACTATTTTGGGAATTTTTATGATGGAACAATATTTTTTGGGTAAACAAACGGAGAGCTGTTAAGCGGGGATGCTTACCCCTAGCTCCTGGTTCACCTTTCTCCACACAGAGGTGCCACAGAGGCAGTACTGTCAAGTAGGGAGAATAGCCCCTGGGCTGCCTACTGCCCCCATACACACCCCATCATTCCTCCAGGGTAAATATTCATAGAAATCAATCACTGGGGAAGGCTCCCCCGTCCCAGCTCTATGCCTTGTGTTCTTTGGAAACACCCTTGGTGTAGCTTGGGGTGATGGTAGGCTGGTCACAGTCCCATGAACCCTGTAGGGTCTTGAGCTCAGCTAGACTCAGAATGCCAGCCCTGGAGGAGACCCTGGAGTCACCTGCCTCCTCCTTCCCCACCCAAGGGGACCAAGGCTCTCTCAAAGTCACTAGCTTATCAACTGCAGGGGAGGATGGAGTCTTAGCTGCCACCCACTGGCCCTTCTCTCTTTAAGAAGAATAAATCTAGTTAGCAGAGAGGGTGCCAGACACATGTTCAGAGAGCAGAGGATGCTCCACGTCTCTAGGTGCGGACTGCTCTCTGCCACACTTGGTGAACACCAGTCCTTCATCAGGAGCTTGACCAGACCCAGTAGCCTGGCCTCCCTGGATGGATGCTTGGACTTGCTTCTGATGGACGCACTTCCTTCTGATTGCTGCTGCGGGTGTTGGGGGCGGGACTCCTCTTGTTGGAGTTGGTCCCTGCCCAAGCCTCATTTCCATAGCAATTTATCATCTCATTTTATTCTGTGGCCCCCAGCATCACAAGCAGACCTGGGCCTGATTCTTTTCAGCCTGGCTGTGGGCATGTTTTGATGTTTGAACTCAAAGAAAGATGATTAATGGCCCCCAACTGAAAAGAGTATTAATTGTAAGGCCTGTGGCTGTGCTCAGTTGATGCCAATGTTTGTGTGTCATGCATGAAGTCCTGGGTTTGATCCCAGCACTACATGAACCCAGTATGGTGGCCCATGATTGCCATCCCAGCACTCAGGAGAAGGAGGCAAGAGTATTAACTCAAGCTCATTCTCTGTTATACAGCAAATTTGAGACTAGCCTAAGATACAGGAGACACTGCTGGTGGTGATAGTGGCCTGGCAGGCCTTTAATCCCCGCACTTGCAGAGGCAGGAGGATCTCTGTAACTTTGAGCACAGCCTGGGCTACAAAGTGAGTTCCAGGACAGCCAAGACAGAGAGAGAGCCTATCTCAAAAAACAAACAAACACCAAAACCCATCAGACCCTGTTCCAAAAAGCATACATACTTCTCTTATTGAGACTCTGATAAGCCCTTGTAAGTATCCTTTTTCCATACAATAAACCTGCATTCCAGGGGCTTACCCATTCACTGAGACAGGATCTCACCATGTTTTCCAGGATGGTTTTTAGCTTATGGACTCCAGTGATCACCTCCTCCCAGTCTCTCAAGCTGTGGGAAGTGAAGGCATGAATTGTCACGCCCACAATAGTAGGTCCTTTGTCCCACTTCCTGGACAAAGACACTTGAGACAGAGAAAGCCGAAGTCACTAAGAGAATAATGTGGTTGGGATTCCTTTCAGCTCTGGCTAGGTGGAATCTCAGTCTCTGCCTCTCAGGCCCCCTCCATGTGGAAGAGAGTGTGGGTCAAAAAAACCCAAACAAACCCCAAAACAAAACCAACCAACCAACCAAACAAACAAACCTAGAAGGAAATGGCGCTGGAGGGACAACCTGAGCTCAGCCGATCAAATGGTGAGATTGAAAGGGAGGGACAAGTAGAACTTGTCGCCCAAGTTTGGAGTCCATGGTTTCTGAGAGATGGACATTCACCCTTCACCCACCCCCACCATGAGGGAAGGAAACTCTAGGGAGAGAAACCAGGTCCGAAAGGGAGAGCGGCTTCCTCTCTGCTCCTGGGAAGTGGGTTACAGCTGGCTTAGGAACATCTGGCCAGGGCACCAGTACACTTTCCTTGTTTTCATTTTGCTTGGCCTCATTGTCAGACAGGCATCCTCTGCATTACATGACCAGCCAAGCAAGCTCGGACTCATACCCTCACAGCTGACAGGAACCATTTTATTTATTAAAATAATCTGATTGCTTGGTTGGTTTAGGTCATGTGCCCAACTCTGAACCAATCACACAGTAGAAAGAAAAGAGGATTGTGGTCTTGGAGGTAGGTCTCTGTGTGTTCCTTACAGGGAAAAGAAACTTTGGTATCAGATGAAGAGAAGAAAATAACAGAAAGAAAAATTGAACAAAGAAACAAACAAAAAACCCAGTAGGTTTCTTGGCTTAGGGGCTGGGGGTTGTTGGCACAGCTGATATCAGAAGGAAAAGTGAAGAAGAGTTACTTAGGAACAATAGTAATGCTAATTAGCACAGCAGGAGTGAGCAGTAGTTACAGCTGCTCACGGATTCCTTTCACACACAGCCTTTGAGGCCAACTTTGACAGGCAGACAGGGTACAGAAGAGATGGGTTTGCAAAGGATTAACAATGTGTTCTCTAGCCGGGCAGTGTGGCGCACGACTTTAGTCCCAGCACTTGGGAGGCAGAGGCAGGCAGATTTTTGAGTTGAAGGCCAGCCTGGTCTACAGAGTGAGTTCCAGGACAGCCAGGGCCACAGAGAGAAACCCTGTCTCAAAAACCAAAACAACAAAAACCAAACCAAACCAAACCAAAACAAAACCCCAATGTGTTCTCTGCTGGCAGGTGGTGAATGGGACGCAGATGGTCACCCATACTTGTGTTTTCTTAATTCAGCAAGAAAAGACATTAAGTGTAAAGTGCCTGGTGATCTAAAGACAGATGCTACTTAAATGTTTTAAAGATCTATTTTACGTGTGCCAGTCCCTCCCCCCACCCCTGTGGCAGGTATATTTGTGCACAGTATGTGTATCTGGTACCCATGGAGACCAGACAAAGGCATCAGATCCCCCGGAACTGGGGATACACATAATTGTGAGCTGCCATGTGGGCGCTAGCAACCAAGTCCTGGTCCTTTGTAAGCATCAAATGATAAACCATCTCTCCATCCCCTAGAAACTTTTTTTGAGGTGACAGGCAGAGATGAGATGAGGACTTTGGGATCCTTTAGCTTAATGTTGTGCCCTGCTAGGCTTAAGAGCCAGAGGGGCAGGGGCACTTATGTGGTCCACTGCCTTGCCTAGTGACAGGAGCCAGGGAATGCAAGATGAATAGTAATTATCATGTCTTCATTGTGATATCAGAGACCAAAACAGCAGGTCAAGGGCGGAGCTCAGAGAGCAGGTGCAAGAGAGAATAGGAGAAGGGGTCCCCAGGGCAGTGCAGCTGGCCCAAGCTTCAGAAGACCTTATCCAAAGGCACCGAAAGCCCCCTTCTTCCAACATTCTGTCTTACAACAGGGGATGAACACTCTTGGAGAAGCACTTTGAACCCAGCAAAGGGAGCCCTGCCCTGAGGATAATAGACACCCCTGTGGCCTACACAGTAAGATGTGTGCATTATGTTTCTTCATTGCTAGGAACCAAACCTACTGAGATTCACAGATACGATATTCAGAGAAGAGGAACAACTAATTTTTTGGTTCACTGGTCTTGGACACGTCAGTTTCTCTTTCCAGGTCTCAGTTGCCACATCTGTAGGATGGGATGCTGGCACCTCTTTTCCTAGGTGCATGGGAAACCTCTAAGAGCTGCAGAGGTGACCTTGGATCAGGACAATGAGCACAGAGAACAAGATAAAGCTGTGTGCGTGAGGCGCATTTTCAGTGAGAAGGGTGTCAGTTTCTCATCACCTCACCACTTCCTCCTCAAGAGCTTGGGAGGACCTCGATTATCTGCTGGTCCAGTTAATCGGAGCTGTGGTAGGCCCTGTGGCCATTCACCATCTGCCTGGACATGGTTCTCCCCAACCTTCCATATGCTCAGAAACTCTAGTTTGCCTTGGCTGCAAGGGGCCAGCCCTAAGGAAATAATTTTGATAGAAAGCTTTTATACTAATGTAAATGTGGAATGTGCTGGATCCAGTTGCGTCTCATTAAAACACCAAGCAGGCCGAGTGTGTGAACTTCACATTCACAGTGCCTGACTGTTTTAATTCACACAAAAAAACATAAGCATCCAGGCGCAATGACTGGCAGAGCCTGGGCCACTAATTCAGCAGGAAGTATGCCAGATGGTGACAGTGATGTTGATAGGACTCACCGGCTCAGTGTAGGGCAGCTCAGGAGGGACCCCACCAAGGCTGGGAACGCCTCTCACCCTGCTGACTCACCATAACACCACTTGGTTCTCCTTGGGGAGCCAGATGCAGGGCTGCTTTGTGACACATGAGGGATAGCCAAAGTGTGACTTGGGAAAGGCCATTGGAGAGTAGAGGCTAGATGGTATCTTGGGGTCGGGGAATGAATAAGGAAGAAAAAAGAAGGCTGTGAAGGAAATAAAGAGAACAGTTGTAAATATAACTTTTAATCTCCTGTAATAATTGTCATCTCTGAGGCTTACTGCCTCAGTCTGCTAACCTTGGCGCAGTCCTGGAAGCTTCTAGCCTCTGTACAGTCTATCTAGACCTAGAATGTTTTCAACCTCTGAGACTTGCTGTTGAATAAGCTCACCTTTTCTTTCTTTCTTTCTTTCTTTCTTTCTTTCTTTCTTTCTTTTTTTTTTTTTTTTTTTTTTTTTTTTTTTTTTTTTTTTTTTTTTTTTTTTTTTTTTTGAGCTCTGACTGGCTGGTTCAAATCAGCTGTTCTGGCTCAAAACTCCTCTCCAAGTTGACTGATTCAAACTGGCTTCTTGTCTGGCCTCTGACTTTTTGCTCTGCTTGGCCCAAACTAACTCTGGCAATCTGTTCTAATCTTCTGGCTCCTTCTCATTCTTTGACTCATTCAGTTTTCACCTGTCTCTAGCTTGTCCTCTCTTCAACTGGACCCTAAAACTCTGCCAGTAAAACTGCCTCCCACTCTCACTCTGCACTCTCTCTTAAGTAGCTTCCCTTTCCTCTCTTTTCTTATGAGAGTTGGGCATATCCTATTCTGTCAAACCTCTCTCTGATGTGGCACTTTGTCTGCCATTCAATTAGACATCACATTTAAACATGGGTGCTTCCTTCTACAAACTAATTTTAACCTTCATTTTTTGACATTAAGTATGTACTAAGGACTTGTACATGTTCCAGACAGAGGGATTAAAGGTATGTGATAAAGGCTGAGCCACACCATAACTAGAAACTAGTTTTTTTGTTTTTGTTTTTGTTGGGTTTTTTTTTGTTTTGTTTTGTAAATAACACAATGTCTGTGTTCACAGTGTGACCAAATATCCTGCAACAGACAATATATCTGAAAACCAGGAAGCAATTTTGCAACTATCTCACACTTGGAAAATAATAAAGCAAAGTATGGCCCAATAACCCATTCTATTCATTTTTGAAAAGGTGTTCTTCCCAATTTGAAATGTGATACATACTCATGGAACTTCTTCTAAAACAGAGCATGTATTAGGAGTCTAAATGAATCATAGTTAATATATTGAATTGAAATGATTGTTTATATTATTTTTAAATACTCTTTTTTAAAATTATTTTTAATTATGTATATGTTTGTGTGTGTGTATGTTGTGTATGTAGCAGGGTGTTTGTGTGTGTGTGTTTATATACATGAGTGCAGATGTCTATAGAGGCCAAAGGTGACTGATCCATTCTGGAGCTGGAGTCACAGGCCTTTTGAGTTGCTTGCCCAATAATGGCACTGGGAGTTAAACTTTGGTCTTCTGGAAGGTCAAGTTCAGGCCTTTAACTGCTGAGCCAACTCTTTAATCCAATTCCTTGTATTCTGTCTGACCATAATGAATTACGAAGCATCAAGAGAAGCTGCAGAACATATACAAATCCATAGAGGTTAAACAAGGCACTATTGAATGATACGTGGATTGTTGAAGAAATCAAGAAGGAAGTAAAAGATCCTGTAATCAAATGGTAATGAAGACCCAATATACCAAAACCTATAGGATACATGGAAAATCATTCTAAGGGAAGTTGTCACTGGTTAGTTTTAACTGGCAATTTGGCACAACCTAGAACCACCTGGGAAGAAAGTCTTAGTGAGTAATTATCTGGACCAGGTTGGCCTACAGGCATGTCTGTGGGGGGATTCTCTTCATTGTTAAGTGATACAGACATAGTACCTGGGTGGCATCATTTATTCTCTAGGCAGAGGGCCCTGAGGCATATAAGGGAGGAGGAACCTAACTGTGAGCGAGTCAGCAGGTCCATGCATTTATTTGCTCTTTGCTCTTGTAACTTGAATTTTTTTTTCAAATCCTATTTTTAATGCTAGTTCTTAAATGCTTCAACCTTCCTTGTAACCCACTACCCACCAGAGATAACGGAAAAGAAAGGATACGGAGTAAGTAGACCTGTTTAAAAAGGTTCTTTGGAGCAATTCCCATCTGTGTTGTCTGGAAATCAGAAGTTTATCTCACAGGTTAGCAGGCAGTGGCAGCTCCATCCACTCGCAAACACCTTACAAATACATGAGCAGTCCAGTTCGGTAGAGTGAGGTTAGCAACAGTGGTGACATGACCTAGCAGTGACATCCAGGCCTCAGCCTATGCTCGAGTCAACAGGAAGGACCAATAGAAACACTAGGAGTTCTCAGCTGTGCCTCTCTCAGGGATGTGAGACCCACAAGTGTTGCACAGCTGGTTGTACCAGCAAGACAAGCTTTATCTCTGTCACTCAGTGGAGTCCTATTTATATCCTCCGAACATCACGTGTCCCCCACGCGCCTTGCCTCAGCACATGCATGTAATCAGCCTGACTCGGAGGATGCAAAAACAAACAACAGCACATCACCAGAATTTTTTGGTGCATTTTTCTCTATGGCATCCCAACAAATGCAGCTCAACTATTCAATGTAAGGCGGACCAGTACATGTGTGTCATTAGCAAATAACCTTTCATCATGTGTTCTTTCACATGCTTGCTTTAGCGGAGCATCCTCTCTCCTGTGTCTGCTTCAGTGAACCAGTCTTTCACGAGTTGGCCTTAGCCTTTCACACCTGTGTCCACTTTAATGAAACATTCCTTCAAGTGCTTGCCCCAGCAAAAACGCACACCTTTAATCCCAGCACATGGGAGGCAGAGGCAGGTGGATCTCTGAGTTTGAGGCCAGCCTGGTCTACAGAGTGAGTTCCAGGACAGCCAGGACTACACAGAGAAACCCTGTCTCAAAAAACCAAAAAAGAAAAAAAAAAAAAAAAAAGACCAAAGAACCCTTAAGTTTCCACTTCAGCTCTTGACTGTGGACATAGTGCTTCAAGTTCCTGCCTTGACTTCCCCTCCAATAATAAACCGAAATCCAGAATAGTAAACCAAATAAACCCTCTCTTTCTTCCCTAAGTTGCTTTTACTGTTGAGCTAGAGCTATGGCCTACTCAAGGTTACTCCATTGTATAAAACAGTGTATTTCAGGCTGGGCATCACTCCAGGAGACCTCTCCTTTCCCAGCAGGCTTTGACTCCATTTTGAGGAAGGAGAGTATGACTGCAGACCCTGGGTGGACTAGACCTGCAGGTACCACCCATTCAGCACTTATTTCTGTGACTGGAAAGGGAGCCATGCTGTGAGTTTATTGAGGAGACCTGAAACTGTGGGGACACATGAGCATATTGAAAACCGTGCCTAAGAACTTATCAGATACACCAAGTTGACAAAAGATGACTCCTTCACTTAGACCCTATCAAGTGACGGTCACCTAACCCTGAGATGCTGTGTCTCCACACCAGGCTCTCTACTGATACCTGCTGTGTATCAAGGACTGAAGGCTCCACAAGTCAGCTCAGTTCCTCACTGTTGAGGAAGCCTACTTGATTGTCTGCTGGTCCATATCTGCTCTCCCATCTGGACCTGTCTCCCAACCAGTTTTCCGCTCAGACGGAGCAGGGCATAGATATACGTGCAAGCAAAACACCCACACACATTAAAAAACAAACCCAACTAAAGCCCTCAACTATAAAAAGTTCAGACAAAGATGGACAAACTGGTGAAGTTTGTCAGACTTTCAGAGAAAAACTAACATCAATGCTTCTTAAATTATTCCATATGCCAAGAAGGGGGAAAGCGTGGCAAAGAACACTACCAAACTCTTTGTACTAAGCCTCTATTAACCTGATAACAAAACCAGATAAAGACACAAAATGAACAAAGAAAGAAAGGAAGGAAGGAAGGAAGGAAGGAAGGAAGAAAAAAGAGAAAATTACAGATTAGTTTTCCCAAAGAACATAAATGCAAAATTTTTGAACAAAATATTTGCAAACCAAATACAGAAACATATTAAAAAGAACATATTAAAACCATCAAGTTGGTTTTATCCCAGCAATGCAGGGAAGGCCTGGTAGATATGTCCTGGTTAGTTTTTTGGTTTTGTTTTTTGTCAGCTTGACACCAAGAGAGTTATCTGACAAGAGGAGCTTCAGTCTCGTGGGACAATGCCTCCATGAGATTGTCTGTAGGCTAGTCTGTAGGGCATTTTCTTAAGAGCCTAGATTGACCTTTGACTGCAATGCCTTGAACCTTAGCATATGGTGGGCTGGATGAGCTGCTGGCAATGAGAGATCAACCAGGGACAATGTCTATTGTCACCCTGTTCTGATAAAAGATATAGTTTATCTGAAGAGACAGAGATGTGTGACCCAAAACTCCCTTCAAACACTAATTTGCTGTCCAGCTTCGGAGGGTGGTCAGCAGACAGCTCACTCAGGGTCCTCTTCATCTGCTCTAGTCCTATTATTCCTTCTGGGACAGCCCACCTTTAGGGACTGAGCAGAGGGGACTTTAAAGGACAGGCAACAACACTCCAGTGCTTCAGGGCAGGGCAGGATAGGCCTTTGTGGGTCTGCATCAGGTTGACTTGTCCCTCAGCATAACCTGCTTCTTTTCCTTCTTTTCTTTCACAAGTTTCCACCTCAATAAACACCCTTCCTCTCCTCTCTTTCCCCCTTCCCACCATAATCCCCTCTGTCCCTTTCCCAATTATTTAGTGTACTGATATGCGTTAGATAGGAATGACACCTCCCCAAGTTTGGTGCCAAGTTAAGGTTACTGATGACCGGAGTTTGTGCAAATTTGGTGGGCAGAAGTGAAGCAGAACAGCCTGCAGATCAGCGTTGGGCCCGGCACTGCTGTGTCTCCCATGCATGTCACTAACACGTATGTAGGTCACCTTGTAGGCATGTTTGTGGCCCCCTGCTCCTCCTCCTCTCCCTCCTTCTCTTCTCACCTCCTCCCCTTCCTGCTCCCCCTCCTTCTCTCCCCATGATTCTGAGTCCTGAGCCATATGCATGGCCAGGCCCATGATGGGGCGTCAGTTTGTGTAGGAGACTGGAAGTAGAGACACTGATGCAGACTCAAGTTTCTCTACCTTTCTCTTCCCTGGTTTCGTCTGTTCTTCCAAGTTGCCAGTTCTGCTGATCTCAGGCTCAATACCAGACACAGAGGAACCATTTTCTGTAGACTATCTAACCAAGGTTCCATCACCACATGAAATCTAATCCCTACCACAGTTTCTCACCCCCTCACCCTGGGCTGAGTTCTGGCTGGTACTGTCATTGTTTTAGTCCCCCCTGATGATAGTGTGTCACTGGCCATCTATGGCTTGGCGTCTTACTCTGTGAGGTAGAGTATTGAAGTCAGCACCCACATTCCCCACAATTTCCTGCCCTTCTTACCTTGTCTATCAACTATTTATTTTTGTATTGTCAAGTGAGGTAACGCATATAAAGCCATAGTGAATTTCCCCCTTCTTGTCTACGGTCTGTTACAGAAACCATCAGACAACATTTGAAGTAGTGAATTTCATGTGGGTGTCTGGGCACACAGCCTGGGGGTAGGCTGTGATTGGATTTTCTTCCTTATATATCAAAAGCAGATTCATCTGTCACTGCAAGGACAATCTTCGTAGCCTCAGGATCAAGTAGGCTTTATTGTTTTATGTATCAACAGGAAGTAAAACACATATTACCTCTAATACTGCTTTTTTGCATCACGACTTTCCTGTTTAATGATTTGTTTTTCCAAGAGTTTTTGACTGCTTTTTTTATTTTTCTCTTGCTCTTAGGAAAAGAAAATTGGGTCTTTGTCATCCTGTCCCAGTTAGCACTAAGCTTCGTAAGCATTTTATGCATGGGTTGGAATCCTCCCTAGTCTTCTAGGAGACATTGTTCTTAGGACCCAGTGACATTTTATTGGCTCTAAGTTTCCTCTGAGGCTCGCTAAATACCCACTGTCGCCCTGGTATTTCTTTTCGTTGCATTCTTGAGTGTGTCCCACTGTTTCTTAAATTCTCGCATGACCTTTGTGCTCCCTCGATGTCCACTCCAGCTTCTCTGGAGCGATTTATTGTTTAGTATATCTATAAGGTATATACAAGCTGCAAAATAAAAGTATTCACTTTGCACTTGAGCAAGTTTCATAAGTATTGTGCTTGTAACATTGTGATATGCTTGAGTACATTTGAGTCTATTTCACTAATTAAGCCACTGTTCTGGTAAAAGACCCTAAAGTGCTGTAGTCTAAGTTCTGGTTCTGTAGTTCCTCTGTAGTCAGACTTCAGTTGGTTTTTCAGATTCATTTTCTGTTCTCCTCATGGACCTTGAGCTCTGCTAAACTCCTTGCCCAGCACACTTTGAGTCCTCCAGCCTTTGCTCTCTGTGGTCCCCTTTCCTATGAAGCCCGTATGTCTAAACTCTAGCTCCTTCCCCGGATGCTCCTGCGGCCAGTATCCTCTGATCCTCACTCCAAGCCAGCACAGCTCTCCTCTGGCTTGCACCCTCTCTACCAAGTACACACACGTTTGGCAGCTTGCCCATGGATGGAGAGGACTCTTGCAGCTGAGGAGGCCACTGAGCTGAGTGATTATTACTCTGCAGGCTGGGAAGATTGTCCTGAAAACATTTTCAGAGAGCTGAAGGCTGCAGCTCTCATCTCTCTCACCAACACAGCCATCCCTCCCCATAAAATGGCCCTTAACCCAATCCAGGTAGGGTTCACTTTATTTTTAGGAAAGCCATGATTAGGTAGAGTCTTTGGCCATTGGGAACATGTTCCTCCATTGAATATCTCTCTCAGTGGAGGTTAGGTCAGGAACCATGTGCACATACCCAGGGGAGGCATACCACCTTAAGGATGACTTCTTAGTAATACTAGCAACCGTTCATCCCCTCAGGTACTTATCCAGCCACTCAGTCAGTGTGTCTGTACAGGGATTGATGCCTCTGGCTATTCCAGATTTTGTGGAAAGGCTTGAGGATAGAGGTAGGGAAGACTATCCATGCCCATAAGGAAATCATTGTGACCAGCTTAGATGGCCTTCCAGCCAAGGGGTTGGGTATGTGGATTGGAACAACATAGGAGAAGATTCCAGAGGTTCTGGAAACCTGGGTGGAAGAGGATCCACAGAACGGTGAGGTGACAGAATTTCATCCTCCTCACTGTTTAGCTTTCTGACACAATAAAGCATTGTCAGCCACTAGGGTAGGTGGAAGTTGGCAGGCATGGAATACACAGTTCTCAACTCTGTCCCTCTCCATTCACCTGCTTGCCTGACCCAGAAGAGAGAGAGAGAGAGAAAGAGACAGAGAGAGAGAGAGAGAGAGAGAGAGAGAGAGA